>NC_136620.1:39841611-40034111 GCF_933228915.1 Telmatherina bonti | reverse complement strand
TTATTCCATCTTTTCAGCTGAACCACGTGGCGAAAGTTGCAGCTGCACATGCTAAACATGGAAACTCAGAGGTTGGAGGTGAGAAGAAATAAGAAGCAATAGATCTGCGTTTGCACTCAGACACAGGAGAGCGATAACACACACACCATCAGTCATAGTCACGCCCTGGCGCGGCACACGGGAAGTCCTCTGTGATCACTCATGTCACCTCCACTCAGCTGTACTTGTTGTTGACTGAGTTGTGAAATTAAAAAGAAATCATTCAGCTGACCGGAGGTCTGAAGTATTGATTTTTATGATGTCAGAGTTACTGTTGGTTTGCATGTGTGTGTGTCAGAAAGCTCATGCTGACATGGTCCAGGGTTTTGTCCAACCTGATACGACCTGACCTGACATCCTGAGAGCGACCAATCAGAGAAGAAACCAGGACTGTTTTAAGTGGTTGCCTGGTGATGTCATGATGGAACCAGGACTGGGTCGACAGTGAACGCTGTTGTCGATCTGGAAGCTGGATTTTCTTCCGCACATTAGAAATGTAAGAAAAACAGGATTTTATCATTTTTAAAACATCCCCAGACACTGATGCTTTTATTTATAGTGGATTAGATCGTTGTTTATGCTCGCTGGTCTTTCTAGAGCTCCAGAACTCAGCAGCAGATTTCTGATGAGGACCAGAGGGCCGCAATGCGTCTGGAAACTGATGCATCGGCTCCCCGTGTGCTTCAGAATAGATTTTAAAGTTCTTTTAGTGGTTTGTTAGAGTCTTAGTGGTCTCCTCAGAGGCCTCGCAGACTCTGAGGTCTTCTGGCCTTTGAGTTGTTTCTAAAGTCAGAACCAAAGCTTCTGTTGAGGCCCCGACGGTGAGCATCCTGCCAGAGAACTGCAGGGCTTCAGACACTACTGATGATTCTTTCTTTATTATTATTTATTTGTTTATTTCATATCTCTTCATTTTCTTCATTGTATTTTTCTTTTGTGTTTACTGTTTATTTTAACCCATTAAGACCCAACCCATAAAAACATGTTAAGGTCATTTTTTTGAATATGAGGTATTTATTTATCCCTTTTAAAAACGGGAAATAAAACAGAACCAACATTTTTTTAAGGATATTTTCCATTTATTACCATGTCATGTGTCAACATTTTTAATGTGTTCTTCTGCTTTCTGGTGCCCATTTAATTTGAGAAAAGTTTGTACCATAAAGCGATGCCAAATGTCTGAGAAACTGTATGTATTATAAGCGTCATGTCGGGTTAAACGCCTCTTGTTTGTGTGTCTCTCTGAGTGTCGGGACGCCCACTCCCACTCCAGTTTGCTCCCACAGTCCAAACACATGTATGTGAGGTTGACTTTGTTCTAAATTCTCAGCGTGAATGGTTATTGGTCCATATTGACCCAGTGATGGACTGGCAACCTGTCCAGGTGTACCTGCCTCTCTCCTGGTCCTTCCAGGAACAGGGTCCAGCTCCGTACAAGCCTGCATTGGAATAAACAGCAGAGAAAATGCAATTCATGTTTGAGCCATTTTGCTTTTACATGGCTGAGGCCGTGCTGATAACAGTAAGCTGGATGGATTGGTTGGAACTAGAAGCTTTCTGTTTATAATCCCTAAGAAGTTGTCACACACAGGAAAAGTCCTCGCCCTCAACTTTCACGCCTTATTTACGTCCTTGTGGTCAGGTAGTGCATCCACTAGAGGGCAGTGCAGAGTTTGGAGTTCAAACATCAGCCGTATAACAAACCTGGTCAGCTACTTCTGAAGTTTTTCAGATTTTGCTTTTATTGTTTGTATTTTTTTCTGAATGCTAAAAAAAAAAATGCTTTGACTTGGTGTTAAATCGCAGTATGATAAACTTTTTTGTCAACACAACTTTACCTGGCAACATCAGCAACAGTGAGTTTCCATTTCTCATCATAAGGTCCAAAACTTCGTTTAATCTACAAACGTGCTTCTTTTCCGAGCTCAGAAGACCAACGAAATAAAAAAGAAGGAACTGATTTGAGACTTTAGAGATGTGAGTAAATTCCTTCTTTTTTCTGCAGTTTATCAGATTGTTGTTAAATCAGGTGATGTTTGGATCAGTTCAGGTGTGAGCGGCCTGATGTTTTTATTATTTATTCATTAAATGGTACTGGAAGCTGTGCTCCAAACCAGACTGGTTCCCTGCCAGTCTGGCCTTGGCATGTACATGGTTTCATGGAGCTTTTCCTGCATGTTGTTTCACATCCCATCATAATGGGACAGTTGGCCTCGTTACCGCGGCATTGATGGCATCACAAATGACCCAACCAGAGGTTATGCAGAATAATTATTCCTGCTTCCAGCAGCTGTAGATGATTATTTTCCAGCTTGCTTTACATTTGCATCCGTTGTTCCAATCCTGCCTTTCTTTAATCCAAGGAAGTAAGTCATCTGTTCAAAATCATGATTATTATTATTATTATTATTATATGAAAAATCTGCCTGGGTGTATTTCAGTTCATGCAGATATTACTGGTTGTGTGAAGCTGTGTGGAAGTTACTGCACAAATTGCACAAATTGCAGGTAAAACTTAAATATCTGTAGATTTTCTCAGAAACAGATGATTTAAGTCGAATCTTATCTTTATCACTCACACTTTGCTGCTCATAAAACACACAACTGAAGTTTCTCACCTTGAGACAATAGTTAGAGGGACAATAACAAGCTGCTTTATATTTTGAATTACAGCTTCTGTTCCTCTTGTAAAGTAGAAATCATCCCGCCGCCTACATGTGTTTAACATGCAGGGTGTTAACCCTTTACAACGACACTAAATGTGACCCATTTTATTTAATTAATCTGATTTACAACACCACTCGTTCTTTCACTTTGATTGACAAAGACTTTAGATACGAGGCAGAAATGGAGCACAATGTGGATGTGAAGCGTAACATCAGAACTGTGGAGGAATGAGTGAAGATAAGTCATCCAACCCTCCAAGCATCTCCAATTAGATTTTATCTGTAATCGTTCTGAATTGGAAGAAAGAAAATAATCATGAAAAGACAATGTGGTGGTTTCCATGTCTAGACAGTAAACCCGTCTGGATACCGCCATTTGTAGCCACTCGGGTGACAATAACAGCAACTAAACAAAACAGCCTTTCGCTGGAATGGGACGTGGAGAAACACTTCCAGCTTTGATTTGTTCATTTTCATTGATGAAGACAATTAAGTGATAAAAACAAGTCCAAAATACTCAAAGCAACACGTGGAATGTGCAGTTTAAGGATGTTATGTGCACCTGAAGGCTTTCAGACGCCTGCCTCAGCTAACTCTTCTAGCTAGCACATGTGGCTAGCACTTCTAGCTAGCACTTCTGGCTAGCACTTCAAGCTAGCACCTCTAGCTAGGGTTTCTGGCTAGCACTTCTGGCTAGCAGTTCTGGCTAACACTTCAAGATAGAACCTCTAGCTAGGGCTTCTGCCTAGCACCTCAGGCTAGCGCTTATGGCTAGTGCTTTAGCTAGCTCTTTTAGCTAGCCCTTCTGGCCAGTACTTCTTGCTAGTGTTTCTCGCTCGCACCTCTGGCTAGTATTTTTGGCTAGCCCTTCAAGCTAACACTAGAATTTCTGGCTAATGCTTTAGCTAGCTATTCTAGCTAGCACTTATGGCTAGCACTTTAGCTAGCTCTTCAAGTTAGTAAAAGCACTTTAGCTAGCACTTCTGGTCAGCTAACTTTTCGAGCTAGTGTAACCATGCCAGTCCTGGTCCTGACTGGTTCAGCTCTCTCTTGGTGACAGTACTCTGCGTTGTGTTTAATAAAGGCGCTGAAACAGTGGTCTGGTCTCGCCTCCACTGGCCATTTATTCTCGTACGCCTCTGTCACAATGCTGGCCACAATCAAAATGAATAAAATACACAATTACCTGCATAGGATACAGAGTTCTGGTCAGGCACAGTTAACATGCACACGGTTTACATGACACTGTAATGAAATGAAAAGACTTAGACCGTGGAAAAATATTCCTGTACATAGAGTGCTAACTGACTTACCTCGGACGCATCAAGTTCAGAACATGGAGTTTTAAGTTACGTAATACATCCTCAATGCCACATACAGTGGAATATTTTGCATTGTAAATATCTGCTTGCTGCGACCTGCATCTGTGGGTTTAGGTACTTAATTACTGGGTACATTTACATATTCACTCAACAGAAGCCAAAAAGTTTTACCAACTTTGCTTTCAGTGCTAAAATTTTTAATTTGAGACAAATGAACTTTAGTGTTATTTATTATATGTTTATGTGAAGTTTAAACTCTCCTCCTTTGGTTGCTACCATAGACCGTATATGAAAGATGGACGGAGCCTCCAGCGGTTAAAAGTGAAGCCTATGCAGAAGTGCATAAAACTGCAGTTCCTCCTTCATCCACTAGGGGCTACAGAACAGATCGAATCCCCATAGACTCCCATGTTAAAAAGACCAACTTCACAGCAAAAATAAACATGTTTACAGCCTGGTTCAAAAATCCAGTTTTGGTTTAATAGGTCAGGTTTACCTTCATGACAACTGTGGAGGGAGTGAATTTTTCCTACGTTTTGAAGCAATTTAATCTCAAAGTTTGGCATATTTAGGGCTGTCCCCTTTTGACTAACCAGTACCCGATCTCCCGCCATAAGTCAGAAGAACGTAGAAAAACCGCAGTTTTTAGCCGGTTAACAACGTGACTTAGCTTTAGCCTGCTTACCTCCATTAGCTGGTTAGCACCTGTTAGCTCCGGGTTAGCTCGGTTAGCTTTTAGCTACAGAAAGCTCAGAGTTCGCTCGATGTCAATCATCCACCATGACGCGCACAGCCCCCCTCTCAGCTCCACCTCTTTGCCCATATTTGTATTTTTCCGGCGAGACGGCATGCATGCCTCTGCCAAGATGGTGATGGTAGGAACCGCCCACCGAGCTTCAATTCAGCTCTTCAGAAACCTACGGGAGACTTCACAGAGGCTACATCAATCTTTTTATATACATGCACTATGGTTTCTCCATGCATGTGCTAAGTTCAGCTAGTCAACCCTGCATGATATTAACGATGAGGCCGATTAGCAGCCTGTTCAATCAAATTATTGTCATATTCCAACTTTTACTTTGGAATTATAAAACATCTAACAATGCAACACCATCTTCCACTGTCACAGGAAGACAACAAATTTCCAGAGCTCGACACATTGTCAGGTCACGTCACAAAACACAACAACCTTCTTTTAAGAAGCACAACTTTAGTTTTCTTAGCGTCGAGGCGTTTTCTGTCTGTCTGCTTTTATAAATGAGTGTTTGAGCGCGTTTCCGCCTGGCCTTCATCAGGAAGCATCTGTGCATGTCCATGCAGCGTAATAACCTCACCAATCTTAATCAATGATATGACAACCACCCACTGATTTTCCTGTATCAAGACCCTTCCTCATGCCGCTGGTTATGTGTTCTCTAAATGTGCTAGCAGACTGGCAGAGGGGGAGTTTCAGTGAGGGGGGGGGGGGCAGCGGACACCATAGGATCTCTTACAACAGCAGCGAGCGACAAGCAACACTCCCATGGTCTGATTAGAGCAGCCATAGGGGAGCACAGCGAGGAGACTTAATTAAAACTCATCTAGATGGAAAATGCAGCAGAAAAAACGGCATTTTGTTCAGCTTACTGGCAGCTTTGGGGTTACTGAGGATTTACAGCCATGCTGTAGTTTGGCTGTAATGAAAGCTAGCTAGCTGGCTAACCAAGTTAAATCTGTTGCACACAAACTGTTCAACAACAATATGCAAACATGAGCAGAACTCTCTCCATTCCCCTCGTCCCTACTTTTGTCCCTGCACCACTTTGATCATAGCAAACACGTTTTATGACATTCTCCTGGCTGCAGCGATAGTTAGAGCACATCTCCATCTCTTCCCTGCATGTGCGCATCATCCACTCGTCCTGTTTCATCCCTCTCACTGCCCAGGCGTCTAAATGGCAGCGCACCGTTGCAACGGAACCCATCTCCAACAGCCATTAAAAATAATGAGATGGACATTTTCCCTGCCTGTTATTTGAAAACAATCCATATCACACAGGGGACCCCCTGGTGGAAAGTGAGGGGGAGCTGAGCAGAAGGCAAGAGATTTACTGAATAACCTTTTGCTGTCCTTGATCAGACTGCTGGTTTCTTGCAGTAAACTTGTGAAAGACAAAGGGCTGCTTTGCACTGTGAGCATCTGACATCTGCTAATAAACTGTAACATCACATGGAAGAGATGTAAAACTGCTCCTTTTGTGTCTGATTTTGCAGGGAGACATATTGAATGCTGTCAGGATGTGATGTTTTGTGTTCTCTGGTTCCTGGTTTTCTGTTTTAGTTTGTAGTTTTCCTGGTTTAGTTCCCTGATGTCTAGTTTCCTGTTTTGCTTTCCTGTTCATTGGCTCACCTGGACTCATTAGTTAAGTCATTCCACCTGTGTCTCATTCAGTTTCTGTGTATATATATATGGCTTGGTTTCTGATTTTAGTTGCTGGATCATTGTATGTTAGACTTTGTTTCCATTGTTAGTTCTGCCTTCAGTTTATTTCTAGATTAAAACCTCTTAGTTCTGCATCTCTGGCTCCCTTCTCCTGCATTTGGGTCCACACCTCTACTACCACCACTGTGGCAGAAAGCCATCATTTCTGATGGCTCAGGTCACATTTGGCTTCAGAAACTGGATGTTTAATGGCAACTAACCAAACAAATCCCCTCAGATGTTTCCTTAAGGGTCATTTATGCGATGCTATATGTCTGGTAGCTGTCTGGACATCCCAGGCTGCATGAACTTTTACATCACTACTCAAATTTTCCATGAACCACTTTCAGGCTCTTGCAGAATTGCAGTATTACATAAAAATTCATGGTATCAATAATTTCTTCTACGCTCAACCATGATTTGTTTTTTACACTATTTAAATTCAATTTAAAAAAATTAATTAGAATATTTTAACCCTTGTACAACAACTTTTTACAGTATATTCATTTAATGAATCCTGTTATTTATACACCATAGAATAAACACTCTCTATACTGTAAACATTTATCTTTACAGCAGAAGTTTGTTGCAGCTGAATATGAGAGAAGAGTTACACCTCCCTCTGGAGGAGTTCAGGTGTTTACTCTTCACATTGCCAGAGGGACTCATTTCTAGTTCAGAGAGGAGTTTGAACTATAAATTATCACTGATAAAATACCCCCATCTGTTTTTCATCCAGCTGCATTGTGCATCACCCTACCAACAGTCCTTCACACTGGAACACAGCTTGAAAGCAGAAAGCTTCTTCCGTTTTTTTGGATAATAAACACACAAGAGTGTACATGCTTGCACGTGTGCATCATGGCTGATTCATGTTATTTGTGGGTTTTCTGAAGTCTTTGTGCATGTCCTCAGAAAGGAATTGCAGCATACACAAGCTGCAACATGCACAAGCTGCAGCATACACAAGCTGCAACATGCACAAGCTGCAACACGCACAAGCTGCAGCATACACAAGCTGCAACATACACAAGCTGCAACATACACAAGCTGCAACATACACAAGCTGCAGCATACACAAGCTGCAACATACACAAGCTGCAACATACACAAGCTGCAACATACACAAGCTGCAGCATACACAAGCTGCAGCACACACAAGCTGCAACACACACAAGCTGCAACACACACAAGCTGCAACATGCACAAGCTGCAGCACACACAAGCTGCAGCATACACAAGCTGCAACACACACAAGCTGCAACACACACAAGCTGCAACACACACAAGCTGCAACATGCACAAGCTGCAGCATACACAGGCTGCAACATACACAAGCTGCAACATACACAAGCTGCAACATACACAAGCTGCAGCATACACAAGCTGCAACATACACAAGCTGCAACATACACAAGCTGCAACATGCACAAGCTGCAACATACACAAGCTGCAACATACACAAGCTGCAACACACACAAGCTGCAGCATACACAAGCTGCAGCATACACAGGCTGCAACATACACAAGCTGCAACATACACAAGCTGCAGCATACACAAGCTGCAACATACACAAGCTGCAACATACACAAGCTGCAACATACACAAGCTGCAACACACACAAGCTGCAGCATACACAAGCTGCAACATACACAAGCTGCAACACACACAAGCTGCAACATACACAAGCTGCAACACACACAAGCTGCAACACACACAAGCTGCAGCATACACAAGCTGCAACATACACAAGCTGCAACACACACAAGCTGCAACACACACAAGCTGCAGCATACACAAGCTGCAGCATACACAAGCTGCAACATACACAAGCTGCAGCTTACGCAAGCTGCAACATACACAAGCTGCAACATACACAAGCTGCAGCTTACACAAACTGCAACATACACAAGCTGCAACATACACAAGCTGCAACATGCACAAGCTGCAACATACACAAGCTGCAACATACACAAGCTGCAACATACACAAGCTGCAACATACACAAGCTGCAACATGCACAAGCTGCAACATACACAAGCTGCAACATACACAAGCTGCAACATACACAAGCTGCAACATACACAAACTGCAACATACACAAGCTGCAACATACACAAGCTGCAACATGCACAAGCTGCAACATACACAAGCTGCAGCATACACAAGCTGCAACATACACAAGCTGCAGCTTACACAAACTGCAACATACACAAGCTGCAACATGCACAAGCTGCAACATACACAAGCTGCAGCATACACAAGCTGCAACATACACAAGCTGCAGCTTATGCAAGCTGCAACATACACAAGCTGCAGCTTATGCAAGCTGCAACATACACAAGCTGCAACATACACAAGCTGCAGATGTAACAAGCTGCAACATACACAAGCTGCAACATACACAAGCTGCAGATGTAACAAGCTGCAACATACACAAGCTGCAACATACACAAGCTGCAGCTTATGCAAGCTGCAACATACACAAGCTGCAGCATACGCAAGCTGCAGATGTAACAAGCTGCAACATACACAAGCTGCAGCATACACAAGCTGCAACATGCACAAGCTGCAGCATACGCAAGCTGCAACATACACAAGCTGCAGCATACACAAGCTGCAACATGCACAAGCTGCAGCATACGCAAGCTGCAACATACACAAGCTGCAACATACACAAGCTGCAACATGCACAAGCTGCAACATACACAAGCTGCAGCATACACAAGCTGCAGCTTATGCAAGCTGCAACATACACAAGCTGCAGCATACGCAAGCTGCAGATGTAACAAGCTGCAACATACACAAGCTGCAGCATACACAAGCTGCAACATGCACAAGCTGCAACATACACAAGCTGCAACATGCACAAGCTGCAACATGCACAAGCTGCAGCATACACAAGCTGCAACATGCACAAGCTGCAACATGCACAAGCTGCAGCATACGCAAGCTGCAGCATACGCAAGCTGCAACATACACAAGCTGCAACATACGCAAGCTGCAGCATACGCAAGCTGCAACATACACAAGCTGCAACATACACAAGCTGCAACATACACAAGCTGCAACATACACAAGCTGCAACATGCACAAGCTGCAGCATACGCAAGCTGCAACATACACAAGCTGCAACACACACAAGCTGCAGCATACACAAGCTGCAACATACACAAGCTGCAACACACACAAGCTGCAACATACACAAGCTGCAACACACACAAGCTGCAGCATACACAAGCTGCAACATACACAAGCTGCAACACACACAAGCTGCAACACACACAAGCTGCAGCATACACAAGCTGCAGCATACACAAGCTGCAGCATACACAAGCTGCAGCATACACAGGCTGCAACATACACAAGCTGCAACATACACAAGCTGCAGCATACACAAGCTGCAACATACACAAGCTGCAACATACACAAGCTGCAACATACACAAGCTGCAACACACACAAGCTGCAGCATACACAAGCTGCAACATACACAAGCTGCAACACACACAAGCTGCAACATACACAAGCTGCAACACACACAAGCTGCAACACACACAAGCTGCAGCATACACAAGCTGCAACATACACAAGCTGCAACACACACAAGCTGCAACACACACAAGCTGCAGCATACACAAGCTGCAGCATACACAAGCTGCAACATACACAAGCTGCAGCTTACGCAAGCTGCAACATACACAAGCTGCAACATACACAAGCTGCAGCTTACACAAACTGCAACATACACAAGCTGCAACATACACAAGCTGCAACATGCACAAGCTGCAACATACACAAGCTGCAACATACACAAGCTGCAACATACACAAGCTGCAACATACACAAGCTGCAACATACACAAGCTGCAACATGCACAAGCTGCAACATACACAAGCTGCAACATACACAAGCTGCAACATACACAAGCTGCAACATACACAAGCTGCAACATACACAAACTGCAACATACACAAGCTGCAACATACACAAGCTGCAACATGCACAAGCTGCAACATACACAAGCTGCAGCATACACAAGCTGCAACATACACAAGCTGCAGCTTACACAAACTGCAACATACACAAGCTGCAACATGCACAAGCTGCAACATACACAAGCTGCAGCATACACAAGCTGCAACATACACAAGCTGCAGCTTATGCAAGCTGCAACATACACAAGCTGCAGCCTTTGCAAGCTGCAACATACACAAGCTGCAACATACACAAGCTGCAGATGTAACAAGCTGCAACATACACAAGCTGCAACATACACAAGCTGCAGATGTAACAAGCTGCAACATACACAAGCTGCAACATACACAAGCTGCAGCTTATGCAAGCTGCAACATACACAAGCTGCAGCATACGCAAGCTGCAGATGTAACAAGCTGCAACATACACAAGCTGCAGCATACACAAGCTGCAACATGCACAAGCTGCAGCATACGCAAGCTGCAACATACACAAGCTGCAGCATACACAAGCTGCAACATGCACAAGCTGCAGCATACGCAAGCTGCAACATACACAAGCTGCAACATACACAAGCTGCAACATGCACAAGCTGCAACATACACAAGCTGCAGCATACACAAGCTGCAGCTTATGCAAGCTGCAACATACACAAGCTGCAGCATACGCAAGCTGCAGATGTAACAAGCTGCAACATACACAAGCTGCAGCATACACAAGCTGCAACATGCACAAGCTGCAACATACACAAGCTGCAACATGCACAAGCTGCAACATGCACAAGCTGCAGCATACACAAGCTGCAACATGCACAAGCTGCAACATGCACAAGCTGCAGCATACGCAAGCTGCAGCATACGCAAGCTGCAACATACACAAGCTGCAACATACGCAAGCTGCAGCATACGCAAGCTGCAACATACACAAGCTGCAACATACACAAGCTGCAACATACACAAGCTGCAACATACACAAGCTGCAACATGCACAAGCTGCAGCATACGCAAGCTGCAACATGCACAAGCTGCAACATGCACAAGCTGCAGCATACGCAAGCTGCAACATACACAAGCTGCAACATACACAAGCTGCAGCATGCACAAGCTGCAGCATACGCAAGCTGCAACATACACAAGCTGCAGCATACACAAGCTGCAACATACACAAGCTGCAGTGTGCAAGTACCCGGTCAGGACAACTTAGACATAAATTTGAATGGATTTAAGATCACAGAAGCAAAAACTTCCAGACAGTTGTGAAGAAGAGATGTCATGTTAGATTCAGGAGTCTTACAGACCATCTGCAACTCATATTGCATTGTATTAATATGTCATTATTCTGAGCATTACAGGCCAGATAGGCTCCCTGTCTTCTGCATGTGGACTTGGTTGTTGCTGCACTTTATTTTATAACTTTATATTTTATATTCTTTTGATTTATTTGATCCTACATGTGTGTATTTTAGCATATATTTATTTATTGGTACTCCGAGCCCTCGGGTACTTGGTCTTGTGTGTAAATGTGTGCTCATTTATGATGAGAAGCATGAAACAAAGCATGGCTTTAGCACACAGCAACCAGTACACAAGCAGGTGTGCTAAAGCCATGCTTTGTTTCATGCTTCTCATCATAAATGATGCGCTCTGGTTGACTTCTTTCCTTTGATGCAGCCAAAGTGAAGCTGATTACCAACGTTAAGCTTTACTTTTTACCTTTTTAAAAAAAAAGAAAAACAATAGGGTATACGCTTCGGGTTCCTCGAGACATTCCAGGAGGTACATGTGAATGGAAAGTAGTGTAAAATTTGAAATTTATAATTATTTTTTTTCATATGAATAAATTGGAACTTTATAACTAATAGTTTAATTTTGCATGAAACATTTCTTTCTGATCAGGCTTTTAATAGAAAAATAGTTATAAATATTCAATGAAAGTCTGGAGAGAGCAGGAGAGAGGTTCTTTACACACATTTTCTATTGACAACAGTCAAACCGTGAATTTACTCATGGAAATTATTCGTATTTAACATGTTAAAAATGGTTCTGATGGCTCAGCGTTGTGTTTATGTCTGTTTCCACCCTAACAGGTTGTTGTTGGTTAGGTTGGTTTAGACGTTATTTCACCAGTGTTGAAAAGGGTTTGTGAACCGCTGGTCAACACGAGCATGTGGCTGAAAAACAAATTTATTCGTAAGTCTGGTAAAGTTTGACTCACACAAGCTCCAGTAAATTAGTTGAATCAAATTATCGGCTCATCGCTGAAGCCGGAACAGACCAGGCTGGGTGGAAAATGATGAACTGGATTCTGGAGACTTTAACATTTTTTCAGACTCTGCTGGAAATGCAGGCGTGTCCACGCAGCAGTCCTGGCCTGTTAGTCACACCGCACGTCTTTCACATGGGCGAGGTTACAAACGGGCAAAATGACATTTCTTATAGTAAATCCATCATGAACATACGATGCCAGTTTGACAAAAACAGCAAAATTTTAATCCTTCAATGATTTTAATAAACAACTTTGCTTCCAAGTCCAGAGGTGTAAAACTGAGATCATGAATCAGTTTGTTCAACAAAAACTGATGATATTTGAAAATAATAACAATTAGACAAGTTTTGTTTTTGTCTTTTTTTAAAACTTATCTGTCGACTTTTTTTTATTTATTGCTTTTATTTTTTTATTCTGTTTATTCTTTTAAAATGGTTATCATTTTTAAACAGTTTTCGAAGCGATAAACAGTTTTATTATTTATTTCTGTTAATTGTTTGATTAGATGACAAACTTTGTTTCAGCTGAGCTGTTTTAAAGGATTAAAAAGTTGAGATAAAAGAAAAACTATTGTTTATGCACCGATGTTGTTGTTTATTTCAGAGTAAGTGATTGGTTTAGCATGAGTTACCATGGCAACACACCTCTGTGTGGCTTCAGCTGACCTGTGCATCTTTGCAGCTGACCAATAAGTTATTCTAAAGAAAGAAAAAGTCCAAATATTTCCATCCTTTTCTTGCACATCCCATCTCACTAGACATTCGTGCCAATTTTTCCTGTTTGTGTTGACATTTTTTTCTCAACAGAATATATTAATCCGATCTAATTAGTTTGGTTTAGATGCCTGTTTGTCTCCAAACAGCATTTCTGGCAACGCTAAGCCAAGTTTCGTCTGATATCGAACTGACAAATTTCTTATTTCTTCATGTAAAGCTTAAGAAACCAGAATAATTGAGTTTTTCTGCAATTTAACTTCACTTTGTTCCAGACATCATAAAGTCATTGATCACATACTTACAAGGCTTCACAACTTCACAGAAACAGATATAAGTAGGAATAGCAACTAGACATTTCCTTTTTTCCCTTTTTTCCATGAAAGTCTTGTAAATCCTCCTAATTGGAGCGAGATGAATGCTGGATGTTCCAATCAGACCTTGTAAAGACTTTACTGACAAGCAACAAAGACAACCTGATGAGCATAAACTGTGATGACAACAGAAATGGTTCTTCTGATTGTCTGAAGAGTTAGACTGAAAGGAGTGGATATTTATGGTGTGACTGTCTGAAGATGACAGGAAAGTAAAAAAGAGAAGGGATTTCTCAGACAAGTAAAACATTTGATCTTCTCCAGAAAATCTGAAATCACGTGGAAAAACCTTACAAACTTTACAAACCCTGAAAAGAAAGCTGGAGAACAATTATTTACATGATAAAGTAATTAATGCTTTAAGTCATGATGGCATGTCGCCCCTCAGTCGTCCTGCTGCTGCTGCATTTAATCTCCCGTCAAACCAAGCAGAGCGCGGAAGTCCTCAAACATAAACTCCTATATGTCAGAAGATCTGGAAGTTATTTCCCATCAGTGCAGGTTTCATTTTAAGCAAAGAGAAATACGCGTCCTGGTGTGTTGGGAAGGTGGTCGAGTATAAAAGCTGCTTCACTGAGAGTGCTGAGTGTGCTGGCACGGTGTCCTGATAAAGGATGACACCATTTTCCAGCAGCTGTGGCCTCTTTTTCTGACCCTTTCTCACCAAGTTTGCAGAACTTGTTTAATACTTGTGCATTAAAAGGAGAAAAGACCCTAAAGAGGAATTAATCAATGCAAAACCGTCACATGCGCGTATGAATAAGCCCGATACGTGCAGAAAATAAAGTCCTGGAGAATGCCAAACGCTATAAAGCGGACGTTCTGGGTTTGCTTTGCTGCAGGAATGAGAGAGGGAACAGTTGCCTGGAGGACAGAAAAGGCAATAAAGTTTCAAATTCTTCTCTCTGCATCGATTTAACTCATAAAAACTTCATCATTTAACATGATAAAGACGCCATGACGCCTTGAGAAGACGTTCTGGCTTCTCCTGGAGGATGGAGGCGGTCATCTGCTCCTCTCAGAACAAACGTTACCAGTTGTGGGACGTTAAGTTGAACGGCATCCTGGATATGTCCAATTTTTTACTCGATTGACAACTTTTCGATTTTTTTTCAGGAAGCTCTTCAGTTTTCTGCTTCTGTTCAGACAAGAAAGAAATTAATAAAACCTTCCAGATTTCATTTACATTGCTAAGAAAATAGTCTAATTTTCATCTGTTCTGCTCTGACATGCACAGAAATGTCACCACAGCAATAGCAGAGGGTCTATAGATGCACCTCAACAGACCGCCGGGTCAGACCAAACGAGAAAACGTTGACAGGAAGAGCAGGTGAGAATGTTGCAGCTTGACCTGAACAGCTTCCGGCTATATTACAAGTTCTGAACGTCTTCAAAGCGACGCTGTAAAGAAACTGAACTAAACTAATGCAAACGTCTGCTCGGGTCTCTTCTGTAGCCAAATGTGTAAAATAACCAGCGAATGATAAAAGCAGGACTGATGTGAAAATCCAAAGCAACCCATCTGTCTGTCAATCCATCCATCCAACAATAACTCCGGGGTCGGGTCGCGGGGGCAGCAGCCTAAGCAGGGAAGCCCAGACTTCCCTCTCCCCAGCCACATTTGCCAACTCTGCGGGGGGGATCCCGAGGCGTTCCCAGGCCAGCCGAGAGATATAATCCCTCCAGCGTGTCCTGGGTCTTCCCCAGGGTCTCCTCCCAGAGGGACGTGCCTGGAACACCTCACCAGGGAAGTCCAGGAGGCATCCTGACCAGATGCCCGAGCCACCTCAACTGGTTCCTCTCGATGCGGAGGAGCAGCGGCTCTACTCTGATCTCCTCCCGGATGACCGAGCTCCTCACCCTATCTCTAAGGGAGAGCCCGGCCACCCTGCGGAGGAAACTCATTTCAGCCGCCTGTATACGAGATCTCCTTCTTTCGGTCACGACCCACAGCTCATGACCATAGGTGAGGGTAGGAACGTAGATCGACTGGTAAATCGAGAGCTTCGCCTTCTGGCTCAGCTCCTTCTTCACCACGACAGACCGGCGCAGAGTCCGCATTACTGCAGACGCCGCACCGATCCGTCTGTCCATCTCACGCTCCATCCTTATTTCCCATCAGTTCTCATCAGAAGGCACCACCGCTCTCAACAACCAGACTTTTCAGAGAGAGGAGGTAAAGGCGGCAGCAGGAGGGTGGCAATGCTAACAAAGTCAACTGGCTAAACAAAGGCCGGCGACTAAATGAGGCCCACAGGAGACAGAAGAGCCGGCGGATGATGGTGACACGATGAAATGAGACATTTCACCAAGCAGCATACATTAAGAAGCATTTTGTGGAAAGTCTTTGGTTAAAAGGGCTGCACTGTGCACGTCGCTGCCTCAAGTGCCTCTTCAACAAGTGAATTTAACGTGTTAATCTACAATTTACCAGACTGTCCATGTGGAAAGTCTAACTGAGGGGCACATATATGTGTTTAATGCATCTAATGGAGCGTTTCAGAGATGCCCAGTTGGCTCCGGATGCCCCTCTAGCACTTTAACAACAACCTGATGTCCTACCAGCCATCCCCATCAGCATGCACAAACATATCGGCACATTTAGATGATGTGCACAATGAGGCCATGAGCAGCTTAGCCTCCTGCACCTTCTGCCATCTCTCAGGATGAGCTGGAAACGCAGAGTGTTGCTTCATGAAGCAGCATGCAGGGAGATGAATGCCTGATCACAGTGACCGCTCCGCTGAGACGCCGTCCTCCTGCAGACTGGCTATCGCTGCACAACTTCATTTGTTTTATGCAGATGGCTGCTGAGACACACAGCTGAAAATGATGAAAACAGCATGAATTCGCAGATTAACTGAAAGTCAAAAAGCCAGTGGATGAAAAAGATGAAAGAATTTCCTGCTGGCAAAACGAATAAACGCCAAGCGAAGACGACGGCGGACATTTCCAGCAGCTGGAGGTTTCCTGAGGAAATATTTACATTAATGACTGAAAGAAATCTGCTTTTTCTGCTGTATTGTTCTGAAAAGTGCTAAAAACTGCAGCCCTGTGCACAGATAGGAGTCGGAAAAGAAAGAACATACACGTTACCATGGAGACCAGCATGTTTTGATTCATGATAATAAAAGTATATCATGTAAAGTTGGTAAAAAAAAACAAAACAGCAGAGCTGCCGTCGTCCTGCAGCAACTCTGAAACAACAAGAACACATAAAACTAAATATTTTAAACTTTAATTACTGGAAAATGGGAAAAAATATTTAAATTATTTTAGTTTTTACTGAAAACGTGAAGAATTACTGAAAACCAGTTTTATAAAACAACTGAAGGGTTTATCTCTTCTCTTATTTGTGTTGATTCAGGTAAAGTTTAAAATTTTACTCAACCTTTTGAACTGAGGGTTAAATTCTAGATTGAAATGTAATTATTTCCACTAAATATCTTCTGTTGGAGCCAACGACACGTCGCCGGACTCTAGTCCAGGATGTGCACCTCTACATAATTATTTTTTAGTATAATCACAATTCTAGATGAAGTTTTGAATTTGATGTTTGAGAAGTTTATAAAAGGGAAAGTTCAGGGAGGAGGCGCTGCTGCAGGTCGCAGCGTTTGGTTGCTAAAACAGGACGACTTGGGTTTTAGACCTGTTCTGAAATCTGATGGATCAGCAGCAAAGTCAGGATTTAAACAGAGAAAATCATCGCTATTTCATTTTAAAAGTTGTGAAAACACCTGCATGGTTTTAAACCGCCGTGGGAGCTCGACTGTGGCGGAAAGCAGTGAGAGAAACGTGTTTCTGACCAAAAGCAACATGAAAAGCTTCGTGGTGTTCCTGCCTGCAGATGTCCAACCTGCTGCATTTTACAGTTTCTAAAACTTTGTGTTTTAAGTAAAAGTTTCAGATCTTGCGTTCAGATATCAGGCATATCCTGCAGTTTCCACTGGGACGGATGGAACGTGATCAAATACAGAGCAGGAATGCAGCGATGAGGCTCCTTTTCAAACGGAATACAGGTGCCTACGTCGGCCTTCTCGTCCGATCAAAGCAGAGTATGAAGATGTGGAATCAGATCGATACGAATCCAGTATCACACCGGGTGAAAAATCCACTCCATGCAAGGCTGACTGTGATGTTTCAGTGAAAATGATCCAGCAGAAGTTTATTTCAAACTGAAGAGCAGAGAAAGCATCCATCTCATTAACATTCAGTACAAATACACACAGTAATATATGTCCCGCAGCCTCGGCCAGAACACTCCTGGAAAAGAAATATTAATCCTAATGAGGTTCTTCCTGGTTCAATAAAGGTTAAAGAATAAAGTTAAATAAAAAAAAAAACAAATTCTCCAAAAGTTTAGTTTCTTTATTAAAAGAGTCAAATGTATCAGTTTTACTCCACACTTTATATATTTTCTACATCTTAATACAGAAAAATTCAGTTTTATGAGATTTTTTTAGTCACATTTTACACAATATCCCTAAATGGTGCTGGAGTTTCCTTCATAAACATAACCTGACAGTGAACCCTTGCAGGAAGTTGGCATTTAGAGTTGAGATTTGGGGCTGTGTAATCGGGGTTCCTCCTATTCCCCTCCATGTGGAGCTGTCCAGGGAAAACCAGACCTGAAGGCAGACTCGGAGCACGCTGCAGGGAGAGCACATCCGATCTGACCAGGGAACGCCTCGGGCTTCCTCACAGAGATCCTGAAGTCCCCGACGTTAGAAAGACTTCTTTACTTTACTGTCACAGAAAAGTGGAACGTTTCCAGCAACCGTGTGTGTGTGTGTGCAGTATAATAAATTACTAAATGATGAGAAAGTTGGAAAACAGGAGCAGGATGAGGAGGGGAAGAACTGTGCAGCAAAGAGAGCTTTAATTTGAGACGTGTTGTGTGAAGGACCCGTCGTCGACATGGAAACCCTGTATTTACGCTGCGGCAGCATCTAAACACTGATCATTAAGTGTCGACCTCGGGTGTTTTTTAAACTGCCTTTGATAAATGTGTAAAATCATTTCATGTTTGGTGGAGGTTTCTGTTTACCAGAGAGCAACGATTGTGTCATAAAAACCTCTGCAATACTTTGAATTTATGTCTGAGGGAACAAGACCAACATGAGAGAGATGAAAACTGTGCCTGTATGGTAATAAATGTCTGCAGCGACGATCTCTGCTGCAGATCTGAACAAACACCCACAGGCCAAACGCAGCAACGCAACACTGATGGAGGATGTTCATGCAATGACTCCGGAATGGTTGCAGCTGAGGCTTTTAGTTTGGTGGGGAAAAAGGCAACACTTTGCATGAAACGAGCTTGCTGCTGCTTCTGTTACAGATGGATGTACAGACGGAGGCACATCCTGCCAGATACGCACATTTCATGGCAAAATCATTTCTCGGCTGAGATACTTGTGACAGTTTTATTCTGACGCAACATTTGGGTTTTTATTTGCTTTATATTTGATCAAATCTGTGATGGAGCAGCGACCTGTCCAGGTGTTCCAGCCTCTCACCAGTGACTGCTGGGATTGACTCCAGTTTCCCGCCACCCTCAATAGGACTAAGCGGTTCAGAAGATGAACATATGATCAGTTTGTTTGGTTGATTATTTTAATGATGCAAGCTGGTGTTTCCTGTCCGGGGTGTAAAAGCTGTAAAGCCCTTTAAAGCATCATTATGGACAGGAATAAATCAAAGCCATCATTTTACACGCAGGTATACGATCCTACAGCTAGTTCCCGTCCCGCTCCTCCTCTAAGTGCAAACAAACTTTTTATCCGAGGTCGACCTGGAACTCGCTTTCTACAACATTTACAGAGCTGCAACGTAAATCTATAATCAGAGAAAAATGACTGTTTGATGATGTGAAAATGCTGCACATTATGACTTTATCCAGGCTTGGACACATGGGGAAAGACCACAGAGATGCTTGGGCACAGTAGTCAAATGGGCTTCGAATGAATGATTCATGAGCGTGTTCAGGCTTATTACTGCTAAAATGTGGTTAAATATACAGCTAATGTGACGCATCGCCGCCTGCTTTGAAGATCCAGAGCATTGCTGTCGCTACGACAACACTGGCTGATGAAACTTAGGAAACTAAGTTGTGTTCTGCAGCTTTTTGGGGGAAGATTTACTGGATATTTGGTGTCTCGGTCTGAATAATTTGTGTGATAGATTTAAGAACAGCTGATCTGCTTTAAACAGCAGGACGTTATCAGGTAACTTCTCTAAATGTAATTTTAACTAAATGCTTTGCAAGTGAAAGTGATGGGAAAAGAAGAAAATCCAAGAAATGTCACCAGTTTTCCTGATTGTCCAGCAGAGATGGTAGCTGGAGGGTTCTGTGCAGCATCTCGGCTGGTCGTGGGATAGATGGAGCTTACTGAGGACCTTCTGGGATCTGTTGGAGCAGTTGTGGCTTGGAGGTCACAGCTCTGACATTCCACTGATGCCATCATCACGTGGATGCTCTTCCCACTTCTCGTCTTGCTTCTCCTTGCTGTTTGGGTTTCCTACATCCATCACTGCTTCCTTCTTCTATCATGGACACCCTGCACTGATCGGACAACCAGGATCCAACGTTGCTGCTGAAGAAACAACAGTTTTGCACTCCAACACAGTAAATAAATGTGTTCCAGTGCGATGTCTGTCATTATCTCTGCACGTCTGTGGACTTACTACCTGTCCAGGTGTACCTGTAGACTCCAGCTTAGTCCCTTAGTTGGACCAAGCAGAATAGAAAATGCATGTGTATGCATATCTTTGTATTCCTGGTTGCTGTTGAGATAAAAGAGCGGGACTTTTCCCTTTTGCACGTTGAGCAGCTGAGCTGCAGAGGGAATGCTCTGTTTCTTTATGGAAGACGTTAGATGGC
The DNA here is from genome assembly GCF_933228915.1 of Telmatherina bonti. NCBI lineage: Eukaryota > Metazoa > Chordata > Actinopteri > Atheriniformes > Telmatherinidae > Telmatherina > Telmatherina bonti. Next base: position 40,013,413 of record NC_136620.1, on the reverse strand, counting down.
GACATTGCTGCAAAGTCGCCGTGCTGAGACGTCGCCGTGCTGCAAAGTCGGCGTGCTGAGACGTCGGCGTGCTGCAAAGTCGCCGTGCTGAGACGTCGCCGTGCTGCAAAGTCGCCGTGCTGAGACGTCGCCGTGCTGCAAAGTCGCCGTGCTGAGACGTCGCCGTGCTGCAAAGTCGCCGTGCTGCAAAGTCGCCGTGCTGCAAAGTCGCCGTGCTGCAAAGTCGCCGTGCTGCAAAGTCGCCGTGCTGAGACGTCGCCGTGCTGCAAAGTCGCCGTGCTGAGACGTCGCCGTGCTGCAAAGTCGCCATGCTGCAAAGTCGCCGTGCTAAGACATCGCCGTGCTGAGACGTCGCTGTGCTGCAAAGTCGCCGTGCTGCAAAGTCGCCGTGCTGCAAAGTCGCCATGCTGCAACGTCGCCATGCTGCAACGTCGCCGTGCTGAGACATCATCTTGCTGTGACATCATCTTGCTGTGACACCACTTTGCTCTGACGTACCTGAGGCATCTACCATGACCTGACTGAGACTCCGCCCCTGAGGTAGGCTTACGGCTGCCTGCAGGAACACGACAACAGTAAACCGTCCTGACTTGCACCAGTAGGTGGAAACAAGGCTTAAGTCCATTCGGCAGGTAGCAGGAGATGCTGGATGCTGCAGCCCAGCAGCTTGGTCCGTCTACTGGAGGCTGGAAAGATACCAGCAAAGCTGATGGAGAAAAATATAGCTAAGATCCTGAACTTTCAGATCCAAGATGACAAACAGCAGCAGTGGATGATGGGAATAGATTTCTTTCCTGCCGTTCAGATCTTCTAGACTTAAAGACAGGCTGGTCACCTGTTTCTAGTGAGTCCTGATAACAGCAGTAATAACACACATGTTCATATTCAATCTGAAAAATTACCCCAAGCTACAGATTTCTCCACATCAGAGACTGTACGCAAACCGTATAAAGGAAACAGATTTGGTTTGTAATGAATGTAAAAGGACTGAACACCTGGAGCCATTTTTCTCCATCACACTTGGCTTTCATCTTCTTCATCAGATCAGCATCCTGCACATTTTAAAGGGCAAAATATCAACATGAGGGACTATAAAGAAGCAGTCTTCCTGCATAAAATCTGCTTCACGTGTTTTAAGGGATGATGCTGATCTATCTTCATGCCAACAACCCTGCTGGGGATGGTCCAGTTATAAATACACCAGATTCTAAAAGAGAGGATGATTAAATATGAATAAAACCAGAATTAAAGCTTGACATGCAGACAGCCAGGACATTGCAGAGGACAGCTGGGAGATGTTTTCAGACGCTTAGCGCGCTGAAGGCAAAAGGATTTCTAGTTTTCCACCACAGATTAATGTCTACAGCAGTTCTAGATGTTCAATGACCAAAAGGGCTGGAATAATTAGACGGCTTAGAGAAGAGCATCATTCCAGTATTTCAGATATACATATATGAGATATATTTTAAATATACAAGCTATTAAAAGTTCATTTGGTCTTTAAACGGTTAATGGTGAATTGATTGTAAATGTCAGCAGAGAGCTGCTTATTTTCCCGTCATTGTTGTTGTTGTCCTCTTCTTTTAAAGGAGGCGTGACACCAGATGCCATGTGGTTCTCATGAGACGGCTCCTCATAATGGATTAATCGTGTCGATTATTTGTTCTCTAATTTCCATGTAATTGTTTAATGGCCACCATTTGTTGTGGGAGTTGTTTTTAATACGCCGACGATTTGCAGAGACTGAGTTCAGCGTTTATCGTGACTTGCAGCCATTCCAAGGATCTGCAAACTGAATTTACCTCATCCAACAATCGGACGCTTCAAAATGAGGACGTGGAAGTTGTGTTGACAAGGACGAGCGCTGAAGCCGTGACACAGCCGTGATGGGGGCATGGAGTGGGATTAAAACCTCTAAAGCACTTTTCATACGATGAACTTTAGCACAAAGTGCTAAAGTTCATCGTATGAAAAGTGCTTTACAGGTTTTAACCCCACTCCACCATACACCCGTTCTCCAACAGCACATCTGCATCACGCACATACATAAACACACACAGAGAGGATCCAGCTGAAGAAACACTGTCACACCCAGCCAGCATGTCCATGTGGGACCCAGAAGGATCACACTGGGCTCTGTGGGTACCGAATAGGCTTGAATTGGCAGATTGTTCAGTCTCAGTTACATGGCCCCATATGTGAAGCCCATGTGGGCCCCATCGTGCAGGTGGGCATGGGGGTCCCAACTGAACTGGTCAAATGGGCTCCAAACTGATATGGACAAAAACAGATGGGAGCACTGAGGAAAGTGCAGAAACACCCACATGGTACTCTTTTCTGCAGCCCATATTTAACCCTAAAGGGCCCCACATAGATGTGCTGAACTGGGACAGAAGCTGCACCGGGCCACCGAGACGAGCACGAGGTGAATAACTATATACCAGCCAAAAGACCAACACCGTAGAGAGCGTGCCCGCAGACGTGGCCTACACGACCCCGGCATAGAGGCCGCCGCCCCCAGGAGCCTCAGAAAACATGGTGATGAAATATTATTAATAACATACAATGGACCTAAAAGGATCCAGTTCACAAAAATAACTGAAATATCTGCTCTAAACAATAAAAAGTAAGTAAGAGCCAATTAAAAAGGGTGAGTTTGAGCTGGGTCTCATAAACCTGAACGTCCTCTGCAGCCCTGAGGTGTCCGTGTGAACCTGGAGACGGATGTGAGATCTTTCTGGAACCTTCTCAGCTCTTTGAGATCTGCAGCTTGGATAACATTCTTTAATACCAGCTGTGTCATTAATGGTGTAATTCTCAGAAAGCAGCTGCAGGAATGTAATTCTGCATTCCTCCTGCCAGCTCCTTACGACTTGAAGCCTTCATCGACTTTAAATCCACATGAAGTCGATCTTTCCACGTCGGCGCTGCGAGCTACAAAAACAGTGATGATCTATAATCAGGTTTAAAGCTCAGCGACTCCAGAAACCCACTGATGTGAATCATCAGAAATATTTGTAATAGCTGCTTCAGTTATTGTGTTTTCATCCGTTTTGGAAGTTTGATCCTTCGTTCAGCTCGTTTCTTTAAGTGAATGTTGCTGCTACTGCTTCCTCGGTCAAGTCCGAGCACCAGCAGCCATCTGATTTCATCCTGGAACTTTTTATGATTTCGTTCTTTTCTCTTTTTTTTTTGTTGTTGCAGCCATGAAATAGGATCCTGTTCTCTGGAGTTTTACAATATCTGCAATTTTTCAGTCTAAACGTGACAGAATCCACAGCGTGACCATGAAATAATGAGCAGAATCCTCCAGCAGAATCCCTGATCAAACGTAAATTCAAACTCTGTTCTCAGTAAAATGGCAGGCAGGGAACTCTCGTGCACTCACACATTTCCTCTGACTGTGCACGCCGTCACACTGCCTCCAAAATTCCCTTTGTATCCAGAAAACACCTTAGGGCTCATTTAAGCGTGTCCTTGGATTGAATAGCTGAGCACATGTTATGATATTTTTCTATCTTCTTCTCGTTCTGCCCATCACACTCCAGTGTGCAGAAAGTAATAAAGGAGCATTGCGTGTAGTTTGAATCCTGCATGTGAAAGGTTTGGCTAAAGTAGGGATGAAGCAGGAGCTTTATGCGGCTCAGATAAACAGAATCAAAGATTGTCATAAAGACGTGTAGGTCGGTCTGTGCAACCTCGTGTGAAGGAATATGTATGAAGGCGCAGAATGTTTCTTTGCATAATGCATGGTGGATGAAAGCAGAGCCGCTCTTTCCTTCCATGATTGCGTCTACTAGTCAGATCAGACAGAATATATGAAACAACCAGCAGCCTCAGCCGTTAGGGCAGGATGCACTACATCACAGAGCGTAGACTTAGAGGCAGTTTACCTGTTAATGTAGCATATTTATCACATCATGTACCTCCTACTCCCGTGCTTTCTCAGCAACGACATGCTGTCGCTTATTAAAGAAGCACGACTGAACTTTGGCAGATTTTCTCAGCGATACGCCTCCTAATGACGGCTAATTCGGCTTCCGTGTCACAAACTGCCTGGAAGACGCGTCTCCGACCAGAACTCTTTCTTTCCCTTTTGGCTTCTTCCGTTTCTTTGTTGAATCCATCACGGTGTCAGCTGGTGTGTTCGTGTCCGTTTGCTGGTGTGTGAGGTGAAACTGGGCAGGTGAGAGGTTGTGTGGTTTAGTACAACCTATCCGTTTCTGGATATCAACAGCTCCAGAAATACATGTGATCCATGTCGCTGCGTCACCAGACGGGTCTGGAATGCAGAGTTTTGAGTTCAGAAAGTTACGTAGTGCACCTTTAAAACAAGGAGGTAAAAATATTTATAACACTGACTTTGAAATTGTTTTCTTGCACAACTTTATTGGTTTTCAGTTCTTTTCTCGCAGCAGGTCTCTCTGGCTTAAAGGTGTCGTCCTTCCTTCCTGTCCTCTCCATCTCCAGACCGGCTGAAGTAAACAGCCGCCATCCCCAAGTCGGAAGGTTTTACCTTCCTGTTAAAGGCCCCTGCATGCTCAGGGTCCATAATGTGCAGGTCGGAACCATCTCCTCTGTCTGTACATGCATGCTTCTCCATCAGTGAGCTACCTATAATCAGTTTTAGTTTCCTTAAAGCTTCTAGATGATGTTTAGCTGCTACAGAAAAGGCTTAAATCTCCAGTTTCCCGTTTACTCTCATGCACACCAGCAGGCGTTGAACACGGTCCCTTAGGATGCATTTAACCACAGTGTTACCAGCCACAGTAGGTGCGTTTCCATCACACCTGGAATTGTGCAAAAACTAAATATCACAATAAAAAAAACACTGATGGAAATACCTGCATTTAAAAAAAGAATGAAATATTGTTAAAAAGGTTCATGAGGTGGTTTTTCGGACATTTCGATACAGAATCATATTGTAAAAGTGTAATGGAAACACTTTCTTCACATTAACGTGTCGCTGGACGTGATGTGGGAATGTTTGGTGGAAACACCTGCAAATTGCAAACTTCAAAATATCACTTGTACTTTGCAAAAAAATGTAATGGAAACGCAGCTCATAAGAGTACAAACTGGAACAATCTCCTGATTCTGTGCAAAAACTGTGCATTTCTGCAGCATTGTCTGATTTGTCATTAACTTTGCACCCGAAGCTGACCTGCAGGATTCCTTTCTGTGATTTCTGTGCTTTTCATGTCGGTTTTAAACTCTTAGCCTTTGTGGCTTTGTTTCTGAGAAAGATTAAACTTATTCAAAATTACACAAACATGGAAGGTAAATAGGAGACTTTTTCTCTCCTGCTCGACGCACAATGCAGTAAGTCGTCACATCACACCCATACGTTTCCCACGCCACATTCTACCCTGTTCCACGTCGCTGGGTTGCACACGCTGATGGATTCTGACTCGTCTCCCTGTAATAAGGACTTCCTGATGTATGACAGAGATTACCTGGATCAGTTACCAGTAATGAGCTTTATGTGCTTCTGTGGGCACAAATAATTCTAACAGCAACTGTCACTGACTCATTATCTGATTTTTTGATTTGGTGTTTTGTACATTTCGGGATCTTGACACATATTTTACGTCTCGGTACTGCGATGTGAAAAGAAATCACACCCTTTGTTCCATTCTGAGGGTCCCTTCATGTCAGGCAATGAAAAAATCCTCTGGTCCTCGGTGGAACACACGGTGTCACACCGTGTCTTTATGTTTATGGGGGAAAGAAAAGTAGAAATGGTGTGAAAAACTAAGAAAGTGGTATGATTCAGGGATTTGCAGCACTAGCAGTAACTTAAACTAATCATCTTCTGTTTAACATCCGTCTCTCATCATTTTGGCTCCTCTCTGTAATGTTGCTTCAGTTCATTGAGGTCGGTGTGCATTAATGTACAGCTCTGTCAAGATCTCAGCTGTGGTTGAACAGATGCAACTTCACGCATCTGAACATCTGTAGAGGGAAGAGGTTATTTCCTGACAACCATCCCAAAGAGCTTTTTTATGCTTTTTTATAAAAGTATTGTCATAAACTTTAACATTAAACATGTTAAGTGAGGCTCACAGAGTCGGAGATGTGATGTTTTAACATTGCAGCGTCTGAACCAAATGAAAAGTTGCAGGAACAAAGATTCCTGGGAAGATTTTATGTTGCATTGAATGTTTTCTACTTGTTCCACCCATCCATCTATCATTCCATTTGCCCAGCCACCCCTCCATCCATCCATCCATCCATTCACCGATCCATCCATCCATCCATCCATTCATCCACCCCTCCATTCATCCATCCATCCATTCACCCACCCACCCACCCATCCACCGATCCATCCATCCATCCACCCACCCACCCACCCATCCACCGATCCATCCATCCATCCACCCACCCACCCACCCATCCACCGATCCATCCATCCACCCACCCACCCACCCATCCACCGATCCACCCACCCATCCACCGATCCACCCATCCACCCACCCATCCACCGATCCATCCATCCACCCACCCACCCACCCATCCACCGATCCATCCATCCACCCACCCACCCACCCATCCACCGATCCATCCATCCACCGATCCATCCGTCCACCCACCCACCCACCCATCCACCGATCCATCCGTCCACCCACCCACCCACCCATCCACCGATCCATCCGTCCACCCACCCACCCACCCATCCACCGATCCATCCGTCCATCCACCCACCCACCCATCCACCGATCCATCCGTCCATCCACCCACCCACCCATCCACCGATCCATCCACCCACCCACCCACCCACCCATCCACCGATCCATCCACCCACCCACCCACCCACCCATCCACCCACCCACCCACCGATCCATCCACCCACCCACCCACCCATCCACCAATCCATCCACCCACCCACCGATCCATCCACCCATCCACCGATCCATCCACCCACCCACCCACCCACCCATCCACCGATCCACCCACCCACCCACCCACCCATCCACCCACCCACCCACCCATCCACCGATCCATCCACCCACCCACCCACCCATCCACCGATCCATCCACCCACCCACCCACCGATCCATCCACCCATCCACCGATCCATCCACCCACCCACCCACCCACCCATCCACCGATCCATCCACCCACCCACCCACCCACCCATCCACCCACCCATTCACCGATCCATCCACCCACCCACCCACCCATCCACCGATCCATCCACCCACCCACCCACCCATCCACCGATCCATCCACCGATCCATCCACCCACCCACCCACCCATCCACCGATCCATCCACCCACCCACCCACCCATCCACCGATCCATCCATCCACCGATCCATCCATCCACCCACCCACCCACCCATCCACCGATCCATCCATCCACCGATCCATCCATCCACCCACCCATCCACCGATCCATCCATCCACCCACCCACCCACCCATCCACCGATCCATCCACCCACCCACCCACCCACCCATCCACCGATCCATCCACCCACCCACCCACCCATCCACCGATCCATCCACCCACCCATCCACCGATCCATCCACCCACCCACCCACCCATCCACCGATCCATCCACCCACCCACCCACCCATCCACCGATCCATCCACCCACCCATCCACCGATCCATCCACCCACCCACCCACCCATCCACCGATCCATCCATCCACCCACCCACCCATCCACCGATCCATCCACCCACCCACCCACCCATCCACCGATCCATCCACCCACCCACCCACCCACCCATTCACCGATCCATCCACCCACCCATCCACCCACCCACCCACCCACCCATCCACCGATCCATCCATCCACCGATCCATCCATCCACCCACCCACCCACCCATCCACCGATCCATCCATCCACCCACCCACCCACCCATCCACCGATCCATCCATCCACCCACCCACCGATCCACCCACCCATCCACCCACCCATCCACCGATCCATCCACCCACCCACCCATCCACCGATCCATCCACCCACCCATCCATCCATCCATCCGTCCATCCATGTTCTGCTGTCTGAGGTTGGTTTGCAGGGGCAGCTTTCTTAGTAGGGAAGCCTGGACTTCACCTTCCCAGCCACCTGGCCAGCTCCGGATTCTAAAGTGTTCTGAAGCCAGCTGAGAGACGTTTGTCCCTCCAGCATGTCCCCGTTCTTCCCCAGAACACCTCACCAGGGACGCATCCAGGAGACATCCTGACCAGATGCCCAAGCCTCATCTTACTCTTCTGGATGTGCGGGAGCAACAGTTCTACTGTGATCTCCTCCAGGATGGCCAAGTTTCAGTCTTTAAGGGAGAGTCCAGGCACCCTGCAGAGGAAACATTTCAGCTGCTTGTATTTGTGATGTTGTTCTTTTGGTCACAACTGTCAGCAGGTGAAGGTAGGAATGTACACTGACTGGTAAATTCATCACGATCTTGGATTTGGAGGTGCTGATCTTCCTCCCAACTGTTTCAAACTCGCCGGTGAATTGCTCCAGTGAGAGCTGGGAATCACAACCTGATGAAGTCACTAGAACCACATCATCTGCAATCCTGAATCCACCAAACCGGATCCCCTCAACACCTCGGCTGTGCTGAGAAATTCTGTCCATAAAAGTCATGAACAGAATTGATTGACAAAGGGCAGCCTTGGATCAGTCCAACCCTGACTGGAAACAAATCCAACATACTGCAGTGTGTACCAGGCTCTGACACCGGTCAGAGACAATAACCATCATTTAGATTACTCGATGAATCTTCATATTACACGTGTAGTGTAATTAGAAAGCATAAATATAGGTTTGTTTTGTTACAAACTACAAGAACAAATCAGCATAACAATTGCCTCATTCTGCAGGATAAAAAGGAAAAAGGCAAATCAGTTTCTGCTGAGAAAAATAAGAAGAGACTTGTTTTTTACCAAAGAAGATGCCAAAAACACAGCAAACAAAGAGGCAAACTAGACCAATCTCACATCGAAAATGGATGTGAGGAGGAGTAGACAAAAAGGAACAGTGGTCTCCTCCTTTAGGGAAATCTCCTTGCTCAGCAGGAGATAAGCAATGGGCTCAGCTTCCTGGGAAGATGACAATAACAAGATCAGAACTGTTTCTGGTTTAAGGCTCATGCTGATCATGGCTGAGTGGAAAGGTGGAGTTCATGAGAGGCAAGGCTAACCAGCAAGCTCGACGACTGCAGATGAAAACTGGCAGAATAATTACTGGCAGGCTGGAAGAGGACAAAGATCAGCAGGATCACAGAAAAGGGAGGTGGTTCTAGAAAACGCTGGCCTGGCATTCATGGCAGGATGTGACTGAAAATGCAAAATAGAGGCTTCAGACTATATTTATTTATATATGGTAGTTAAACATCTCAGATGGGATTTAAAACATGTTCTTCTAGAAAAACATTACTTGCTTTTCAGATCAAAGCAGGAGTTTCAGAAATGAAAGAAAATCTGCTTAAATTCTGCTTAAAGTCACTGTCGTCCACACCATCTGCATCTTCTGCAACATGTCACATTTGTGTTTTATCTTTACTGGACTGATTCTGTGTGAATGCAGCAAGAAATGCAAGTAAGATTATATGGAATATATTCATCTGAAAGCTTCGCTTATTTTTTATTTCCATTCCTCGTTGGGAATGTGGACTTTCATGACCTTACCAACGGATCATTTATTGAAGCATGCAGTCAACATACTTGTTGCGTAGTCATTTGAATTGATATTGGATTCAGAATATGTTGAAATTTCATGTCCCCTAGATGCATGCATATCAGTTTGACAGAGAGATGGATGAGCTGTCTCATTTTCATTTTAATGAAAATAGATGGAAAGAATCAGGACAAGCGTAAACATTATTTCCTCAGCTTGAGTTGATCCTATTTTCTTTCTGCAGTTTTGCAGCCATGCAGGCAACAGTTAGCTAATAGCATTGCTCAAACGAAAAAAGGGAATAATGAAGGCACATGGTCTTGTTTGTGTATTTCGCTGTCTGTAGTTAATTCTAACATGCAAACATACTCATATTCCCATTTGCCTTCAACCCAAGAGAAGCTCATGCTAGCATGATTTGATATGCTAATGCAGGATGTCATGCATGGCCATCATAATGAGTCATTTAGCGCCTGACTTCTTCCATTTCTATTGACACCACTGGTACATCCCGAGGACAAGACTTTTTCCTGTCTCTCATAACTCATCCTATATGGATTTATGATTGAAAAACTGAATCTCTGTCACACGTAGAGGAAGAAGACTGCCATGTGATATTTTTAACTGTCGAACATCAATTCCAGGTGGGGAAAGATTGATCGCTATGCAGTTTATATCTGATCAAACTGAGTGGCAGGGTTGCACGCACCATTTGGATTTGTTTAAACACTTAGGGACTGAAGTTGTCAGTTGTCAAATTCATGCATAATGTCCCTTTCAGATGTGTTCTTCATGTCCTTCATTTTGATTCACAAACCTGGTGGATTTATCCTGGAATAATGAGTAAAGAGGATTATTTTTTTTAAAAAGCCAAAAAGTTTTAATTGATATTTTTCTCAAAGTTAGAACATGCAACACTCTGTAATGCTCTGCGGATGTCTGTGGTAAGAGTTTGAACCTGAGCTTTTAGAAAAGAATAATCGTTTGGAGCTGACAGCTGGTCTTAAAAAGGTCTAAGGTTTTCTCTTTATTCAGGAGATTTTCCATCATCTGGCAGACTTATCAAGCTTTCAAAAAAATCTACTAGTTGTGTGCAAGTGCCATAATTTCCTACCAGTGCAGGAGCATTTAACTGTGAAATGCATCTCAGAGTTCAATAGTTGTCAGCCTGTTTTACCTTCATAAATCACACGCTCATATTAGGAAATCAATGTGACTGATTGCTCTCTGCTTTGGCTCAACACGAGGCGTAGGGTGGAAAGGTACTGGTCTTAGAAAGAGCAGTTCCCTAACTGGTGGAAGAAAAGGTTCGAAGGTTTAAAAGAAATCAGAGAAAAATGCTGCAAATGTCGTCCAGTGCTGGAATCATTAATATGCAAGGTGTAGCTCCATCTATTGCCTAGTAGTGTAGAAATACACACAGCTTGTCACAGTGTTTGGAAGTGAATTATTAACATTTGTCTAAGTACAATAACATTGGAGCGGCTAATATCTGTAGAAGACATGGACAAAGAAATATCATTTGAAATCTGTGCATAATGTGATAAAAAGGTATTTTTATCAGAGACTAAAGGCTGTAAAGATGCATCATGTAGCTTTCCAACCTTTACATTCTGCGTTTCAGACTTGTTTCATAGCACAGTGACGTCTACTATGTGTATTTCTGGAGTCGTCGCTGCCCTGCAGCATCCTGAGGTGGAGAAACCAAAGTTTTTCATCTGGGACGTCGTGACGTTGCAGCTAAGTTTCGCTTCACGCACCTCGTCACGTGCTAGCAAGCAGCTATCGACACACCAGCCGTGTTGCTGAACACTGGCCTTGCCGTGTGGAGTTTGCATGTTTCTCCCCATGTGGGTAGGATTAATTGGTTAATTGATCGCTTCTCACATGTAAGTCGCTTTGGATTAAAGCATCTGCTAAATGACAGGTCCGGCTCCAAGCTGCAGTCAGAGCACGAGATGATCCCCTCTGTCTTTGGTTGCTCCCGTCCTGGTTCACCATCAGGCAAGTCTCAAGTGCTTGGGTTAGGTTGTGACGGACATTCTAATGATAATTTATATGTGTGCCTCCTTAATCTAACAAAATCAACATTGTAAGACACTATTAAAGTAGACTGATCAGCTACTACCAAGTAGTCCTGGTTTACATACCACTGTACTAGTCTGCCACCAAGCTAAATGATTGGATAGCAGTCCCCCGATTGTCCTAGTTAGCTTTGTTTGTCATGACAACCAGTAGCATAAGTTGACCTTTTTCTTCAAAAGAAAAAAGGACGTGGAAATAGTTAAGTCCTCAGGTAGGGTCATCCTGCCAGTGAGTCAGCTAGCTTCAGAGCGAAGCATCAGTTCAGCTTTTTTTTAACATACATAGACTTTTGGTATCATACACCGCCGTAAAACGGCAGCGCAGCGATCTGCCTTTTTATGTGAACCAGTTTTATGGGGAAACCAACTGGGGAAACACACATCTTTGTGATGATATGAGAGGAAAAGGCAGAGCAGCGCTGTGCCGTCAATAGATGACCGTCATACAGCGGCTTCTCTGCCTGGCCAGGAGGAGGTGCTGTTGAGTCGCTTTTAATTCAGCTATGAAAAGCACTAAATGCCATCACTTTCACAGAAATAGGTTCTACAAGCTATAAGAATTTATCATTTGAAAGATAATATAAAAATGATTATAAAAGAATGTGAAAAAATAGAACAAATTAAAATGGAATGATTTCCTTTATTCCTTCCGCTTTGGGTCGGCCATAACTACCCTGACTGCACGGCACTGCTTACCATCAGATATGAATGTCTCAAAATTACCCATCTGAATAATAAAATTAAAACATTAGAAGCTCTGAAACCAGTTGTAGACTTTTATGTAAAAAGCAAACTACTCCTGATAAATCTAAGGTAAAAAAAAAAAAAAGGAAATATTGAAATGTTCTAAAAATATCGAGACAGTTTTGACTCTTCCACATTACTCCTCTCAACAGCATCAACCATTTCAACCATAGACTGTATATAAAAAATGGGCGGAGCCTCCGTGACATCACCCGTAGGTTTCTGAAGAGGTGAATTGAAGCTCGGTGGGCGGTTCCTACCATCACCATCTTGGCAGGGGCATGCGTGTCGTCTCATCCGGAAAATACAAATATGGGCAAAGAGGTGGAGCTGAGGGGGGGGCTGTGAGCGTTATGGTGGATGATTGACATCGAGCGAACTCTGAGCTTTCTGTAGCTAAGAGCTAACCGAGCTAACCCGGAGATAACAGGAGATAACCAGCTAACGGAGGTAAGCGGGATAAAGCGAAGTCATGTTGTTAACTGGCTATAAACCGCGGTTGTTCTATGTTCTTCTGACTTGAAGCGGGAGATCGGGCACCTGTCAATCAAAAGGACACGCCCCTAAATATGCTGGATTTCGAGATTAAATTACTTTTAAACGGGCGAGTTGGAAAAAAATTCACTCCCCCCACAGTTGTCATGAAGGTAAACCTAAAATGGACTTTTGAACCAGACTGTAAACATGTTTATTTCTGTTGTAAACATGTTTATTTCTGCTATGAAATTGGTCTTTTTAACATGGGAGTCTATGGGGATTTGCTCTGTTTTGCAGCCCCTAGTGGATGAAGGGGGAACTGCCATTTTATGCACTTCTGCATAGCCTTCACTTTTAACCGCCAGAGGTTGCTGCTTGGTTACAACCCGATGGCCCAGGTTGGTTATGCAAATGAGATGTCATTCAGGGACATCATTCAGCCAGTAGCTACTTTTCTCACCGAGGAGTTGGCAATGATGCGAAGAAGAAAGAAGACAAACGACTGGATGTATGTGGTTCTCCTCTGTGTCTGCCGCGTCCTTTTTCGTTCCCAATCCGGCTGATACGCCATTTACTGTGTAAGGGTAGGGTTGGTTCTGGAAAGACAGCAGAGATCTGTATTATTCGAAGCAAACTCCGTCTCTGCCGCACCTATCGGTGGAAACCATAGACCGTATATGAAAGAGGGGTGAAGCTTACGTTGACGTTACCGGTAGGTTTTTGAAGAGCTGAATTGTAGCTCACTGTGCGGTTTCCTCCTGTCACCATTTTGGCAGCATCATGCGTGTTGTCTCTTCTGGAAAATACAAAAATGGGCAAAGAGGTGGAGCTGAGAGTGGGGCTGTGGGTATCGAAGACATTGTAGCAGCATCTTTAGTCATCCTGCTTACAACAACTGTCACATTATCATGATTACTTTTAAAGTAATAGAAAATTATCCTAATAGCCGTAAGCAGAAGCTAAACAAGAAAACATTCATTCATTCACAAGAAAACATTAATGAGCAATAATCATAAATAGCAGCCATGTGTCTGTTCAGCTCAACATAACTGAGAACATGACGGTTGGTTCAGAAGTACTAAAACACACTTTCACTTCAGGGAATCGGAGCAATGAGAATTTAATGTCAATGTAATTCAAAAGAAAAGCCAAGTCTAATCAGATGCAGAGCCACTGGGAGGAGAGGAGGAGAAGGTAGAAACACAGGCACTGGGAAAGCTATACCATTTAAAGTAAGACGAAACACTGAGAGGTGGAAAAATGAAGCGTCTGAGTGGAAAGAGAAAAAGGGTAGAGTCAAGGAGAGTGATTTAAGATTCAAAACAGCTGCAGTCGCCACTTTACCTGATCACAGCGAGTGCCATGGCTCTGGGCTGAGAGACGCACAGCCACACTGCCTCCCTGCAGCATGAAAATGAGTTGCAACCTCCTTTTGGAAAACTTATTGATTTGTTTATCACATGTCACAGCTTTTAAATTCCTTCTTCATCTATTAATTGCTCTTGAGTATATTTCTCCTCCTCAGACAGTCAGGGTACGTCCAAAGCTGCTTCCATTGCTTACAATGTGAAAGTAATGACCAGGAACATAGTTTTTTAAGAAGAAAAGCCATAAGTTAGCAGCACTATAGAGTTTTTATTTTTCTCTTTGGCTTCTCTGACAGTTGTGGAATTTAACACCAGTGTAATGAACAGAAACCTGATCCTGCAATGCACAGCCATACAGGTAACACCAGGTAGGCCCATGTTGGGCAGGGGGGGTTTCAGTAACTGTCAGTGCTGCTTACTTCGCTTTAATGTCCCATTTAAAGCACCTTTAAAGCACTGAAGAGAGAACAGACCCTAAATAAACCAGATGTCCCTCTTGTCAGCCCTGGGGGACAATTAAAGTGTCTGGGGTTCTTCAAAGCAGCATTCACTCATAAGGAGAAACACCTTAAGACACAGGTTTATGTTGTAAAAGGCCCAACTGTGAACAATCTGCTAGGCAGAGAAGCAGCTGTAGCCCTAGGCTTGGTAAAAAAGGGTGGAAGCCATAAGCAAAACATTTGGGGAACATGGCACATTGAAGACTGAACCAGTCAAAATCCGCCTCAAAGAGGGTGCAGTGCCCTATGCCGTGTCTACTGCTCGGAGAGTGCCACTACCTATAATACCCAAAGTTAAAGAGGAACTGCGCAGAATGGAAAACCTGGGAGTTATTAAGAAGGTTACACAGCCAACAGACTGGTGCAGCCCCATGGTGCCAGTGGTGAACCCAAAAGGAAAAGTGTGTATCTGTGTGGACATGAAAAGGGTGAATGAGCAGGTAAAAAGAGAAAGATACATGCTCCCTACCATCGAGGAGGTCCTAACAAAGCTAGCAGGAGCCAAAATCTTCTCCTCCCTTGACGCATCAAGTGGATTTTGGCAGATTCCCCTCCACAACAAAAGTAGTCTGCTGACGACATTTATAACACCATTCGGCAGATATTGCTTTAAACTTCTACCCTTTGGCATCAGCATAGCCCCTGAAATCTTCCAAAGAAAGATGCACGAAATACTCTCAGACCTTAATGGGGTGGAGGTGTACATGGATAATGTGATCGTATATGGGTCTGACATGTCAGAGCATGATGCACGCCTGGAAAAGGTACTGGAAAGAATCCAAAGAGCGGGGCTGAAACTAAACAAAGACAGATGCCGCTTCAGACAGGAACAACTGCACTTCCTGGGACATGTGATAAGCAAGAACGGAGTGCAACCAGATCCAGGTAAAGTCAGAGCAATGGCAGACTTGCCTGCCCCAACAAACCTGAAAGAGCTCAAACGAGCACTTGGAATGATAAACTATGTGGGGAGATATATACCCCAACTGGCCACCATTGGAGCGCCGCTCCATGAACTGCTCAAAGCCAGCGTGGCTTGCCTCTGGGACGGACCACAAGCGAGAGCATTCCACAGCCTGAAACAAGCTTTGATGAACACGCCTGTGCTGGCGTATTATGACCCAAACAGGCCAACAGCAGTTTCTGCAGATTACAGCAGTTATGGGCTTGGAGGAGCAGCATGAGGTCTGGAAACCTGTTGCCTACTGCTCCAGGAAACTAACAAGTGCAGAAACTCGCTACACACAGATTGAAAAGGAGTGACTGGCAGGAGTCTGGGCATGTGAGCATTTTGGCAAGTATCTGAGTGGCATGGACAGTTTCAAGTTAATTACAGACCACAAACCTTTGGTCCCCCTAATCAACTCCAAAGACCTGGACACAGTACCAATCAGGTGTCAAAGATTGCTTCTCAGGCTCATGAGATTCAATGCAGCAGCAGAATATGCTCCAGGGAAAACACTAGTGGTGGCTGACACACTATCACGGAGTCCCGCTGCCAGTGTCGCAAACAGCAACACTGAAGCAGACGTTTGCTGCATGTGAACTCCATCATAAGCAACATCCCAGTATCCAGGCGGAAGCTGGATGAGATTAAGAGGGCCACTCTGGAAGACTGTGAGCTGCAAACAGTAGTAAAAATGATAAGAGAGGGATGGCCAGACCACATAAGAACAATCAGCCCCTCACTGGGAGCTTACTACCATTACAGAAGTGATCTCTCAGAGTGTGATGGGCTTGTTATGCGGGGAAACCGTATTGTAATACCCCAATCAATGAGAACGGAGATTTGAAACAGAATCCATGAGGGGCACCAAGGCCTCTCCAAATGCAGGGAGAGAGCACAAACATCCGTGTGATGGCCAGGTCTATCAGCAGATCTGAAGCAGAGTCTGGAGCGGTGTGAGTTCTGCTGTGAAAACAAGAGAGCACAGAGAAAGGAACCTCTCAATCCGACACCTCTTCCTGACAGGCCCTGGCAGAGGGTCGGAACAGACCTGTGTGAATACAAAGGGAAAACCTACCTGGTGGTCTCAGATTATTACTCCCGCTACCTGGAGATACTGGAACTACTGACCACAACGGCAGAACAAGTAGTTGCAAGACTGAAGGCCACCTTCGCCAGATACGGGATCCCTGATGCTGTCTTCTCAGATAATGGACCACAATTTGCAGGTGAAACCTTAAAGAGATTTAGTCAAGAGTATGACTTTAACCACGTTACATCAAGCTCACACCATCCATCTGGGAATGGACATGCTAAAAGAGCTGTTCAGACAGTAAAAAGAATCCTACATCAAGACGATCCTTTGTTGGCTCTCATGAGTTTCCGGGCCACAGCCACCACCTCAACCGATGTGAGTCCAGCATTATAAATGACTGATAACTAACTGTTCTTGTGTGTTTTTGTGGAAGCCCCTTGAGAAAAGAGCACTATAGGGTTGGTGTTTTTCTCTCTGTCTTGTCTTTTCTGACTTCAGTAGCAATCTCTCCTTCTCCATTAAGAAAAGAGTGTTTTTGTTCCTTAAATTCAATCTTTCCTATATCTTCATTTGAACACAGAAGTGTACAGCTTTAATAAAACTGTCTTGTTATTGTGTGACATGTTAGTGCAAAGGTAAAATACGATTCTCATGAGATGCTACTTGGCTGGAAACCAAAGTCGTGAAGTGCAGTGTCTCAGCTACCGGGTACTCCACAGTCATTTTGAGCCTTGGTACATAAATAATGAATGTCAGTGTACCATCAAAATGTGTCAGAAGCACATTGTTTTAAAGTTCATGCACTTCTCGAGCCGTGTTTCTCACTGAAAACATGATGCTGAAACATGTTCATGTCATGACAAGAGCCTCCATTCTCAGCAGTAGATCATCCATGATTAGGATCTAGATATAAAGGAGAAGTCGTGTTCATGTATGTAGCTGGGTCACCTGGACAGTTTCATTGTAAATGTTCTTTCCTCCTGACAACGCTGCTCAGGTTATCAGGCTTCAAAGTAATTTCCTCATAAAATGTGTCTTCACTGCTGAAGTGACAAGGATAAAAGGCCGTTTACATGAACCAAACAATGTGTTGCCGTGTGGAACAGCTTCAGAGTCATTGACCTGACAGCTGGCAGCAAATGGGCCCATCTGGGACGGGTAATGGCATATCCAGGGACCCTCTCTTCAACCCACTTTGTTACGGTTTCTAAATAGAAATTATAAATGAGCGAGGACCAGTAGTCAACACTTACACTATTAAGCTTGGATTTTATTGGTGTTTACATAGAAGAAACATTAAAATTTACTGACCAGACCTCAGTAATGGTCATATAATCTTCTAGCTGCTTTACTGTTCCAGGGATGTTTGCCCTTCAGAGTCACAGTTTGTCTAAGCCAGAGGTGTCAAACTCCAGTCTTCGAGGGCCAGTATCCTGCAGGTTTGTGTTGTTTCCCTGCACCAACAGACTTGATTCAGATCATATGGATCCAACAGCATTTTGGTCAGGTGTGTTGGAGCAGGAAGACAACAAAACACTGCATGATACTAGCTCTCCAGGACTGAAGTTTGACACCTGTGAAGCCATAAGCTGATACCTTAAGAACAGGTAACCACATGTGCAAACGTGTGTTGGGAAGGTTTTCATGTGATCCACATGTGATTCACAGATTCTTCACATGTGCTCCACATGTAAATGCACATGAGAACAGCAAGTGCAAAACTGTGCTGGGAACAATTTCATGTGAACCACATGTGAAGAACATAACCACATATAAACTACATGCTGTTCATATGTAAATCTCGTTTGGTAGACACATGTAAATCATGAAACTAACATGTGATTCACATGTTTTTTTTGCATGAGTTTGACATGTGATACACATGTGGATCACGTGATATCTACCAGTGTTTCACATGTTCCTCACATGTGGATCACATCCAAAACCTCATTTGCATGTCTGTGTATATACATGTGAACCACATGTGGAACACATATGGTCCACATGTGTGTTTCTAACCACACACCTCTCATACACGCCAGAGGAAGACCATCACATGGGGAAAAGACACCGGATCATACGATCCATGACTATTTAACCCACGGCCTGGTATTTTCCTGCAGATGTTTGGCTTAGTGTTTGCACTAAAACATGCTAGCGGTGTGTGCTAATCATTGTATGTTACAGACAAAACACACGTGAATCAGTGCCTCCTCCTCCTTTTTCTGTGTAGTTCAGAAACACCACCATGTATGGTGGTTTTGTGACAACACCGTGTTGCACATGTGTTTTCTACATTTGTTGTATGGAAGAAGTGGATTAGTAAACAGTAATTAGCACCTGAGGATTAGCGTTTGTCAAGCTGGCTTGTTTAACAGTGATGTGACGTGAGCTCAGAGGAAGCGTTTTGCAGAGAAAAACTGTGGAGGAAAGCTGACAAATAAAAAGGATCTTGCTATTTATGTCTCTTATTTCTTTCATGTTCTTCCACTCATCCCTTTTTTGCTCCCCGCTTCTCTGCTGAATGTCTTCCATCCTTGACAGACTTGTTTATTCATCTGCTTTGCCTTACACTGGTTAAGCCGGCCATGACAGTCACGACGAGGTTGTTTGTGATGCCTGTATAGTTGAGAGGAGGACAGCGAGAGACTTGATAGCTCCATTAATGTTACTTTGGTCTTCCATTTCAAGGCTTTGCAAGCACTCTAATGCATGCGTGTGTGTGTGTGTGTGTGTGTGTGTGTGTGTGTGTGTGTGTGTGTGTGTGTGTGTGTGTGTGTGTGTGTTAGTGTCTGTTTCATCATCCTAGAAAACTGAAGGGAAAAAATTCATGACTGGGTTGTGCTTTTACTTGCGTTACTCATGTTGTGCGGATATAAATCTGAAAATGTGACACCCCAAGGTGCAAATAAGAGCTACCTTTAGAAGTAATTATGGTCCGGGATGGGATAAACATCCAGTCAATAAAGGAAAGGTCCTCTAAACCCAAGCTGTGCATGCTGGAACATTAAAATGCTGGTGTAAAATTTGTGTAAAAATCTTGACAGAAGTTTTTAATCACTTATTTCAAACCACCTGTTTGGGTGATGTGTTTTATACCGGATTAAACACCATATGCTTTTCTTAAAAACAAGACTTTACTTTTCAGCTGTGTGTTCTGGTAAATTAGTTCAACATCAGGCCTGTTTTTCATCACAGTGATTGTGTGACTGCATCCAGTGGTTGTACGAACATTTACAGGCTTCAACATCACAACAGAAGTGCAAGTAAAACTAGGAGACAGTTATCAGTGCTCAAGCCTTTTTTTTGACAGAGCCAAGCTCCAACAGAGAAAGCGAGCAGCTCATTTTATCAATCGCCCAAAGAGATGGATGGAAATGATTAAAAATTCTCTGGGGATCAGAGTCCTTTGCTGAAAGAAGCCTGTGGATCCAGGCCAACAAAACACTGGACTGAGGTCCCATGAGTCCCAAAAGTAGTCCCTTGTCAGAAAATTGTCTAGAAATCGCACAAGAACCTGAATATTTGCATTTTTGTAAAAACACTCGATGATGTACACATACCACACCATGCAATTAATCACTCTGAGATGTCACAGCTAGCCTAGCCTAGCTAACGTTGGATATGCTAGTCTGGAAAGTGCCTGAATATGTCATTAAGGATTGCTTGAAATTTCACAGAACCTTGTTGGTGATGTTAAAGTAGTACTACGCATATATTCGACCCTAAAACTCTGTGTTCTCACCTCCTTTGAAGGCACAGTGAGATTTATTATGTACATTTCTGGAGCTGCCAGCAGCTTTCTGAAGCTGAGAAACCACATGTTCTAGGTCGCAGCAAAACGTTGCAGCTGAGTTTTACTTTACACTGTTCTGGAAGAAAATCTGTTACTCCAGTAAGGAAAAAAGATTCTGGCAGCAGAAGAACGCCTCTGAGTTCATTTTTGGTTCCAGCTTTAAGTATCAGTCTGAAGAGGGAAAAATCTAACAGTATCATCCATCTTATATTATTATTAATTAGCCCACCTCTAAACTCACACCCACCTGTTTTCCTTCATCTTTAAGACTACTGACATTCCTCTCTTTGAGAGTTTTATACTCTCAACCACCCGAGTCAGTCATACACAAAGTATTACAAAGAAGTGCTCAAATACTGAACTCCCATGTCATGCCTGCACTCATCAAATCCTTCCTATGTAGGAATAAAAAAAACCTGCTATCTGCTACCAAGTGACTATATGACCCTCTCATCTGGAGTGAGCACCAACCCTGCTGGGAATCTGTAATAAATTTCCATTTCTAGGAACTACTGAACAACGTAGCCAAGACATCAACATAGGATGAAGCCAGTAGGGCAGCAACTGGTGACTGCACATCAGAAAACCAACTAATTCAGCCACTGGAATCACACAGTAAACTAAATCTGTGGGAAAACACCAAACACATTTATTGCTGATACTTTCTGGGCAATCCTTATTCTGTCCATCAGTGTGACTACGGCATCATCCATTGGTCCATCATCCCCATTTCAGTCTGTTTATTGGTAAAAAAAACAAAAAAAACATCCAAAATGTTCATTTTCCTTTGCGTTTTAGCCAGTTAAATTTCCATCAACAGCAGGGATGATGCAACACGCCAATAACACACCATGTCAAGCGCTAGCAACTGGATATCGACACAGATGCGGCTTTGAATGTGGACAGTGGACACTTTTACAGACTGGAGGTGGTGGCCACCCCACTGGCCATACCTGCAAATATAGTATTTTTTTACTGTTAATACTGCACGGCATAGTTTTTTGGGGTTTTTTTTGTTTGTTTGTTTGTTTTTTTTTATGTGTTCAACTATTTTAAAAGCGAATAAAAACAGAAATAAAAGTGTATTTTAATCAGCCGTGCAGGGGGCATGACACCAAAGCGCGAAGATCAAGGAGTGATGTTCATTGCGGTATTGGGATGGACGCGAGCAGCTGAAGCAGAACAAGAGTCGTCAGTAAGTATATGATAAAATAACAATCACTTCAGTTAAAGGGTTTTATGCCAATTCTCGGTGGTGTTTAAATAACTACTGGGATGATGGTTTGCGCTGACGTGGGTGTAAGTGATCCGAAATGAATAACAAAATCTGTTCCTGTTTCATGGGCTAATGCTACCAAGGTTTGGCTAACATTAGCTTGGTAACCAAGCATAATATTTTTTATTATGATTGCTTTTCTCTGTCATTCCAGACACATCCCAGTTACAGGCAGATGGCCCAAACCAGCCACATCTGAAGTTTTACCCCAGGACCTTGCGTAACGACAGGAGGCGGGGCTTCAGTTACAAGTGGTTCTCCATTCAAAAGTTGTTGGAGTACTCACAACTTTTCAATGTTATGTACTACATAGTTGTACTATGTTTATTTCCATGTCAATGAACATTTTTAGCTACTTTCCATGTTTACTGCTTATTCATGCAGATCCATGAGTAAGTTAGTTTTTGCCCTCTGCATTTTGTGGAAAGTGCAACTTGTTAATAAATACACATTTTAATGGAGAGAAGAGTCAATGGGCTGATGTCCAGTAAGATTTTTAATAAGGTCAAGGCTGTAGTTCCCAAAAACATTAAGAGACACAAGTCCTGCCTAATGCTCAGATTTGCTCAAAATGTCCCGCCCAATATATTTGCTGGAAAATTGTCTGTTTTCGAGACACAATATCTTAATTACTTTTCAGAAGCCTTAGTCTAAATCCAACTTTTAAGACCTCTGAAGTTAGATTCCAGTTTTTGGCTTTGTATAATGAGGAGCAAAGTATTTGCACCAGATAAATGCATTTTCATCTATAATGTTCCAATGTTTTTTCTGGGGGTGCATTGTGCTGGAAAAATCTTTGTGGATGAGAAACAACGATGCTGAGTCAAACTGCCTTTGTTAGTTTATTCACACAAATGATACATGTAAAGTCATACATGGAGAGATCTCTGAGAAGTAAAGAAAGTCGACAGCTTATATAGTTTCGAAACTCCTCCTCTGTTGCTGGGCAGACCATATGAAACAATCATTATCTCTTATTTAAGACTAAACTGAACTCACTAAGCATCAATCACTTACTATATTACTTTATTGCCTTTAACCTTTAACCTTTAAACAACTGGTCAACCAAGCAGTTGACAAAAACAGATGCGCTGCAGGAAACTCTTCCTGCCTCTAACATTACCAGCGCATTCCATTGAGAGGTCATACATGAGTTAAAGAAAGCAGTTCACAATGAGTACAATGTCTGAACTTTATCTACATGGACTACAAAATACAACAAATCAATGTATATATGTCTAATATCTAATACAAATCAAACTCATAACAATTTTCCAACACAGCATGCCTCTTGACCCCCCTAGCTAAATTTGCTCCCCCACCAACGTCAACAATGCTGTAATACCGGATCAAGCCTTGTCGACATGGCAGATAATTTCATTTGGTCTTTTTTTTCTTTTAATAAACACTTCAGATTAGTTGGCTCCTTATTGTCATAAGCTCAAACTGACCAGATTTTGGTTTTTGCTCAAATACAACATTGGCGCTTGTAGTTATGCAGCATATTTTTAATAACTGTTGGCCACCAACACATTCTCCCTGGCCACCCTATGGCCACCCCTAAAAATAAAAATTCTGTGTGCATCCCTGAATCCATCCATCCTGAAATGCACATAAATCTAAATTTCCCTTAGTTTTTTGTCATTTTCTTTGGTTGCTTCTGTGTGGAAGGAATCTGTTTCCCAGAAACAAGCTGAGAGGCTTTTTCCACCATGTGCAGGCTGAGCTACAAGGTCCTGGTTGTTGTTACTCTGTTTTCATGTAAAGTAATCAAATTAAAATCAATGATGTGGTCTGGTTGCTATTTAGTGTTGATGCTACACTGCATTTCAGCCCCTTTCTCTGTGTTCTAGCCCGGCCATCTGTGCAAATACTAATCACTTGTCTACTCTGTCTCGAGAAGGAGAGGAGGGTGGCGTTCCCTTGGCATCTGCCACAGTGAGCGATCTGTTCTGATCTTTAAGAGAATCATAGCCACAAGAAACATACATATCTAACAGCTCCCACTGTGCAGATGCTCTACTTTTTATCTCCGTATGTAACATATTTTAACCATGCCGTGTTCAGGTGCTACTACACCATCACCCTCTTCTCATTCATAAATTCACCTTGTTCCTTGTTGTTTCTGGTGCTCATTTCTCAAGTACCCGCCGCCGTGCAGCTCCACCTGCTACAAATGAACTCCAGGCTCCCCACCAAGCCCCCCTGCAGAGATCGCTGTAAGGAGCTGCAGCAGCGTTGACTGTTCAAGTCCCTTCAAGTTTAACTTCCATTTAATGTAACAGGAAAGGTGTTGGACTAACAGGTTTACAGGGACGTTGTGTAACGTTTTCTGCTGTTTACTGTATTTTTGTGTTATCACTGACCTTCACTAATAATCCAACACATTCCCAGAAGATTTTAGATTTCTTTCTACATATGAAGGGAAGCGGCTTGACAGTCTGCCGTCTTGGAACTACAGCTACCAGTGAGGGACAAATAGCACCAACATGTAATAAGAAGTGTTTCTTTGCGAGCCAGCGTAAGGTGATTAAGACACTGGAGAAGATCAGCGAGAGGCTTGCTAACCTGGCAAGTTGGAAAATCTGTTCAACTACCATTTTCGTAAATGTAGGAACCATTTTTACAACGAAAAAGGAATGTTATAAGGCTGCGTGACCGGAGCATCGGCGTGGAGCTAGTGTTCCCAGGTGGAAGATTTTAAAAGGCACACCGAAGTTGCAGCTTTCTCCTCCATCAGTACGGCTAAATTAGCCTAAAGATAACCGTTTTCACTGGGTTTTGTTAGACAGTGTTGCTCGTTAGCATCGGCAGCTAACAGTAAATCCTGCTAAAACACAGAAGCCTCGTTGACACAGACTGGATGTTCACGTCGTTTCATTAGCTTCACAGTCGTACTAAACTCCGGTTTTTCGTCACAGTAAATGCAGCCAATAAAGCCTTCCCGCCGGCTTTCAGTCTGGCTTTTTGGCAATGAAAGCTGGCGTTTATCATGACTGTGAAAGTCTCTGGAACTACGTAAACATAAAGCTCCACTTTGCTTCAGTCCATCCATTAAGTTCTTTGTTTTTATTAATATAAGATGTTAATGTTTCAGTGAAATGTTTGGAATTTTTATAAGTGACCTATCTAATTATATTATAGCTTCAGTTTTACAAATAATAGAATTATTAAGTACAAAGTCCCAGCTAATGTCAGTAAGAAAGAACCAGAAACAAGCTTCACCATGATGACATACTGCTTATACTTTGATGTGCATTAAAAATCTACTAAACTATTCCCTTCTATGTCTACTCAGCCAATTAACATGCATATACAATAATATGTGATTCACAGAGGACATTCTCATGCCGAACATGTACATTTTTCTCTCAGTTTGTGCATACTTTTGCTTCTTTAAGCAGTATTTGGAATGCACTGCATACATTTTTATGTTCATGAACTAGTTCTGTTCATTTAGCAGAGGATCTGAAATGTTATTGATAATGACACATGCTGTATAGTTTTATCAAGTATGGCTCTTTAATTTCCCCCTTTTGCCAAACAAGTCTGGATAAGTACAAATGCGAAGCTGCTCTTTCCTGAGTTGCATATTAGTGCTCAGCTGGAGACGCAGCTGCAAAGAATTTTAAGCCTTCAGCTCTTACCTTTAAAATCCACTAACATGGACTGGATGGCCACATAATTAGTGCCTTATACTCAAAGTTTCGATTGGTTTCTCTGCAGCCAATTAAAATGCCTGTGGAGGGATCACAGTTATGTGTAAAGCACTCTTGGAAGAAGATGGGCCCAGTGGGACCAGTAGGAAGTTTTTTAAAAAGTGTTTTTTGGCTTGTGTAGCATGTTAAAGCGATGTATATCTCAACATTTTAGTTTCATTTGTTAAAAGTTTGTCATGGAAGAAACACAGAGCATAACAGCAGCCAGTTAAATATAGATATAAACAGATGTTTTCAAACTTCTATACTGAGTTAACCAGCAGTCTTTAAGTCTTGCCTGCCTGTTTTCAGGAACGCAGCTACATTGTTCCTGGATTTTTTTCTATGGTCATTTTTCCTGGCAGAGAACAGCAGTTTGAGCATGCTCATTGTCCAATATGACTGTTTCTAGATAGACTTCGGACTACTACAGGGTGGGACTGTGCATCTGTTGCATGGCTTTGACAGGCTGTGAAAACCACAATCTGTTGTTAGAAGAAGCTAGTCAGGATATAGCTGGGTGGCTAGCAGTGGCTGGCGGTGGCTAGTGGTGGATAGCAGTGGCTAGTGGTGGATAGCAGTGGCTAGCGGTGGCTAGTGGTGGATAGCAGTGGCTAGCGGTGGCTAGTGGTGGATAGCAGTGGCTAGTGGTGGCTAGTGGTGGATAGCAGTGGATAGCGGCTCCTCCTGAGACCAAACAAACAGGTACTTACTTTTAATTGCCAGGTTATTTAGTTATTTCCCATTAAATGAGAAACGTCTGTGACAGGGCAGGTTGTGCATGCGGGGGGTGGGGTCCGTGTCTTTAAATGACATGTATTTTATACATGTTCCTATTTTCTGCAAAACACCATATGTCTCTGCATTAACCACACCCACCTCAAATGTGAAATGGTGTCTTCACAAGAAGACAGGTCTGCTGGGGGTTCTTACTTCTCACAGCGTGAAACAGACTTAAAGCAGACGCTAGCTGACATCCACCTTGCTGAACAGCTAACTGTCTGAAAACTACGGCTATCACCAGCTGGGGGAGTGATTGCTAGCCACTTTTAGCCCACGCTAACTTTCCCCGGTGGGAGTGTGTATGTGTGGCGGCCTCTCCGCTCTGGCAGGTTCCTCAGACGCAGCTGGTCTCCTTCAGTTTATCGTCCCAGTTCATCTACTCTGGTCTTTCCCTCACCCCAGTTTTTTGGAGAAATTTTGTCCTTGTCTGAAAAATTTACCATTGATTTAAAGTTTCCACTGATTGTGGCAGAGAACTTGCAAGCAGTCCCACCAAGCCATCCAGAAAATATGAGATATTTGTCTTCATTTAGCGGCAAGCAGTTGTGGCATCATTAACATGTATGTCTCCTGTCTCAGCAGGTCTTCCTGGCCGGGAGTAGCAGTTCCTGTTGTCTGTTGTCTTTCTGTCCTCTTCCCCCCACACAGCAGAGACAGATGGCTGCCTGTCCTGAGCCGGGTTCTGCCGGAGGTTTCCTTCCTGTTAAAAGGGAGTTTTTTCCTTCCCACTGTCGCCAGTGTGCTTGCTCAGGATGGGAGATTGAGTTGGACCTCCAACTCAATCTGTTGGTTTCCTTATATAGGCTGTTATGAATTGGCTTTTATTATGTTTTTTTTTCTGTCTGTAAAGCGTCTTGAGATGGCATTGCCGTGATTTGACGCTATATAAATAAAGTTGAATTGAATTGAATGGAAGTATTCCCAACCAGGATACGGTACGATATGACACTGGTTTGATGCGATCTGTACAGAACTGTTGTAAGCATTTGGGACGGTTTACTGCACCCCCCTCTTTAGTTTCTGATATTATTTTCAGCAGGTTTTCTCTGAATCACATCTAAAAGATTGCAGGCCATAAGGTGGAGTGGAACGAGAAGAAGATAAAGTAGCAGCTTGGTGATGAAGTGTTGAGCAGAACACACGAATGTGATCGGTTGCATCCATCCATCTGCCTGCCTCTCATTCCCTCCACTTGCATTAATTTGACAAAGCTCCCACCAACACATGATGCCCATATGTTGTGTGTGTGTGTGTGTGTGTTTGTGTGTGTGTCTTGGCTGAGGTCACTCGGACACTTTTGCATGTGTTGAGAGAGAGAACAAGGATTTCATTAGGTATAAAAGCCTGACTTTATAATGATCAATGGCTGTGTTGATTGGTTGCCTGGAGTGGCCTAACTGACCGCAGCAGAAAGATGGATGAAGGGAAGAGAATAGACAACGGAGGGAGTGGTTGAGCATGAAAACAGAGAAGTAGGAGGTGTTTTTGCTCATGAAAGTAAGAGAACTAAAAAAAAACATGAAGAATAATGGATCACGCTGACCTTCCAACACCTCTGTGAGTTATGTTTCCTGGATATTTAAATATCGTTTCACTTGTGTTTCGTTCATCTTAAAGAAAAATGCATAACTGCAAAGTAAAGTCTCTAGAAATGTTTATAATCCTGTCAGTGTTTCCCAAACCGCTGTCCCTGACTCCTTAGGGGGATCCACAAGAGCACAGGGGGTCTGCACGGCTTTGACTCTCCAGAATCAGTCTGGTTGTTATGTAGAAGACACCAGAAAAAAGTTTATTCATATTTAAAAGCCTTCACACATCAGAGTATAAAGCAGCAATTTAAAAACACAGACCTCATTATGGTCTCTTTTAAAAAAACACAAACATCTGGCCTGATGCAGCTGTGAGAAAGCGAGATCTTGGGAATCCGTTAACCAAGCTGTTTCAGTCCTGACTTTAGTCCGGTACCAGGGGGCCTCAGGGTCCATGAGGGCTCATGATTTACAAGCAGGCCAGATAAATAAGAAGATAAACCACAAAAAGAAACTTAAAATCTATCCTGAAACACACGGGGAGCTAACGCAGCGATCTTAAACCTGGATGAATGTGTTCCTGTCCTCTGGTCCTCAGAACACGTCCCACTGAGTTCTGGAGTAACTGTAGGCTGGAAATACTCCTTCTGGAGAGACCAGAGAGCATCAGCACCTCCATGCTGGGCAGACTCTGGTGTAACCTGGTCTTTATGGCATTCTGATGCATGGAATAAAGTCCAGCTCGGAGCTGAAAGCAGAAGTAGTTTTGGTAAAATGATCTCGTCTTGTGCAGTGAGTCATTTGGTTCATGTATTGTTTGGTTCGGTGAGCTGAATAATACAACCATTGCTAGCTAATACAACATTTAGGGCTACTGTATCTGTTGATAATTGCCTTAAAGTTGATTTTTCTAGAAGCACAGGAAGGACTCGGCCAGAACGTTTTATTTATGGTGAGAAGCCAGCCAATGGACGCTGGTTTCAGCATGGGGCAGGGCAGGGGGGTCCATGGCTGTTTGGTGGTTGCATAATGCATCAGTTTACTTCATTCTCCTACATTATTAATTAGTTCAATCACAGATGCTTTCTCAAAACCAGTCGAATCGGTCTGAGCTTTCACTTTATTTTGACTGGACTGAACTTATCTCAGTCAACATGTATCACACTCTACAACTGAGTGTAAATCTGACTCTGGGTTGAACAGAACGAGGCTCCTGCAGCTAATCATGTTGCAGTGTATGTAACTGCACACTGGAGACTTTTGTTCCAAAGCGGTGACTATTTCACAGTGTGCTCGCCTGGGGAGAGGCTATCTGTGGGATTACCTCCAGAAATCATACTGTAGTTCCATAAACAGAGAGCTTTTTGGAAAAGTATAAAAGAGTGCAGCTGCGTGTGCTACATGCTAGCAGCTAAGAAGGTTTTCTTTTCATCACAAATCATCAGACATGGTTGTAGTATTATTGTTTATGGTTTCACTCACCGTTACTGGAGATGCTGAAGTATATGAAGCGAAAACCGAGCTTCACATGCTTCATATAAACACACATAAATCAGTTTGATTTTCCCCATATAGCTGTGAACAAAGACTTGAAAATATCTTTAAGCAGACAACCAATCACAGAAGCAGTCACAGCTCTGCACTTCTTAAGGCTTTTAATGACCTTCTTTTAATGACTGATTCTGGTAGATCTGCCATTTTAGTGCTTTTAGACCTGACAGCTGCTTTTGATACGGTCGACCACACAACTCTTTTATTACATTTGGATAACTGTGTGGGTGTCAGGGGGATTGCTCTCCAGTGGTCAGGCTTGGGGACTCCTCATCTTCTGCTCCTCTGCGCTGTGGAGTCCCCCAAGGCTCTATCCTGGGACTTATTCTTTTTGCCATATATCTCCTCCCACTCAGGGAAATGACATGGTATGTCATATCACTTTTATGCTGACGACTGCCAAATGTACATGCCAATCTCCAAAAGCGATTGCTGCCTCCTGACACCCTTACTCAATTGTCTTGGTGATGTCAAGGCTTGGTTGGCTCAAAACTTGACTTAGATCTTGCTGTTGGGAAACTCCCTTGTTGACTTGGGACCGCTTCAAAATTTTTTGCGTCCCAAGGGCACCAGCCTTGGCGTCACAATGGACGTTGATTTTAAGCTTGATAAACAGGTCAATGATAAACAGGTCAATGCCATTTTAAAATAAAATTATCACTTTCGTAAAAGCTTTTTTATCTTTTTATGTTCTGGAACAAATTGTGCATACTTTTATTTCTACTCGACTGGACTACTGCAACGGTCTTTATGTAGGTATCAGCCAACATGCTCTTTCACGCTTGCAGTTAGTAAGACCAGAGGGGACAGGGCATTCTCCGTAGTCGGTCCGAGCTGCCCCCACAGTGCTTTAAGTCTCGTCTAAAGGCCCAGTTTTTTGGCTTTCAACACTGTGTGAGTTGTGTGGTCCTCTGTCTGTTTTATTTGTTTTACCTGTTCTTAATATTTTAACGACATTATTATTTCATTTTATTTTTATTTGCAGTTCTTTTATTTTTTTTTCACATTCTGTGCAGCACTTTGGCGGCCTTCTGTTTTTTAAATGTGCTTTATAAATAAAGTGGACTGGACTGGATTGGATTTTGGTCCACTTTCAGTTTCATTCCCTAAGAATAAAAATCATCTTAATTCTCTGATGGTGGACAGCATCACCATAACCTCAGTAGCTCAAGTGCATGAAAGGTGTTGGTGAAATGAAAGCCTGTAAGTGGAAAGTTTTTTTTATCTGCCTGCTGCTCAGATAAAGAGAACTCTCAGTGGGAATGACTCTTCTTACCCCTTCCTGTCATTGTCACCATTTCTATCCAACTCCTAAAGGCAAAGCAAGTCCAATTAACATCTCTCATTAGCTGTGCTACAAGCCTTCCGCTCCGAAGCAGCAAGCGAGACGGGAAGCCGGATCAGGGAGTGGCTGAGGTGTGGATGGGGTAGATGGCTACGGCTGTATGGCAGTACAGAGGAAGGAATAAATCTGCTGAAAGAAAATAATAAAACGCAATTTGTCACACCGTTGTCAGCTTCCTCTCCCTTTAGTCTGGAGAAACAAGGCGAGTACGGATTCACGAGGCGAGGCTTGTGTATCAGCCCAGCTGCTGCCTCTATTTAAATGAGACTCGGCTTCATGAAGTGAGACTGCATATCCTTTCAGAGTGCAGCTCTGCAACCGCTGTGCATGTCTGGATGAAGGGAAGTACATGCAGAGCTGGGACAGAGGCAGAGGACCGGCTGCCCGGTGAGCCGATCTGAAGGAGAAAAACAGAATAAACTGAATCCTGAAGATAACCGGCCAAATGCATGAATGAATCTGAAGTGTGGAGGAGGTCTGTTGCCTTAATAGGTCGCTGTGACGCATGAAGCGGCTACAACAGACAAACCAGCTGAAAGCCACCTTCTCATTTTTCAGTTTGTCTCTTCAGAGGAAGCTTCTGTTGCTGCAGACGTTTATTTCATATGAGAAGGAATCTTTTGATGATGAAGATGAATTCTTTCTCTTCAGATGCAGTGAGTCTGTCACAACTAAAGGCTTTAAATGAAATTATCACGTTGTAAATGATCCCAAAATTAACGTTCAGGAACATAAAAAATTAATTAATTAACTGGAACTCAAACATTAAAACGTGTTAGTTTTTTCTAATAATCTAAAAGGAGCAGATAATTGTCATTCTCAGACTGGATTAAGTTGGATAAAATAATCTTTTTATGAAGGAAGACTGTGAGCACATTCACATCAGCATTTTTTATGCAAATCTGAGTCTGTGATTGGAAAGTCGCTTTGTTTGGGTAAATGTGAATGCATGAAACAATATCTGATTTGGTTTAAAGAAGCGGACTCGGTCTGCCTACAATCGCAGGTCTCCGTCTGTTTCAAGCAGATTAAATACAGGAAGTGGACTACAAAACAAAGTGCATTGTGGGTTTAGTGCACAATCTTCACCCAACAAACAAACCTCTCATCATTGCCTAATTTGACTGAAATAGAAGCTCTGAAAGACAAAAGAGTCGACTCTTCTAAAGGAGTTGAGCCAAAATAGCAGAATCACTGAAAAGAGCAGAACTTCCCATCACTGGTGTCGCCTTGCTCAGGGGTACATCCACCAGGGATGTGAGCCCATCGTCCTTCAGCTCCAAACCCACCTCAGTGACCACTAGGCTACCACGCCCTCCTGATGGCACCATGTTTGGCCTTGTGACGCTTTTCCTCTGACTGACAAACGGCAGGACATCTTAAGAAACACCAAATGGTTTTCTGCAAAACAATAACAGGTGATGTGAAGTGTCCTTCCTGCCGGGCTGCAAAATGTGTCACTGAGAACATATTAGCATTCTGACATTATCAGCTGAGCTCAAAGTGCCATTGTGCCACAGTGAGGTGTCGCAGAGCTACTAGCATGACCGATCAGTTTTAATCTTGTTTAATCTGTCTCTTGTGAGTTCATCAGCTATATGGCGGAGTAATGCGAAATCTCTGGAGTAACCCTTTAATCTGGATCAGGTAATGTCTTGGAACAATTTCTTCATAATGTCTGTGGATGCCAGAGAGTAATATGTGTGTCTCACCCAGACATTTTCTGCTCAGAGATTTTTATCAGGCCTCAAACAAAGCTGCAGACCAAGTAATCACAATGGATAAAACAGCCACAGCAGCTGCTTTGATGGATCTTTGGCTTCTGGTTTTGTATCCATCTGTCCAAAGTTTGTTCAGTTTGACCCAGGTGGTGGGGGAGGATTTACATTAGCAGCAGGTGAGATGAAGAGGTGTCCAGATGGGCCAGATATTGAGGGTAGAAGATGAAGAGAAAGCATGTGAGGAGCTGAAGGTGAAAAAGCCTTAATGGACTTCAGTGAGTGATGAATAAACAGCTGTGAAAGTGTTTGTAGCCGCGAGTTTCAACATTCAGGTGAAAATATGAAAGTTGAAGTTACGCTGATGTTATGTCATGAATGTGGGACATCTAAGAAGAACCAGTGGCAATTCATTCATCTCAAACAGTTTATAGCTAACAGAACATGAAGCGACAAAGTCTTAATGTGTGGCTGTAGATTCTCCATCATCCAGGTCAAGGTGATCCTACGAGCCTGAATCCAGTAGAACCTTCCAGTAGAAGATCCACCTGGAGGATAAAACACCCAAAAACCAGTAGAGCGGAGGTAGACAGCCCTTCTGGTCAGGTCCACTTGCAGGGACACTCCTTTGAGGACAGTGAAGGTTACATTTTGGACAGTGGAGACAGAATGAAAGAAGTCAGTAGAAAAAGCAACATTACAAGAGGAGGCTACAAAGTTCTTCTGTCCAGGTCCTGCAGCGCGGCCTTCAGTCTTCCTCCCCGGCTGTGTTAAGGCTATTCACACCTGGAGTCTAGTAACCAAAACATAATACATGTTGCCCAGACAGAAAAATGTTTGGTCAAAATGTGACCTTCATTGATGACTTATGGCCCATAAGAGACTTGCCATGATCCCCATCCGGGCCAATGATTGGCATCTGAACCACACGTGGCCCATAGGAGACCTTCCATAATCCACATCCAGACTTACGACTGGCATCTGGACCACACGTGGCCCATAGGAGACCTTCCATAATCCACATCCAGACTTTCGACTGGCATCTGGACCACACGTGGCCCATAAGAGACCTTCCATAATCCACATCCAGACTTTCGACTGGCATCTGGACCACACGTGGCCCATAAGAGACCTTCCATAATCCACATCCAGACTTACGACTGGCATCTGGACCACACGTGGCCCATAAGAGACCTTCCATAATCCACATCCAGACTTACGACTGGCATCTGGACCACACGTGGCCCATAGGAGACCTTCCATAATCCACATCCAGACTTACGACTGGCATCTGGACCACACGTGGCCCATAAGAGACCTTCCATAATCCACATCCAGACTTACGACTGGCATCTGGACCACACGTGGCCCATAGGAGACCTTCCATAATCCACATCCAGACTTACGAGTGGCCTCTGGACCACACGTGGCCCATAGGAGACCTTCCATAATCCACATCCAGACTTTCGACTGGCATCTGGACCACACGTGGCCCATAAGAGACCTTCCATAATCCACATCCAGACTTTCGACTGGCATCTGGACCACACGTGGCCCATAGGAGACCTTCCATAATCCACATCCAGACTTTCGACTGGCATCTGGACCACACGTGGCCCATAGGAGACCTTCCATAATCCACATCCAGACTTACGACTGGCATCTGGACCACACGTGGCCCATAAGAGACCTTCCATAATCCACATCCAGACTTACGACTGGCATCTGGACCACACGTGGCCCATAGGAGACCTTCCATAATCCACATCCAGACTTACGACTGGCATCTGGACCACACGTGGCCCATAAGAGACCTTCCATAATCCACATCCAGACTTACGACTGGCATCTGGACCACACGTGGCCCATAGGAGACCTTCCATAATCCACATCCAGACTTACGACTGGCCTCTGGACCACACGTGGCCCATAAGAGACCTTCCATAATCCACATCCAGACTTACGACTGGCATCTGGACCACACGTGGCCCATAGGAGACCTTCCATAATCCACATCCAGACTTACGACTGGCATCTGGACCACACGTGGCCCATAAGAGACCTTCCATAATCCACATCCAGACTTACGACTGGCCTCTGGACCACACGTGGCCCATAGGAGACCTTCCATAATCCACATCCAGACTTACGACTGGCATCTGGACTACACGTGGCCCATAGGAGACCATCCATAATCCACATCCAGACTTTCGACTGGCATCTGGACCATACGTGGCCCACAGGAGACTTGCCCTGATCCACCCCAAAATGGCTACTGACATATGGCCCATTTCTGGCCCATCCAACATTTGCAAGGGCTGTAACTAAGCCAGAAGTGGCAGAAGTGGGCCGGATTTGTTCCAAACAGTCAGGCTGGTAACAACGATTCTAGTGACCTACAGGAAGGTCGGCTGGGTCTTTGACAGGTGAATCGGCCTGGAGCTCCTCACCAGCCTTTTGGATGAGAAGCTAAATGAGACATAAAGTAGTCCAGTTGCCTTCGATTAAACATCTTAGGATAAGAATGTCACAATATCTTGCCTTGTCAAGGCGTTGTCTTGGTCTGATGATGTCAAAAAGTGAACAGCTTGTTGAGGAAGGATGTTTAAATACAACCAGTGGTTTATTCAGGCTTTCCTTTTGGATTTTTGTGTTTTATCATCTGAGAGAACAGCATGATCTGCTGTAAGGACCTAAACTGTGGGATGTGATGCAACCAGGTGAATGTGCACCCATCAGGGAAGTTTCCAGACTGCGCCAGCTGTATCAGGTCTAAAGTGTCACCTGAGGACAATGCCGCCTTAACTTCTGCATGTTTACTTAATTTTCATTGGACAAGACATCAGGTTAACTTATACTACTTGCTTCAAATGAAGGGGGGGCAGAAAATGTCATCAGCAAGCCAAATGAGTTTTAATTACAGCTTCTAACCAGATATAGCAGATCTGTCAATCTCTGAGTCACACTGCAACCCTTTGGGAGAGGAAGGATCTGAAAAGACATGCAACAACTTATCAATCAGTCAATCAATCAAGAATACTTTCTTCATCCCCAAGGGGAAATTCATAAGTCATGAAGGGAGAGGAAGGTTTTTTTTGGTTTATTGGTAAAGTGAACGACGTTGCAGCTGGTCAGCCGAATCCACAGAGAAGGTCTGCTCAACACATCGCATGGAGTGAAACTCTGCTGCCCTCTAAAGGTTCCACTTCACAAAATACAGGCAGATTCAGTGTGTCCATGGGAGTGTGTGCCAATGCACATGTGGCCAGCGTGTGTGTGTCCTGATTGCTCATAAAACCGTGAAGCCCTTTGAAGACAGTCCAAAGGATTGGATGTGTTGTAGATGCAGGGTTGGGTTACCAGAGGATGGAGAAGGAGGAGAAAAGTGATGATGTGAGGTGAGAAGCATGAAGGAGGGCCAGGGACAGCAAGCAGGAAGAATGGATCAACACAGCTGAGTGAACCCTCCCCTCACACGTGCACGTGCAGCCATGCAGTCAGTCAGCAGAACTGCAGGTAAAGCCAGCTGAGCATCAACTGAAAATCCCGCTTTCTTTACATCATCACTCACCTGCCAATGCTGCAGTGAACACTGACATTTAGAGCATGTGTGAAAAGGCCCTCATAAGAAGCTACCAAATAAAAGCAGAAGGCATCGATTTCACTCAAATGTCACGAGTGTGTGCAGCAATAAAAAAATGGTAGACCCTGTAAAGACCTTATCTCTGAAACTAAGCTGGTGCTCCACAAAAAGAAATACCAAAATCCACCATCTTTTGTAGGGAAATGAATGAGTTTCAGGCCAAAAGGAATCTCAGCGAGGTCTTTCCATGACACCTTACATCGGCACAAAGATCTCGGCGTGTTGTTTAATCTGCACTTTTCACTGGTTGAAGTGGCTCTTTTGGAAAAGATTTTTATAAAACCTCTGAACAGCTCGAAGTGTATGTGGCGGCTGTCAATGGAAGCTGGAAAAAAGGCATCAAGTGGTCTGGAGAAAGTTAATTGAGGGTTTTTTTGTATGTCGGTGTTCTAAAGGCTGAGAAAATAAGACAAAATGCATGTATATGGTTCAAAGTCAGTCCTTGATGGAGGTCTGACTCATTTTAACAACGCAGTGATTTCAGCAGGTTTCAGCCGTGAAGCTGAATTAAAGGTTCAGTTAAGCTTGTGTCTTAAAAAAAAACAAAAAAACTTTTATCTGCTTTTAATGCCCACAAGGTGAGACGTTGATGGAAATAATCACAGTAATCTGCACGGAGCTGCTGTGAGTCTGTATCACCTGCAAGGACCCCCTGCTCAACGTTTTCTAAGTCACTTCATCCACCTCAGAGTCGTGGCTTCAGAACCCCTTGGCATCCCTGCAATCATTCTATTCTATTCTATTCTATTCTATTGTCATTTAACAGACGGTTTTTACCAAAGCAACTTACATGTGAGAGTGAGAACAACACAAACAGGAAACAGTAGGAGACAGTAGGAGCATCTTAGACCAGTACTGGTCAGACTGGTAGAGTCCAGCTGGACACAGGTGTTGCCAGGTAGAACTACAGACTGAGGTTTCCCTCCCTGCAATCGTCCCTTTGTTAAATACAGAAACTATAAATCCCACAATATCCTCTTGGATGCAGCTTGTTCTGAGTTGTTGCAAAGAACTGGACCAGGTTCTGCAACTCAGCTGACAGAGAGCAGAGTGCAGAAATGCTGCTTGAACAGCTGAGTCTTTAGCGTGCTGTTAGACGCATATCAGGACTCTGCAGATCGGACAGAGTTCGGCAGGTCGTTCCACCATCGTGGAATAACAGAGGAAAAATAGTTTGGATGGTCATTTAGTCCCACGTAGTCATGGTAACGCTGGGCATGCTTCACTGCTAAAGGGTAACTATGGAGTGTTGCTCTGGGTCAGGGAGTGTCGCTCTGGATCGGGGAGTGTCGCTCTGGATTGTGGATCTGGATCGTGGAGTGTCGCTCTGGATCGTGAAGTGTCGCTCTGGGTCGGGGAGTGTCGCTCTGGGTCGGGGAGTGTCGCTCTGGATCGTGGAGTGTCGCGCTGGATCGGGGAGTGTTGCTCTGCATCGTGGATCTGGATCGTGGAGTGTCGCGCTGGGTCGGGGAGTGTCGCTCTGGGTCGGGGAGTGTCGCTCTGGATCGGGGAGTGTCGCTCTGGATCGGGGAGTGTCGCTCTGCATCGTGGATCTGGATCGTGGAGTGTCGCGCTGGGTCGGGGAGTGTCGCTCTGGATCGGGGAGTGTCGCTCTGGATCGGGGAGTGTCGCTCTGCATCGTGGATCTGGATCGTGGAGTGTCGCGCTGGGTCGGGGAGTGTCGCTCTGGATCGGGGAGTGTCGCTCTGGATCGGGGAGTGTCGCTCTGCATCGTGGATCTGGATCGTGGAGTGTCGCGCTGGGTCGGGGAGTGTCGCCCTGGGTCGGGGAGTGTCGCTCTGGATCGGGGAGTGTCGCTCTGGATCGGGGAGTGTCGCTCTGCATCGTGGATCTGGATCGTGGAGTGTCGCGCTGGGTCGGGGAGTGTCGCTCTGGATCGGGGAGTGTCGCTCTGGATCGGGGAGTGTCGCTCTGCATCGTGGATCTGGATCGTGGAGTGTCGCGCTGGGTCGGGGAGTGTCGCTCTGGATCGGGGAGTGTCGCTCTGGATCGGGGAGTGTCGCTCTGCATCGTGGATCTGGATCGTGGAGTGTCGCGCTGGGTCGGGGAGTGTCGCCCTGGGTCGGGGAGTGTCGCTCTGGATCGGGGAGTGTCGCTCTGCATCGTGGATCTGGATCGTGGAGTGTCGCGCTCGGTCGGGGAGTGTCGCTCTGGATCGGGGAGTGTCGCTCTGGGTCGGGGAGTGTCGCTCTGGGTCGTGGAGTGTCGCTCTGGATCGTGGAGTGTCGCTCTGGGTCGGGGAGTGTCGCTCTGGGTCGGGGAGTGTCGCTCTGCATCATGGATCTGGATCGTGGAGTGTCACTCTGGATCGGGGAGTGTCGCTCTGGGTCGGGGAGTGTCGCTCTGGGTCGGGGAGTGTCGCTCTGGATCGTGGATCTGGATCGTGGAGTGTTGCTCTGGATCGGGGAGTGTCGCTCTGGGTCGGGGAGTGTCGCTCTGGATCGGGGAGTATCGCTCTGGATCGTGGAGTGTCGCTCTGTCGTGGAGTGTCGCTCTGTCGTGGAGTGTCGCTCTGGATCGTGGAGTGTTGCTCTGGGTCGTGGAGTGTCGCTCTGGATCGGGGAGTGTCGCTCTGGATCGTGGAGTGTCGCTCTGGATCGGGGAGTGTCACTCTGGGTCGTGGAGTGTCGCTCTGGATCGTGGAGTGATGACGGACTGGAGACGTTTAAATAGTTGTTTTTTAAGCCAGAAGCAAAGCTTTGAATTGATGCGCTGCAACTGGAAACCAGTC
Source organism: Telmatherina bonti (assembly GCF_933228915.1). Classification (NCBI taxonomy): domain Eukaryota; kingdom Metazoa; phylum Chordata; class Actinopteri; order Atheriniformes; family Telmatherinidae; genus Telmatherina; species Telmatherina bonti. The sequence goes on along the minus strand of NC_136620.1, from coordinate 39,974,535 downwards.
ATGCAGGACCAGTCAAAGCGTCCCGCCTGCAACCCACTGGACTGGGAGCCGCTAGTGGTTTAGTGACAGGACGATACGGATAGTTTTAGAAGTCCTGACTGGTTCTTCTCTTTTGTCTTTCAGTGTGGGGGTTCTGCCTCAGGATGCGACTCAAGCCGACTTTGGACCCTCAGATGGCGGGGGGGGACTAAATATATGAGAAGAAGCTGAGATGGGGTAAAGGGTGATAGCTGAGGAGGAGGATGGAAGGACGAAGAACAGAAAGAAGATACGTGGAGGATGGAAGAGGGAAGGAAGAAAGGATGGAAGGGTGAGGGAGGGTAAGGATGGATGGTTAGAGGGGAGGATGGAAAGGTAAAGAGAGGTCTGGAACCAAACCCTTCCTTCCCAACTAACTTTGTTCCAAAAACCATTTAAAAAATCTTTTTCGCTTTGAAAAGAAAGACTGAATTTTTTTCAGTCTCCAGCCTCATCACATGAATTTCAAAGTGAAAAAACCATTGCCACGGTTCTTGACTTTTCCTACGAGACACCTGATGAGACAGGCTCCTCCCGGAGAAACAATCCATCAACACGCAGCAGACGGTGTGTAATCAATGGAAATCAGGTCTTCTGCAGCTTTTTGGGAAGTCCTGGGACGAAGTCGTGTCTAAAGATTGAGCAGAACAATATTGAGCCCGTCTGTGAATACGTTATCATCATGTGCGGGCCTGAGAAAATGATCAACTGCAATCTGAGGAGATTAAAAACCAGACAGAGTGACCCACAGCGCCATGATCAGTGACCAGAATACTTACACCTGTCTGCACGAAGCTTTCACATAGAGATCTAATTCTACAGACATCTTTCATGCTGTGTGACATCCAGACTTTAATATTTGACTAAACTGGATTTGTTTGCAACGCCACTTTAACGAGGATTTCCACTTTTTTCTCATCTTTGAAGCATTAAAGCTTCGGATTCAGATCAACTCATCCCGACGCTGGTATTATGTCATTTAGAAGTGCCTCCTGTGTCTGTCAATCTGATTTCAGGACTGTAACTATGTATCTTTTCAGACTGAGGGGAATCGAACGCTTGACTTGATAAAAGTCACAGAACAGAGTTTGTAAGAGAAGCTGTTGGACTTTAACCCCAACTGTCCTCATTTTTTGGCAAAGGTGACTGAGAAACGAGCCTGAGTAGCAACCAGCGTGTGCGGATCATGCCGGTGCTGTTTCCATAGCAACCACATTGTCCACCCGCCTCCATCGTGAAACTAATCTTTTTTTGTGTACCCACACGGAGATGTACGAGTCTCTTGTTGTCACCAATATCTCTGGAGACGCTGCCGCTCGTCTGCCAAGGGCATCCTTTAAACAACTGTCCTTTTTATGCCTCTTTATTCTCCTCCTCCCCTCTTCACCACTCAACACCATCAATCTCACCATTTACTTTAACTTTATTTCTCACTCCATTAGTTTCTAGGACACGGAGCGGCGCAATGAGTGGGAAAAAGGGGGGAGGAGGGGGAGGGAGATACAGAGTGGGGGAAAAATGAAAAGAAAGTTTGGCTCCTTGGAGAGATAAAATGTAATTTCACAGTCAACTTGCTGTGATATATTATTTCACAACAATGGGGTGTGGGCTTCCACGAGCCCGCCTAGCACCTGTACACCGCAGCCAGGACGGTGGCGATGGATTGGGACACCATTTTAAATAGTGGGACAAAAATCCTCCCAAAAATAAATAAAAGTTTCTAATCAGAGGCGTTATGATTGAGTTAAATATAAAACTATAATTCCAGATTAAATTGCTTTCTTTATTAATAATGAGCATTAAAACTGCAGGTGTATGCAAATCCGAGTAAAGAGAGAGAAAATGAGTCAAATGTAAGAATAAAAGCTTGATTTAATCCAGCAGGTTGCTTACAGTGTGAACATGCCGCGGCAGTGATGCCTTCTGCTTCCGTCGCTGTTCCACAAAACCGAACCGCTGCGGCTGGAAAGCTAAAGAAGCAAACGGCCGGTGGGACGGCGTGCGTCGAGGGACAAATGTTCAAATTCACACCAAAAAATAAAGCAGGAAGTCCGTTTCGTGGTGAAGCTGCTTCCGTCACCGGCAGTCGGGATGCGACGCACGCCGGGTGCAGACAAACTCGCCAAAAACCAGTACAGCGTCTTTTCCTCACAGTTTGCTGTTTTTCTGAAACTGGGACACGAAGCCGAGCACCTGCTCAGACGCGGCGACGACTTTACTCTGCAGGTAGGCGGCGCTGTTCTCCGACGTCTCGTTCAGGAAGTAGCGGTAGTTGACCATGATGCCGCAGGAGTTGGCCACGCCCCTGGGGCTGGTGTCGGCGCGCCAGTTGAGCCGCCACATGGTGGCGCCGTTCTGCAGGTGGAAGTTCGCCACCGGGTTGAGAGCGTAACCTCTCCGCTTCTCGCCGTAGAGGTACCACGCACAGAGACGCATCAGGACGGGTTCCAGGACGTTGGACAGCCTCTCTGAGCGCATCCATTCGCTGGTGCTGATTAGCTTACGGAGCGAATCCACTGCCGGCGTCCCCGGGGTCGAGTCGGTGGCGTGTTCCACCTCCCTCCACTCCTGCTCAGAAAGCAGGTCCAAGCCCCGGCCTTCCTTCCGGGCCTGGTTCAGCAGGCCCTGAAGCCAGGAAGAGAAGCCCGGGATGGGTGACAGACTGGAGAACTGGGCCATGTGTGGAAACTCGCTCTGGGAGACAAAACGGGTGAAGTTAACTGGAGCACATTCCTCATACGCTTTTCTATTTGACTAAAACACTGCTGTTGTCAGGATGCAAAGACAAGGTAACCCAGATTCCTGCGTAGTAACTTCAGATTTCCTCCCAGTCACAGTGCTTCTGTTTCCATTATTATTCACAGTGAAAAATACAATAATAAAAAAAATGTCAGGGAAGCTGTAAATGTTGAAAAAAGTAAATCCAGGTCGAAGCTTAAATGGAACGAGGTTGTAAAAAACACAAACGCTGCCGAATGTTTGAAAAGAAAAAAATGCATTTACAGAGTCAAGACACAGAAATTTCAGTATCCACGAGGACACAAGCTGCAGATTTACCACAAACTTCCAGAGAAGCACCAACTGTTGAACATCCACGACACAAATACCCCACCGTGTCCCTGATGTGGGACACAGCGATGCAGGAAGGCTGTTTTGGTGCCTGCAGACATAACTGGAGGAAGCAGGCCTCACTAAGCTGTCATGGTTTGGAGTCCAGGAGCCAAGACAGTCTCAGTCTAAGGCAAGCGGCAGCCTGCGGCGGTTAAAAGTGAAGCCTATGCAGAAGTGCATAAACCTGCAGTTCCCCCTTCATCCACTAGGGGCTGCAAAACAGAGCAAATCCCCATAGACTCCCATGGAGAGACAACACGCATGATGCTGCCAAAATGGTGACAGGAGGAAACCGCACAATGAGCTACAATTCAGCTCTTCAAAAACCTACCGGTAACGTCAACGTAAGCGTCACCCCTCTTTCATATACGGTCTATGGTTTCCACCATAGGTGCGGCAGAGACGGAGTTTGCTTCGAATAATACATATCTCTGCTGTCTTTCCAGAACCAACCGTACCCTTACACAGTAAATGGCGTATCAGCCAGATTGGGAATGAAAAAGGATGCGACAGACACAGAGGAGAACCACATACATCCAGTTGTTTGTCTTCTTTCTTCTTCGCATCATTGCCAACTCCTCGGTGAGAAAAGTAGCTACTGGCTGAATGATGTCCCTGAATGACATCTCATTTGCATAACCAACCTGGGCCATCGGGTTGTAACCAAGTGGCAACCTCTGGCGGTTAAAAGTGAAGGCTATGCAGAAGTGCATAAAACTGCAGTTCCCCCTTCATCCACTAGGGGCTGCAAAACAGAGCAAATCCCCATAGACTCCCATGTTAAAAAGACCAACTTCACAGCAGAAATAAACATGTTTACAGCAGAAATAAACAAAACACGTTTAAAAATGAAAAATCCATTTTAGGTTTAAAAGGTCGGGTTTACCTTCATGACAACTGTGGGGGGAGTGAATTTTTTTCTAACTCGCCCATTTAAAAGTAATTTAATCTCTAAATTCGGCATGTTAAGGGGTGTGTCCTTCTGATTGACAGGTACCCGATCTCCCGCTTCAAGTCAATGCATCCCCGTGCGCATCATGGCCTCCATGTGTTCCTAGCTTAACGCGTGAACATCGCCGATGGTGTTAGTGAATTCATCATTGAGTCCATCATTGCAGAGTCAAAGTGCTGTGTGCTGCCTCCTCTGGTATTGAATGTTTTAGACGCATCATGCTTCCATAGTTTGTAGCAAGAATAAATACAAACGAACATTGATATGTAAGCTAGAGTACACTGCAAGTATATCCCAGCGCGAAGGCTAATTAATGGAGCAGAGAAAGTCGGATGAAACCAGCAACAGAAGCAGCAGCAGGAACGTGAAGGACTGACACTGAACGCTCGACCTCCGGATGCATCTCAGCCTCTCAGTCCTCCAACAGGGATTTCATTACATATCAACTCCACTGCTTCACAACCTACGTCTGCTGATGGAAACAGATAACCCGCCCCCCTCCATCTTTCCTCCCCAGCTTCCATCTCTTGCACTTCCACCTGTAACACCTGTCCTCTTCCTCTGGGCCCACACACGAGCCGCTCGCCCACTCGTCTCCGGAGATTTCTGCCACTTCACTACGGTTTTTCTACAAACTCTCCCTCCTCTCGCGGCTCTTCTCTGTGTCTGCGTTAATAAGTGATAGAACAACATGGAGGCAGAGGAGTGAATGTGGAAGTGTCAGACAACCCCTGCTGGAAAATGCAGCTGTCTGTATCACTCTTCTTCTCTGATTTCACATCCTTTTATTTAAGAACATTAAGCTGTGTCAGTTTCCAGCGTCCTACAGACCCCATCCCTGTGTTTATTCTCTCTCAGGAGTTTTCTGCCTCCAACTGGTCTCCTTGTCAGAGCGGGAAGAGTCAGAAGAAAAAAAAAGATAAAGATGAAAGGTGAAAAGAGAAAGAAAAGGATGAGAGAGAAAGAAGTGTGCTTCAGGGACTAATCTACAAAGACAAGCCCGACATCCTTTCTTCACCTTAAATCATGACTATGACCTTTTCTTTTCTGCTTTATCATCCATCCATCATCACAGTGATTCCTCCGTGGCCACGCTGCTCCTCTCCTCACCTTTATGGGGTAAAGCTCTGTCAGAAACCACGTCTGTGACCTGGAGACTCCAGGTCCAGCACTAAGTCCCAGTCAGCACTTTGATTCCATAAAAATGGACCATGTTCACAGTTTTAGGACAAAAAAGTTTATAATCAAACTGAATGATTGGTTCAACGGTACTCAGAGGAAAGGCCAGGTCCCATAAAAAGCCCAGATGATGATGAAAGAACAGGCTGATCACAATGAATCACGATATTAAATTATTAATTCATCGTGATTATTCCTGAATGTCAACATTTTCCATAAAAGTTCATGTCTGAATCCTCACGGCTGACAAAATCACATGACACATGGGTCGTCATGCAGCCATCCTGTAAGGCAGTGGTTCTAAAGTTGGGGGTTGGGGCCCCTGTGGGGGGCGCGACATCATTTCAGGGGGTCGCCAGATAATTGTAAAAAAAAATATATTTAAATTCTAAACATTTTGTTTTTTTCTTTACCAGGCTGCCGAGATTAAACCATAAATGCAGATAAATCTGAAAAAAATAAAGTTGGTGAACATCATATTAAAAGTCTGAATCCGATTCTGTTCATAACTTATATGGACAGAATTTCTGAAGCGTGAGATGGACAGACGGATCGGTGCGGCGTCTGCAGTAATGCGGGCTCTGCGCCGGTCTGTCGTGGTGAAGAAGGAGCTGAGCCAGAAGGCGAAGCTCTCCATTTACCAGTCGATCTACGTTCCTACCCTCACCTATGGTCATGAGCTGTGGGTTGTGACCGAAAGAAGGAGATCTCGTATACAGGCGGCTGAAATGAGTTTCCTCCGCAGGGTGGCCGGGCTCTCCCTTAGAGATAGGGTGAGGAGCTCGGTCATCCGGGAGGAGATCAGAGTAGAGCCGCTGCTCCTCCGCATCGAGAGGAACCAGTTGAGGTGGCTCGGGCATCTGGTCAGGATGCCTCCTGGACCTCCCTGGTGAGGTGTTCCAGGCACGTCCCTCTGGGAGGAGACCCCGGGGAAGACCCAGGACACGCTGGAGGGATTATATCTCTCGGCTGGCCTGGGAACGCCTCGGGATCCCCCCCGCAGAGTTGGCAAATGTGGCTGGGGAGAGGGAAGTCTGGGCTTCCCTGCTTAGGCTGCTGCCCCCGCGACCCCTGCAACTCCTACATCAGAGATCGGGAACCCTGGTCCACGATGTTGCATGTTTCCCTGCTCCAACACGCCTGATTAAAGTATAACCCATCTAGTTCAGCAGTGACTTCTTAGGGTGTGTTGAAACAGGGAAACATGTGAAACTTGTAGGACAGATGTGATGTTATACTGAAACAGGTAAACTATGTAAAAACCATTTCAGCAGTCCTGTTGAAGCAGCTTAAAGCAGATTTTAATGAGGATAAGCTGTATCATGCTTCACCCCTCCACCTGCAGGGTAAAGTGGCTTCTGATGTTTCATTCAGCGCTCCAATCATTTAACAAGTGTTTGCTGGAGTGGTCCGACGTGAAGAGCCCTCCTGTGCTTATTGAGAGGGATGGATTAGATGTCGTTACTCTGGATGTAGATGTTTCACTGTTCCGACACCAAACGGTGAAACATCTCAGGACAAAAATGACTTTTTTCATACTTCCTCTCAGGGTGAGAACTGAGAAAGTCGTCAGGAGTCAACGTCCATGTCTGTTGACGTTTAGTCCTTTCTCTCACTCTCCAAATCGAGCCTCAGATCAGATTTGCCTGAACAGCATCTTTACAGGATCTTTAATAAAACTGATTCAGTATTTTACAACAGACTTTGTGTTGTAAGCAGCAAAATTCAATTAATGCAAATTTATGTGTTGACAGAGCAAACTGGAGTCTCTCCAGCTCCTACAACAAACACGGAGAAGTTAAAAATGACCTTTTCATAGCAGCTTGCGGCGTTAACAAGTTTTATTGTGATCAATATGTTTCTTGGCTGTTTTATCATTTTAAAGCACTTCATAGTACAGACATTGTACTCGATGTGATGAGTGACCTGCTGCAGGCTGCACGTAGACGCCACACCCCCATTTCAGTCCGTACCATAAACTGTATATAAAAAGAGATGGGCGGAGCCTCCGTGACGTCACCCGTAGGTTTCTGAAGAGCTGAATTGAAGCTCGGTGGGCGGTTCCTACCATCACCATCTTGGCAGGGGCATGCGTGTCGTCTCGCCCGGAAAATACAAATATGGGCAAAGAGGTGGAGCTGAGAGGGGGGCTGTGAGCGTCATGGTGGATGACTGACATCAAGTGAACTCCAAGCATTTTGTAGCTAAGAGCTAACCGAGATAACCCGGAGATAACAGGAGCTAACCAGCTAACGGAGGTAAGCGGGCTAAAGCTAAGTCACGTTGTTAACCGGGTAAAAACCGTGGTTGTTCTCCGTTCGTCTGACTTGAAGCGGGAGATCGGGTACCTGTCAATCAAAAGGACACGCCCCTAAATATACCAAACTTCGAGATTAAATTACTTTTAAACGGGCGAGTTAGAAAAAAATTCACTCCCCCCCACAGTTGTCATGAAGGTAAACCTGACCTATTAAACCTAAAATGGATTTTTGTACTAGGCTGAAAACACGTTTATTTCTGCTGTAAACATGTTTATTTCTGCTGTAAACATGTTTATTCCTGCTGTAAACATGTTTATTCCTGCTGTAAACATCTTTATTCCTGCTGTAAACATGTTTATTCCTGCTGTAAACATGTTTATTTCTGCTGTAAACATGTTTATTCCTGCTGTAAACATGTTTATTTCTGCTGTAAACGTGTTTATTCCTGCTGTAAACGTGTTTATTCCTGCTGTAAACATCTTTATTTCTGCTGTAAACGTGTTTATTCCTGCTGTAAACATGTTTATTTCTGCTGTTAAGTTGGCCTTTTTAACATGGGAGTCTATGGGGATTTGCTCTGATTTGCAGCCCCTAGTGGATGAAGGGGGAACTGCAGTTTCATGCACTTCTGCATAGGCTCCACTTTTAACCGCCGGATACTCCGTCCATCTTTCATATAAAGTCTATGCTCCTGGAAATGTCCTGCCTTGGATGCTGTTCGTCACATCCTCCTGCGTGCTGTTGGGCAAGAACAACATAAAAAAATACCTATATAAATAACTTTACCTCCTTCGCTGATTGTGGTGTACCACAGGACTTAATCCTTGGGCCCCTTCTGCCCCGTTTTCCCATTAATGAAAGCTCAAAAAGCAAATGACCACACTGACACTCTGCTTCACATGTTAAAGGAATCAGCAGATTCCTGCAACCTTTCGCGTCTCAGAGGCTGTTTATGACACTGAGTTTTGTTGCGTTGTAACATATTATTTGCATGCTAGCAGAGTTCGGCCTTGACAGGGAAATTTTCTTGCGACGTTCTGCATGGTTCCCATGAGTTCTCCTTGTCCCTTTGGTTCTAACCCTGTGAGGCCTTCCCCTGACGTCAGTCCGGACAGAATCGTGGAGTGATTTTAATCTTAGTTCTGAAACTTACATCAATCAGGTTGTATAAGCTTGTTTTTCCTGTTCGAGACAAAGATCAAGCTGTTTCTTTCAACTGCTGACAACCAAACGTCCACAGTTTGCATCTTTTATTCCATTCTTTGACTGCTTTAACACATCAGACTCAGGCAGGGCTCCCATTATATGAAATTGATTGAAAACGCTGCAGAAACTTATTTTCCAGGACAAAAAAACATGAAAACATTGTTCTTGTGCACCGGCTGCCTGTTAGATTTCATATTGATTTTAAACTCTTACTGCTCACCTTTAAAGCCTTAAACAGCCTTTCCTCCAAACACATCGCAGACTTATCTGGTATGTACCCTCCAGACCTTTCTAAGCTCACAGTTTGGGGCTTTTCCATTGGAGCTTCGACCTTATGGATCTCTTAACCCACTGAACTCAAGCACACAACATCTCCAGCTTCCTTTTAATCCCTTAATAAAAACTTTATTCTTTGAGAAAACCTGAAATGTTTCATAGATGTATCACATAATTTCATTCTTGTTAACATTTATTGACATTAACATAAAGAAAAATGCAGCTTTATTCTAATTAAATGCATTTTTAGTTCCCATATTTTGTTGATAAAGTTGCAGACTGCCAGTTAAAGTTGAACCTTTACCAACCTGCAGTTCTCGTACCACCCTCTTGATGAGGTAGTTGCCCAGCTCCACTCCTTGTAGGCCCGCCTGGGTTGAGGAGATGGAGTAGAAGATGGCCGAGTTTATTTTATTCACGTCCTCTTCTGAGTCAAGGGTTGCAAACTCACGGACGATGCTCTAAAGGAGGGAAAGGAATGGTCTTCGTTGAGCCACAAAGATCAGCGTAAATGTTTTGGAAGTGTAGCTGCAAACCGAGACACAACTGTAGAACAACTAATTGCAGAAAAACAAAACAAAAAGTGAGGAAAGATTTTCACAACTTCACACCAAGAAATATTGTCATATTAATGTTGACAATCAACTTTTCCTTCAAAGAAAACAGCATGAAAAAGAAGCGAATGCAGCAGAATTTAGAGGAGAAAAGCAGCACGAGGCAGCCGCCTGCGGCTCTTAAACTTCTTCCATCCTCCACAAGAAGCAAGAACTGAGTTCAAGAACAAGAAAAAACTTGTTGTTCGTCAGGTCCATCCATCCTCCAGGAGAAGCAGGTCTGCAGCAGGAAGGGATCACTGCGGGGGGCGATGTCTGCTTTATGTGCCATGAACCCGGTTGTTACCTCCACCAGGTTCTGTTTTCCCTGCCGTCTTTTTGCTCAAGATAACTCAAAAGGTTACGGACGGATTTTTATAAACATTTCAAGAGTTGTTGCAAATGTAAAAATGAAGAACTGATTAAATTCTGGTGGTGATCCGGATCACCGTTTGGATCCAGGAAAGTTTTAAAAGGATTCTTTAACATTGTGCTTGGTGGAGGTTTCCGCTCTCTGAGTTTCTAGTTTAATTTTTAACGTGCAACTTGGTCCGCAGCAGGGCGGGTCGTGCACGCGGCAGGGTCCGAGTGTTTTAATGTAAAAATGTTTGTACTTTCTCACCACCTCGATCAGCTGTTTTATCAAAACAATCCGTTTTACCTGCAACAGGAAACTCCGCTTCCTGCTTTCTCCGTGTTAACCACGCCCACCTCAGACGTCTGACCAATCACACGATACTTCTCGGAGCCCCGCAAGAAAGAAGTTCTGCAGCCCGATGTGCCGAGAACTGTCTTCAAACATGTCCGCGAGAACAAAATGACGTCATTTTCTTTTCGGAGCCTTGAGAAGAAGAAGAAAGTTCTGGCTTCTGGTGGAGGATGGAAGAAGCTTTACTGCAGCTGCAGCCGCCTGCAGATCCTCCTGCAGCTGCAGTTACAGTAGGATCTGTATCTGTAACGGCTAACCTGAATGTTATCAGAGATGTCCTCCGTCAGGGCCACGTGTAGAACAACCAGAGGCTCTCCTGGCATGGCAGCATGTGTGAAGGCATAACAGCGTCGGTAAGGTCCCACCCTGCGCTTCAGGTCGGTCCAGTTCCTGATGGGATGCACCGCCTCATACCTGGCAGAGGACGCAAGGTAAGATGTTTTTTTAACCATTTCCTTTAAAAAACTGATCGTCCTCTCTGTTCCTGGAGAGGCTGTTTGGGTTTGATGGGCTAATCCAGGTTTTCCAGGGATTATCCAGCAGATTGTGGAAAATCACTGAACAGATTAACGACTATTTAGGTGTCTGAGTAGATTGATTATCCAGAAGGTAATGACTTTACATGCATGCCAAACTCTGAGGCGCCGAGCCTTTTAAGACGGTTTTCGAGCATTTACTTAACATACAAGCATTGATCAATCTTCCAAATACTCCAAATGTTTTGTTTTAACATCCAATCAGAGGAATTAGCAACACACTTACCCAGTGAGTGTTTTTATTTAAATCATCTGTGTTTTCTCGGCACACACACACCATGTCTGACACTGTCTGAATAATATGACTTAAATGTGATGCACGGAGCGACATCAGGTGCAACAATTTAACCTAAAAAAAGATTTCTATTCAAAGCCAAAGTCCCATGAAGATAACATTCCAAACGCCTTCCCCAGCGAGCGTTTCGGGAGTGCAGAAACAGCCACCATTTCATTTGCATGGATGATTATCAGAGGCATTTCTCTAATGTGCTTGTTACCATTTAGAATAAGCCACTTTACTCTGACTAGATTTGTTATGGATCACTGTCATTCTGAATAAAGCAGTGAAGCATCATCTATGACTGTCAATATATTCAGAAAAAGAAATTAATTTCATTTTGACAACTTTCAAAGAGCTGATTATGCTTCAGAAATTACTTGCATGCATTTCTGATGCTCCAACCCACTAATCGCATTCAAAAGGCATCCAGATGGAGGAAAGCTGTAGGAATTACAGCTCTTTAATAATGTTTTTAGACAGTTGACTCAAAAAGCCATTCCAGAGTCAGGTGTGAGCTGTTTTTCATCACTTCTTCTGTCATAAAGGAGGCAAACTTCCTGGAGTTTAGCTGGGAAACGTTTCAGAGACGCACGTTTAGCTGATTGGGCGGCTTCACCTCGTCGGCTGGAAGTTGACCCAAAACCTTCTGTACCTTCAGATCCCAGGAGAGCTGGGCACGGGCTGAGTCAGTCACCTGACCTGAACCCGACTCAGGTGCATATTAAGACAAAGCTGCTGCATAAAAAGCCCTGATTAAGCAGGAAATCCTGTTTTTTTTTTAATGGATGTTTATGTGTTGCAGCTTTATAAGGACAAATTCTCAACAACAGATAGAAGAAATAATTATTTATAGCAGTGTGAGCATAAAAAAAATGACATAATAAACACAGTGCAACAGTCACGCGGCTGATTTGCAGAAAAAACTGTTTATAGATAAAATCAATCTTATATGTGGTGAAATCCATGTTCAGTTATTTACGATGAAAAGCACCAAAATCTACGTTATGTTATTAGTTTACTGGAAGTGACGTCACAACAGCGATGTAAACAGCCACCTGAAAGGGATGAGCATGAGAGAGAGGAGGAGAAGGACTTCATCATTTTCAGACCTGAGAGACTTGATCCCTCCAGTTATTCACCTGAAGACACCATCAGCGTCTCCAGCATCCTGCAGGAGGCTGTTGCCAGGTAACAGGCAGCAGGCTGAGTGGTTGCAGAAAACGTGGAGGATTAGCCCAACAGCATGGTGAGAGACTTGTTTTATGGGACTTTTCTCACACGTCTGCCTTCTAAAACTGTCTAATTCCTGGTTTTTAGTTTGAAATGAACGCTGGAGTCCACCAACGTGATCTGATGGATGTAAAATCTGGCTTAAACATGCAGACTTTAGACCACAAACCAGTTTCTAAATACTCCTGATCGCTGCACCTCATACTGTATTTCTGGATATTGTCAGATTGTTGTCAGAGATTTAAACTCATAAATATCTATAATACTCTGTTATGTGTGTAATGTAGATTATCTGGCAGGTTAAACTGAGTCCTTGCAGAGCTCTGACAGGGAAACCTTCCAGTAAAAACCTGAGAAAACTCTGAGTCAGTGTTTGTTAAGGAGATTGTTTTGATTCAGAGCAGGAACAAATGAACAAAAAGAAAAAAGATTCACAAAGCAGAAGTGAGATTATTTAACTTTAAACGCTGCTTGATATGACTGATTTCCTAATGTCATGAAAGTATTTCAGTTTTCCAGACTAACATCGTCTTTTATTTGAAGAAATCCCAGCAAACCTTTATTTATTCCTGCAGCTGCAGATTATTTTCATCTTTTCTATTTTCAGTGTGCATTCTTCTGTAGATAACTACTTTACCCTGAATTAGGTGCATGATAATAATCCAGCTATTGATGCATTAGTAGATTCTGTTTTTAGCTTTTAGGAAGACCGAAAAGTAAACAAACAAATACATGCATACATAAAAATCCTTCAAAGTGTACTTTGCAGAAGCATGTGCAGAGATCTGCTCAGAGGGTTTCAACACACCGTGTGGTAGAATACACATGTGCAACTGTAAGGAAAATAATAATAAGGCACTAAAATGACATTTATGCAACAGAAGGAGTGAAGAGAAATGGAAAACCGGTCCTTACTGGCTGATCTTTTGCAGGATCTCGCAGGGGGACTGCCAGGTGATTCTCTCCAGGCGAAGCAGACCTACAGAAAACCACTCAGACAGCAAGCTCTTCAGCGTACCATTCAGGTCCTGTCAGAGGAAAAAAAACTACATTTTCACACATGAAATGGACCAGCAGCTGCTTCGTCAGTTCAGATAAACCTAAAAATGCAGGATGAATAAGAAAGGAAAGGTCAGTCAGTTTATTTTAGTTTTAAAGAGACAACTTTGTGAAAAGAAGTGGACGAACACAAACCTTTAAACCTCGTTTATTAAAGAGCAGAAAAAGTGCCATTTTCCTAATTCCCTGTAGGAAATGAACAATTCCATACTCTTATCTAGAACACGGTGCCGGCTGCAGGCCCCCCCCGGCCCCATGCTTGAATGTTTTCACATTATGAATAGTGATTTTGTGGAGCTTACGACGGGTGTAGAAGGGCCACTTCAATAAACACCTTGCCATTTCAAAGCAGGCCTGTCCTCCAGCAAAGGTCAGATTTCATTTAAAGCAAATCTCTTCAAACACACAAACAAGTGCGCGCACACACACACACACACCTGCACATAAACGCAGCTCATGCTGGCTGTTCCATACGACGGCTTCTCTTCAGGCGGACTTTAATACAGGCTTGTCAATCATAATAACGGCTCATTCAAACAAGCACAACATCCGTAGCAGCATGAAGGCAAACAGCTGAAACTCTCAGCGAGCTGAAAAAATATGCAAAAGTAAAAGAATCTGAACCCCTCCCATACATTATTCATCTCTACGGTAGAAAGGGTTTGTGGGGGGGGGGTTTCTGTGGAGCAAAAGTGGCTCTCAGACCATAAAAAAGTTCAGCAAAACTTTCATTATCACTTCCATGGAGTGTGTGTGTGTGTGTGTGTGTGTGTGTGTGTGTGTGTGTGTGTGTGTGTGTGTGTGAGTGTGTTCTGAGGTGAAATTCTGCGCCATGGCCGATAATCCGGCACACACACCAGCAGGTAAAAGCAGGAAAAGAGCAGCGAGTAACCGCCTCCCAAACACAGGAAAAGGAGGTCATGCTACTCCAGCAACCTTGCAGGAGATGAACAGGTTGGGAGGTGTGTGTGTGTGTGTGTGTGTGTGTGTGTGTGTGTGTGTGTGTGTGTGTGTGTGTGTGTGTGTGTGTGTGTGTGTGTGTGTGTGTGTGTGTGTGTTCTGCATTTCTGCTTCAACAGAAAATGAAGCAGAACTTCTGGACACTGCGGCGTATCAACGCTGCGGGGCGACACAGAGACCCCGCTCCAGCTGGAGACCAGACGGCAGTGTCCCGGGTCAAATGACCAGTCAGGAGACACTGTGGTGTCAACACCTTTACCCCAGTAGGCATGCAGCCTACTGGGGTAAGGGGGGGGGGGGTTCAGCAGTCACATGCAATGACACTTCTGACAGTTCATCTTTCATCCTCTCAGTTTGTGGTGAAACACAAAGAAACGACTGGAAGAAACTGAAGACCTGGCCAAAGGGGTCTAATCTAGCTCAGAATTCAGGATAAAATTCCTGCGAACCCAGAAAACCTGCAGTGTTGGTTTCAAACTCCACTCTGCCCTCCTCACTCTGTCTTTCAGCGTTTTTCTCCGATAATCATCACACTTTGCAGGCTTTTCCTCCCTCCCTGCACTAAAAGCGTCATATTTTCTATGACCTTTTCTCACTTTTAGCTCAATCAATGCTGCAATAACAACAAGAAGAAGCAAGGACTGCAGGCGAGCGCTGAGACGGTGGTCAGCGCTGAGTGGAAGCTCTTGGTGGGCAGCTTGGACCTTTACAAGCTGCACCAGCTCTCAGTGGGCCTCCGTTGTTGTGAATAAATGCATGTGAAGCACCTCACGGCAGGAAAAATAAAAGAAGGATAGCTCAGTCAGGGTTTTGTGCCACAAAGCTGAAGTCACTTATTTAACAGTTTTCCGCTGAAAAGCAAACTTTCCACAAAACGCCGAGCAGATTTGTGGTTCAGCTCCAGAAGCAGAGCATGTCAGGATGAAGAGAGTCCATATTTACTGTAAAAACCTCTGATCATCTCCTCCAGCGATGCTTGAGAAGGCAAAAAACATCTCATCTAATGCCTCACATCAGCAGAAAGGGTTTTATCAGGAGGGAAAAGTGAACAATGAAGGTTTTTATTCTAACATGAAAACCACCAAACTTTCCTCAAACATGCTGGAAGAATTTAAACAACATGAGTTTCTGTAAAACCAAACCCTGCTTTTATAAATCCACATCTTTCAGACCAGCGCTTCGATCTTCCCTCTGAATTCTGCTGCAGTTTTACATAAATTATAAATATATTGGCAGCTTGAACGGGGGGGGATTTTTATGCTGACCGGCACGTATTACTGTCACATTAAAGGTTCAGCTTGTTGACATTTTAAACGCTCCTCAAATGTCAAACGGTGCTCAACGCCGCTTAAACCAACCAGGGACTCAAACTGTGACTTTCATTAGAGAACAAACAGAAGCAGCTCTGAAGACTTTGTCCTGAGAGCTGGATCATCATCATCATCATCATCATCATCATCATCGATGAGAACGACAGCACCGGCTTTAGCTTTAGCTGGCTGTTTGCAGGTTCTGGACTGCAGTCGTCTGTTTCCCTCGGCTGCAGGAAACAACCTCAGCCTGCTAAAACCAGACATTTAACTCCAAATGAACTGGTGAGACTGGTAAATGAAGGTCCTTACTGGAGCAACGATCACACAGTCGCGACTATGGAGGGAAGATCGCCTCCATCCTGTGTCTAAGACGTGATTTGCAAACTGTAAACTGATTTGTGTCGAACTTTTGGATTCATGTAAATACACAATAAAAATCACGCATGAAGCCAAAAATACACAAATATTTATATTTGACTGTTTTTATTTTTTACCTTCAGCCTCAAAAGTCTAATAGTTTGGTTTTTGTCAAGGCTTCTACATTTACAAAGGGTCACATCCGCGTGCACGAATCTCTCACACGCCTCACAGCTTCAGAGACGGTGCGTTTAAGTGCTGGTGGAAAGCTGGGTCGTCTGGATTTTCTTTATTTGAAAGTGGGAAAGACACCATTTTGGACAGAATTCAACGTTTTACAGCCGAAGATTCATTCGTTCCATTAAAGCAGGAGTCAAACTGCAGCGTATCCAGCTGGGTTTTGTCGTTTCCTTTCCTTCCTACGCAGCTGATTCAAACCAAATGGACCCAACAGCTTCTTGTCAAACTATTTATGCATTTCATTCAGGTGTGTTGGAGCAGGTAGACAACAACAACCTGCAGGACGCCGCCCCTCCAGGACTGCAGTTTGACACTTTTTTCACAACGGGTGACTGAAGACAGTCAGAATAAATCAAACTTTGCTAAATTAGAATTTAGTAAATCTAATTAAACCGACTGAAAAAAAATAAATAAAAACATTTCCAGAATAATCGAAGCACTTTGCTGATGAGACGATTTACCTGTCGACAGGTGCAGATATCTGATTGGCCACGTTACGTCACAGTTTAATTCCTCTTTACTCCTGAATAAAAGTTCAACCTGCTTTAAAGAGATGAAAAATTACCGTGAAAACACCGAATTCCAAACAACAATTCCGATTTAAACCTCATCCCGAAGTAAGAAGCCGTTTTATTCCAGTTTTAAATCCAAATTAATTCCTCTTTCATGTAAACGTTCATTCCGCATTGAGTTAACAGAGTCGTTCGGCGTGTGTGTGCAGGCGTGAGGTTTGGTGGCGTTTCTGTGTGGAGTTTGCATGTTCTCTACGTGTACGCATGAGTTCCCTCCGGGTTCCTGCATGTTCAGGTTCACTGATCACGTCTCACACGCATGGCGTGCAGAACGACTGTCGACACGTCGCATCGGATATTCCGTCACTCCTTCTGAAAGCATTAATCTGCATGGAACCGCGTCTGTTTGGAGGAGCAAACATAAAAACTACTGGAGGTCTGCAAAAAGAGCTGCGTTCCAAAGAAAAGCAGCAAAGTGAAGCAGCTGGTGATGATGATGATGATGATGATGATGGGATTGATAAGGTGCAAGATAAAAATCACAAAAACCAGCAAATGGACAGCGTATATTTCCACCATTCGACCAGAAATCAGGTCAATTTGCTAAAATAATGTGAATATCATCAGCATTCTTCATTTTATTTCTCCTTTTTTTTTGCTTCCTTCACAACTAGAAGTCTCCATAAACCTCTTCATGCCATTTTTTATCTCTCTGTTACAAACTCACTAAAAAGTCTTATTTGTTTTTGTGTCTGTTTACTAAAGAAAAAGTCAATTTAAAAAAATGCAAATTTAGCATCACTTAGTGATATGAGTTAATAATAGAAAATTATTTCGATGAAACTTTGTTATAAACCTAACATATCAACCAACCCTCATTTCAGAGGTTTCGCTTGCACGCTTCTAACTCCACTGCAGTCCAAATTCAGATCATTAAATAACAACAAACTAAGTTTCTGATCAGAGACTTTGCGGAATTCATCTTATAATCTTATAAATATGCTTAAAAGACTAATCCCAGTTTAATATAAGTGGCGTTACTTCCGACATCTTGCTGAGAATTAGCCCGTCAGTTTGTGCAGGTTTGCACTGCAATCAAATCATCCTCCCAAATGATTCCACGCTTCGGGGGAAAATGTGAAATGTGGGGAAACAGCTGTGTTCATTTACATTCTCAGAGTGAAATGGAGTAAAAACGCTCACGATTCTGTTACCTGTAAGACATTCATTCTTTCTCCTCGGCATGCACGAGCGCTGCCACACTCACGCATGAAAAGAATGGAAAATTAGAGTTAAATTAGAATTACATTTGGCTGAACAATGAGTTACAGGAAGCTGATTAAAAATAAGCTGCCAAAATGTGCTATTAAGGGTGCAAAAAGCACGGAAGCCTCGTCTCCAGCTGTGATGGGAATTTTTAGTTTTCTTCCCACTTCTCCCACTAGTTTTTCTTTGTACTTTTTCATTCAAAGTTCTCATTACATGCCTGATTTATATTCAGCTCCGTAACAGATCTCAGCTCCTCACTGACTCAGAATATTGCTGAAAGTTTATTTTAATAACAAGCCAGAAGAAAAAGCAGCTGATATATGATTTGTTTAGCAAAACATCCATAAAGAAGCCGATAAACTAACATAGCTGCAGTCTGGTGAAGAGGTAAGAAAGGAACATGGTGTCTGAAGAGACATGGAAAGTGGGGTAAAGGTCGCTGCCAGCCATGCTGTGATGATATGTAAACTGGGACAAAAGGAGGGGGGGTTATGTCACTGTAAAGGTTAGTCACGCGCATGGCTATACTCGGCCTCTGTTAACACATAAATCCTCACATGGAAAGTCTCTCCTTCCCTGGAAGCTGCACATAAATGCGAGCAGCGCCGCTTGGGCCTTCATATGGACCATGCGAGCACCCGTAGAACATGTAAACAGATGTTTACCCTGACATATGGGCAATGCGAGCACCCGTAGAACATGTAAACAAATGTTTCATCCTTCATAAGGGACATGCGAGCACCCGTAGAACATATAAACAGATGTTTTACCCTGATATAAAAAATGTAAACAGATGTTTTACCCTGACATATGGGCCATGCAAGCACCCGTAGAACCTGTAAACAGATGTTTTATCCTTCATATGTGCCATGCGAGCACCCATAGAACATATAAACAGATGTTTACCCTGACATCTGGTCCACGTAAGCACTCGTAGAACATGTAAACAGATGTTTTACCCTTCATATGGACCATGCGAGCACCCGTAGAACATGTAAACAAACGTTTTACCCTGTTATAAAAAATGTAAACAGATGTTTTACCCTGACATATGAGCCACTCAAGCACCCATAGAACATATAAACAGATGTTTTACCCTGATATAAAAAATGTAAACAGATGATTTCCTCTGACATATGGGCCATGCGAGCACCCGTAGAACATGTAAACAGATGTTTTATCCTTCATATGGGCCATGCGAGCACCCGTAGAACCTGTAAACAGATGTTTTATCCTTCATATGGGCCATGCGAGCACCCGTAGAACCTGTAAACAGATGTTTTATCCTTCATATGGGCCATGCGAGCACCCGTAGAACATGTAAACAGATGTTTACCCTGACGTGAAAATGTAAACAGATGTTTACCCTGACGTGCGCGCTCTCGCCGGCTTTGGCTGCCAACATGTCGAGCACGTCCGCTCGGAGGTCCACCAGGAACTTCACCCCCCCTTCCACCTTGCTGATATGGCTGAAGGAGTGTCTGTACCGGGGGGTGAGGTGGTACCGGAGCCGGTCTTCAGCCTGCAGGATGGTCGCCACGTCGCGAGGCTGGGTGTCCAGGAGCTTCAGCGCGAGCTCCGAAACATTTCTGTGATCCACGCCGAAATCCTGGGACAGTCTGGTGAGGAAAACAACTTTATCTGCTTTGTCCAGGTTTCTGTAAAAGTGCATGAAGTCCAGGCTGTTGGACTCTGGAGGGGGGGGCGACTTGTCTCTGGTCTCGTAGGAAGGTGGAGGAGCGACGACCCTCTCCAGGATCTCCTCCATCCCAGAGACGCCTTCACGGACCGGAGGGGAGAACCAGCGCCGGCCGGTGGCGCTCCTGGTCTCGGTAGCCGCCCAGAACGCAGCGCGGTGTCGCCAGCACCTCGCAACAGCCCGAATAACGGGGTTGGATATCATCTCCAACTGCTCAGCTGTCCGAGTGGAGCTTCCGACCAGGAAACACGTGGCAGGGGGTACTTCCGGGTCTCTTAAAGGGACAGCGCAGTTGTCATGGCAACAAGTATAAAAATGTTCCCTGTGGTGTTTTGTCACAAATATTTTGATTATTCTAAAAGCAGACACTTGTACTTTATATACACTATTGGTCAAAATTTTAAATCACTCCAATTTTTCCAAATTATTTCTCGGAAATAGTGCAGTTTAATGTCTCATTGTATTCTAATGTTTAATGTCTTATTGTATTCACGTTGCTTTTTTTTCCGCAGGTCTTCCTGAATAAGTGCAATTGATGATGATCTGTCTTTCCTGTCGTCTCCACCCCAACCAGTCGAGACGGATGGCTGCCCTCCCTGAGCCGGGTTCTGCCGGAGGTTTTCTTCCTGTTAAAGGGGAGTTTTTTCCTTCCCACTGTCGCCGCGTGCAGCTCAGGATGGAGGATTGGATCCAAGTCATGACTTGATGCAATCAATTGGTTTTTATCATAGGATATGTATGAATTGGCTCGAAATGATGTGTATGTAAACTGTCCTGTGACAACATTGTTGTGAAGTGGCGATATACAAAAAAAGTTGAATTGAATTCTGAAATTAAAGCATAGTACAAACAATCAAAAAAGAAATCACCGAATCAATTAATACACCAATATTTATTTTAAACTTTTGACTCATCAAAGTAGATGAGTTGGCAGATATAACAGCTGAACACACTCGTGGCATTCTTTCAACAATAGAAATTAAATATTCTTCAGAAAGTTTTTCCCACAGTTGTAGCAGAAGTTCCCACTTGTAGGCTGCTTTGCTTTCACTTTTCTGTCAAGTTCGTCCCAAACCAGCTCGATGGGGTTTAACTTTTTTTTTAAGTGTTATTATGGTCTGTCTTCAGGTTATGGTACCAAAATGTGTTCAAACACTGCTTTTATGCAGGCAGAGAGGGTTGTAAGTAATCCAGCAAAGTTGGAACACCAGTAAGAATAATTAGCATTAGATTTAAAGGATTGATCACCCTTTATTGCTGCAGGACAGCTTTAAATAATTTGTCCATTTTCTGGTCCCTGAAGAAGGCCTTTTAGCATAATTCTGAAATGTACATTATTTTTAATTTTGGGTAACCTTTTTTTTTCGTGTGTTATAACCTGTCAGTTTATCAGTTACTTTTGTACCATTTCAAGCTATTTCTTGAACAAAGATGACTTGAATTACAATAAATAAGTGAAAAAGTTGAGGTGTTCTAAAACTTTTGACCAGTAGTATATTATTTTATATTCATTCTATATTTCAGTCTAGGTTACAAAGCTTGTGTGTGTATATATATATATACATATATATATATATAAAATATGCAGTTGTGCTTATATGTATTGTATGTATGTATCATATGTATATGTACAAGCAAATGGATCCTGGACAAATTAGAGCATTTTTCTGTTGAACAGTGGGACAAAATACCTGTCAACAGGTGCAGAAGTCTGACTGAGAGGAACAGAAAACACCTGACTGGAGCGGAAACATTAAAGGATTGTTCAACTAAATATTACTTTATGACTGATGGAATATGTAATAAATTATCTTATTTGTTTGCTTTTTTTAAAAATTTACTATTGAACCAGAATTAGAAGATAATGTCATGATTTTCACAACATTTTTATTTGTTAACACTTTAGCCAATTTCAGCTTATTTTACAGGCAGCTGTTTTTTTCTTTCTTTAATGAAAGGGTATGAATAAATACGAGCACAACTGTATATATTATCTTATATTCATTCTATGTTTCAGTCTTAGTTTTAAAGCAAAAAAAAACTTTTATACAAATATTTGTATATTTTTTCATTTTTCTGATTTAAATGCTGTGAAATTGAATTAATAATCTCCTTGTGGTACCAAGATATTTTGTTTACTCATTTGATTTAATAAGATCTGCTTTTGTTAACTGAATGATGTAGAATCTCGCTGAACAAACTAAAATCATTGTCAAGAACTCCTGATACCCTGTTTTATTTTAATCAACTAAAAACAAAACTTACTTTGAAAGGATTTCCATTAATTATCAACATCAATAAGTTTCAGAATATTTTACTCTAATCTGTGTGATTGACATTCTTCATAATTCTGTCATTTTTAAGAAACAATGGGGTCTCTGTGATTAGAAAAAAGTGAGGGTTTGTTAAAAACTTATCAAGTTTTTGTTTACAGACTGTTTGATGAGTCACATACAAATTATTCAGATTTTTCTGCACTAATCTGTGTGTCAGATTTGATCAATATGACGCTTTGTGGACATACTGTGTCTCAGCCATCTCAGTTCATTCGCTTAGAAAGATTCTTCTGTCTGTGGAAGAATATGATGATGGAAAATGTTTAATAATAATTATTGAAGGCGGGCTGCACGGTGGCGCAGTGGTTAGCACTGTGGTCTCACAGCAAGAAGGTCGCTGGTTCAATCCTTGGCTGGTTTGGTCAGTGGCCTTTCTGTGTGGAGTTTGCATGTTCTCCCCGTGTATGTGTGGGTTCTCTCCGGGTACTCCGGCTTCCTCCCACCATCCAAAACACGCATGATAGATTAATTGGTCACTCTCAATTGCCCCTAGGAGTGAGTGTGAGTGTGAGCGTGAGTGGTTGTTTGTCTCTCTGTGTGTGGCCCTGTGATGGACTGTCCAGGGTGTACCCTGCCTGTCACCCAAAGCCAGCTGGGATAGGCTCCAGCTTCCCCGCGACCCTGAATTGGAATAAGCGGTTCGGAAAATGAATGAATGATTATTGAAGGCAGTTTATTTAAAGGTACAGGAAGTAAGACGGCAGTTTTAAGCTGATTAAACTGATAAAGATTATATTATATTATCTACTCTACAGTGGTACAGGCAAATAAAGGCCTTTTTGCCTCTTTGGAAGGCACTTTTATTCATTTTTTGTATGGAGTGAAGTTACTCCAACATTTGATGATTCAAACATCACTTATTAATATGCATATGTGGAATATAATTTATTCGATAACAGAATAAAGCGAAAATGAGACGTTTCACCTGTGTCTGATGGAGAAGCTGCAGGTTGCAGATACAGAACGCACATCAGTGAGCATCGCTTCATAAATCATCTGTCAGAGCAGAGAACAAAGTCCTCTTTAACGAGTTTTCGTATCGGAGCTTTGGAAGGAGCACAAGTCATTTAATGATTGCATCGTTAACCTCTCTGCCACCAACTTAATGAGTTAATGTCAAACTAAAAGCTTTGTGTTCTGCATCAAACACTGTCAGACAGCCGCAGTGTTCGTCTGCAGCTCTGGAGTGCAACTCATTTTCATCCACACTGAAAACCTTCATTGAGCCTGTTCTTTAATTATTTTTTGGTTTTCATGTAATTCTTGTTCATTATGGCAAGAAAAGTGGTTTATATATATATATATATATATATATATATATATATATATATATATATATATATATATATATATATATATATATATATATATAATGTATACACAGCTTGGTCCGCATTGCCGGTAGTTTGTTTCCGGTGAGGGTTGGACTCCGCCAAGGCTGCCCTTTATCACCGATTCTGTTCATAACTTATATGGACAGAATTTCTAGGCGCAGCCGAGGTGTTGAGGGGATCCGACTTGGTGGCCTCAGGATTGGGTCCCTGCTTTTTGCCGATGACGTGGTCCTGTTGGCTTCATCTGGTCTCGCTTGAGCGATTCGCGGCCGAGTGTGAAGCGGCTGGGATGAGAATCAGCGCCTCCAAATCTGAGACCATGGTCCTCAGCCGGAATAGGGTGGATTGCCCTCTCCGGGTCGGGAGTCAGGTCCTGCCTCAAGTGGAGGAGTTTAAATATCTCGGGGTCTTGTTCACGAGTGAGGGAAGGATGGAGCGCGAGATGGACAGACGGATCGGTGCGGCGTCTGCAGTAATGCGGGCTCTGCGCCGGTCTGTCGTGGTGAAGAAGGAGCTGAGCCAGAAGGCGAAGCTCTCGATTTATCAGTCGATCTACGTTCCTACCCTCACCTATGGTCATGAGCTGTGGGTTGTGACCGAAAGAAGGAGATCTCGTATACAGGCGGCTGAAATGAGTTTCCTCCGCAGGGTGGCCGGGCTCTCCCTTAGAGATAGGGTGAGGAGCTCGGTCATCCTGGAGGAGATCAGAGTAGAGCCGCTGCTCCTCCGCATCGAGAGGAACCAGTTGAGGTGGCTCGGGCATCTGGTAAGGATGCCTCCTGGACCTCCCTGGTGAGGTGTTCCAGGCACGTCCCTCTGGGAGGAGACCCCGGGGAAGACCCAGGACACACTGGAGGGATTATTTCTCTCGGCTGGCCTGGGAACGCCTCGGGATCCCCCCCGCAGAGTTGGTAAATGTGTCTGGGGAGAGGGAAGTCTGGGCTTCCCTGCTTAGGCTGCTGCCCCCGCGACCCGACCCCGGATAAGCGGTAGAAGATGTATATATATATATATATATATATATATATATATATATATATATATATATATATATATATATATATATATATATATATATATATATAATAGGAAAGTTTCCTTCATTCAGAGACTACAGATTTGTAATGTTACATCTGACCACTTTTACAGGCAGAGGTCCTTTTTGTGCATTTTAAAGCAATTCAACAGTAAATAATTCCATATTATTTTATTTTTTCATGACAAAAAAAGTAAATAAATATCAAACAGCTGCTATTTATGTAATCATTATTTGTCTCATTGCTGACTCATGTTGATTCCTTTCAACTCTGCTGCTGCTGGACTAAAAAGAAACAAGTTTCCTCCAACTTCTTTTATTCCAGCATCATTCTGTCATTGTTTCCAGAAGCTTCTGCAACGGGATTTATTTCAGTACAAGCTGCATTTATTTTTAACCTACACCTTGTTTAGAAGAGGGGAGAGTCCGGCCATGGCATAAAGCCTACTCCAGCTCATCCCAACGCTCTCAGGGTGCAGGACTGGACTCTGCAGTGGCCATGTGTGTTCCCTGAACCGCTCTTTCACACTCTGAGCCACATGAATCCAGGTGTCGTCATCTTGGAACATGGCCAGATGGAATAACCTGCTCATTCAGCATGTTCATGCAGTCAGGCTACTTGTTGGACATATCATGTTGCTGAACCTGAATCTAATGTAATGTTTCATCAAGAATTCTTCATGTTTAAAAATCTGTTTATGTTTTTTAGTAGCAAGCGAAGCGTTTCCTTTTGCCCTCCTGGAATTATGAAGGACTGATTCCAATAAATCAAAGGATGGGCTGAATTAAACAAAAACATCTGTTTGGTTCGTGATAGATTCCCCTTCAAATGTCAGACAGTGAGACTGAGGAATAATTCATAAAAGAACATGATAATGCCACCATCATTTAAAGTAATCAGGTCTAAATGAAGATCAATAAAATGTTGACTAGCAGCTAAATAGCAGGTGTATATGCATTTAAATCAGATCAAACTTTATTTGTATAACACTTTTCATACAAAAGTATATCAAAGTGCTGAACATTAAAAAATTAAAAACAGTTTCACACTTAAAAACACACAAACACCCAACCCTTCCCCTGACCATTGATGCCAAAATAAAACAAGATTCTATCTCTGTATCTGGCGTGACGCTGCTGCGAGGAAACGACATCTGGAGAGTCCGTCCATGTCAGGAGCCGCCTCAGGAGTGACCAGCAGAGAAACGCAGCCACAGGTAACGCCCAGGCCAGGGTCCACACCGCAGCCATATGGCTGCAGTGCAGGACCCCTACCAACACCCCCGGCCGGATGACCCCCGCCACAACGGCCCCGTCGGTCAAACAGGCGTGGCCCCCGACACGGAGGGTTCCCATGAGGAAGAAGAAACACTGGAGCTAAAAGGTTAAAAAGATAAAATAAAGACACACAAGATAAAATAACTAAATTTATAATTCTGTAAAACAATAATTAGAACAATAAGATTAAACCTAAGTAAGATAAATAATAAAATAAAAAGTACATAAAATATGTCATAAAATTAGGTCAGACAATGATATATAAAAGATAAAAATCAATAAAAAAAATAAATATGTAAATAAATGTGTTTATTTAAAAATAAATAACTAAAAAGACAAATAAGAAAAGAAGAAAAAATCTAGTAAAAGCTAAACTAAAAAGGTCTTGAGCCTCTTTTTTTAGAAACATCTCCAGTCTCTGCGGCCCTGAGCTCCTCTGGTGGGTTATTCCAAAGGCGAGGATCATAAAACTGAAACGCGGTCTCTCCGTATGTTTTAAGCGGTTATTCAAGCCTAAACTCTCATTGTGATCCAGCTCCTGTTTCACTCTGCACCATGTTGCATCAACCCAGACAGTCAGTGTTGTGCCTTCATCTGAAAGATAATTCTGCCTTTAGACGCTTTGTTACCAGCTGCTCGTTGCAACGACGCATGTTTCATGTTCATTTCTTCAATCAGGTCCAGAAAGAAAGGCCAGACAGCACAGTTAGACAGGAATAAAGTGGCATTTTTCAGAAACAAGACTCCCAAAAAGCCATCAGCCAAAAATGGGACATATTCTGGCATGTTATACAGTCTGTCTTTGAGAAAAAGGAGGAAACTGAACAAGTGAAGGACAAAAGAAGTGGCAGGCCAACAAAGATCTTTGCAGCAGCTGAGTAACCAGAGACTTTACACATAATCTGAGATGCAGCAGCTGATCTGGAGGCCTGTTTGTTGAAGCTTCATTAGAAATGGTCTCAGTGGCTATGAAGAGAAGCCAGGTTAAAGATCGAGGGAAGCCAAATAACAGAAGTACTGAATAGAAACTCAAGGCTGATGAGGGGTAATCCTCTCAGGAGAATAGACATCAAATTTACTGCAACAATCTGGGTTCATCTTGGCCAAAAAAAGGCACAAAGGTTTGAGAGAAGAGCTTTGAATTGTCTTTAAAGAATCCTGGTAAATTATTTCTGAAGATTTCTAAAAGGCATGAGCAGAAATCCTGTCAGAGAGGCTTTTTAAAGGATAAAGGTGGCCATGTTAAGTAGGTTTGTGACTCTTAAAGTCATTAGAAATGTGCAAACTTTGTTCTTTCCTTTTGCTCTGAATGTAATCTATGTTTCAATAAACCCCTGAATCTATATTTCCATTGCCTTGGGCATAAATGACACAGTAATGTGCAGAATTATGCAAAACAAAGTTGTTGTTTTTTAAACCACTTTTATGCCTGATATGAAGTTAAAGTAGACATTTCCTCATCAGTATGCACACAGTGATGTTCTTGCGATCATTAGCAAATGTATGAAATCAGATTTGTTCACGAATCTCCAAGCAAAACTTTTTAAAACTCAAGCAAAAAACAACAATTAAGACCAAAACTTTCTAAAACTCACCAGCCAATCGGAATGCGCCCTTGAAAAGAGCCCGCCCATGAAAGGTTTGTGTCAGTAATTAAACCAAACAATTGAGAACCAAAACCAAAGACTGTGAAGCACAACCAAAAAGAGCAAAAAGGAAGAGGAAACTGCAAACAAAACTACTCAATTTAACTAAACAAAAGCCTAATAGTTTTCATGATGGTTGATAATTTTTGATTTTGAGATCATTTATTTAACTAAAGTTTTAGAAATTTTCGGTTTTAATTGTTTTGTGCTTGAGTTTTAAAACCTTTTGCTTGGAGATTCTGAAACAAATCAGATTCCATACAGATGTACATATGTGAATGGTCACATTATGCGGCGT
Source organism: Telmatherina bonti (assembly GCF_933228915.1). Classification (NCBI taxonomy): domain Eukaryota; kingdom Metazoa; phylum Chordata; class Actinopteri; order Atheriniformes; family Telmatherinidae; genus Telmatherina; species Telmatherina bonti. The sequence goes on along the minus strand of NC_136620.1, from coordinate 39,946,847 downwards.
TACACCACCCAATCTGGCAACACGCGGGACTTTTCTGTCCAATCAGAATTCAACCCGATCGCCGCGAACTGAAGTCAACGCCAGCAAGAAGTCGCGCGAGATTCTTGTTGTCTTTCCTGTAAAGATATTAAACCGTTTAAAAGTTGGTCTTCCCCGAAAAACGTTTCATTTAGTACTTTTACCGACATAACAAGCGGTGAGTGAGCTAATCTAACAGGTTTCCATAGGCTAGCGATGCACACTGTTGCGTGAGATAAGGTAACCTAGCGCAACTTGTTACAACGTCTGACGGCGGAACTGAAGTTTGTTAGCTAATTGGCTAACTTGTAATGCTAATTTCTTCCTTTGATTTATTAGTCCTGGTTAATAATTTGTGTCTTTTAGTAGTCTGGTGTTGACCTGCTGATTTTAACTGAGATTTGCTTTGGTACCTGAGAGAAATGGGAAGAGAAAAGGACGCAAAAGGAGACGCAAAAGTAAAGCGCAAAGCGGCGAAACTGAAGAGCCTGAGTGACAGTGAAAGTGCTGGTGCAGGAGGAGAACCTATCAAGAAGAGCAGGTAAATATTATCTTCATTCCATCACGAAACATTGAGGCATCATGGTGAAATCACTGCTCCGGAGCTCGTGCACGAGCAGCTTCTTCGTGAAGCATGCACGTGACCCTTCTGCAGCACATCTGTGCAGCATCAGAGCTGGCTGGCATGAGGTCTTCTTTCATGTTGTTGAGATGTGGAGACAAATTAATTGGAGGAAAAGAGGAAAGGTTGATTAATGAAATGCATCACGTGGACGTGCACGTGCCTCTTAATGAAATGATGTAAGAAATGTCAGGCTGAGCTGCTGGCATCCATGCAGTCATTTCACAGAGTACTGTTGGTACTCCATCTTCATATGAATAAATTAATTTACTTTGATATGTGATGCGTTTATTGCCATGCATATGTGAGCAGACAAATGAATGTGGAGTGATCTGTCATTGGTTTGTGTAATTGATGAGAGCAGGGAGATGAATAGACACCTGTAAGCGCCACTGGCAGCTTTCTGTGACAGCTAACCTCGTCTTATTTCATGGCACACTGACTGAATTAGTGATTAAGGATCAACTTATCCTCCTCAGCCATGAGACTTATGAAACTCTTTTTCCTGAGCAAGTTTCCCCCCTTGCTTCAACTTGATAAAAGCCAACATGACTGGAGTTTTTGCGACTGGAATCACATCCAGCCCTCCGGTACTGAAAGGTCAAACTGAAAAGACATGTTTTAAAGTGTTCGGGGACACAGCTCGTCTGTTTGACATTTTACCACCCTGCATGACTAAAATGATCCTAACAAGACAGAGACACGAGTCGAACATCAGCTGAAGATTCCTTTAGGGCTTTGTTTGATAGCCGTGCAGTTCAGACTATTTCACGCTGTGATTTGCAGCATTTTCGCTGCTACGTTCAGCAGCGTTTAAAAGTTTTATGTTATAATATAAAACTTTTAAACCCTTTCATTTTTCTTTTTTTTTTTTAACCCTTTCATGAAAGGGAAAACAGCTGCCTGTGAAATAAGATGAAATTGCCTAAAGTAATAAAAGTTCCGCAAAATATATTGGTACCACAAGGAGATTATTAATTCAGTTTCAAATTCAAAACATTTAAATTAGAAAAATGACTAAATATACAAATATTTGTTTTTTTTAAGCTCTAAAACTAAGACTGAAACATAGAATGAATATAAAATAATTTATACAGTTGTGCTCATATGTATTCATACACTTTCATGAAAGAAGGAAAAAAAAACCCCAGCTGCCTGTAAAATAAGCTGAAATTTACTGAAGTAATAATTAATAAAAATGTTATGAAAATAATTCCATTATTTTCTAATTCTGGTTCAATAGAAATATTTATTTAAAAAGCAAACAAATAAGATAATTTATTACATATTCCATCCGTCATAAACTAATATTTAGTTGAACAATCCTTTAATGTTTCCGCTCCAGTCAGGTGTTTTCTGTTCCTCTCAGTCAGACTTCTGCACCTGTTGACAGGTATTTTGTCCCACTGTTCAACAGAAAAGTCTCTCATTTGTCCAGGACCAATTTGTTAGGGTTTTTTTTCTTTCTTCAACTCAATTAAATGAAAAAACAGCGTCTTATATTAGTCAATTATATTTTTGCAAGTTTTTAAGTTGTTGTTCCTTTTTTAAGTCTCCAGTTATTTGAGTGACTGTTGTAAATTCAGCCTTTTCTTTAATGAAAGGGGATGAAGACATATGAACACAGCTGTAAATGTGTTCTTTCTGACATAAATGTCTTGTTCCACACAGGCATCCTTCCCTCTCAGCTGCATTACAAACTTTAGTCAAGTCTACACTTTTCTTGCTGCTGTTATGTCAGCAGAAAAAATAGCTTTTTCCTTGCAAGTTTAACATTCACCAACATGTTTTCTCTCTTTTTCTTTCTTCTTCTATGTTCAACTGTTCATCAGCACAAAGCCGACTAAATCTGCAGACGGGATGGAGAATGGAAAGTCTCACCGGAAGGTACGGCGCCGCTTTACTTTTATTCTCTATGATGTTTGGCTAAAGATGTGTGTCTATAACGGTCCGCCAGAATCCCCGTTTCAGTACCTACCTTGGTTTTTTGTTTGTTTTCCAATTCTTTTATATTTATTCACACAAGGATAACATTTCTTCGCAGATATATACATATATATTCAGGGTGGGAAAATCAAATTGAAAAATCGAAAATCTGGATTTTTTTGCTTTGCAATTTTAAAATTGATCTTATTGTTAAAAAAAAAAAAAAAAAAAGAGAGATTTTTTTCCATATAAATAAGAATAATCCATAATGAAATTTTTATCATTTTTATTGTTTTTATTGGTTTTTTTACTGGTCTTCTTAGGCATAATAGCAGCAGAATGATAGTCTGGCTTCTGTCTGGTTGTTTCCGAAGTGAAATCAAGAAAAATGACGAGCGAAAAGTATTGTTATTTTTTTTCTTTCTACAAAAACCAGAAATATCAAAGAATCATGAGAAACGCAATTTAAATCAAATCGGCACCCAAAAAAATCAGAATCGAATTGAATCAGGACAAAAGCATATCGACACAGCCCTAATATACACACATATGTACCCACATTTTACATATATATACATCTAAAAATAAATACATACACATGTACATAAAACCTACATAAAAAGAAAATAATAATAAAATAATAATAATAAAAGGAAACACAATTTTAAAAAAAATATGACTGCAAAATAAACCCAATGTTTACACATACATATATCAGAAATTTAAGTAATTTCTAGGTTTTTTTTTTTTTTATTATTCAGTGCAGGTGACCATATTTCTTGAAATGTCTCAATTCTAAATTGTATTCTTGTTGTTACCTTTTCCATTTCCATCACGTCTTTCCCACCAGATGTCTTTGCTAGGAGGTTGTGGTTTAAACCAGGAGCTTATCACTTTTTTTGCTACTGTAATAAGAATTTGAATAATTTTCCTGTTCTTAGTTGATACAGTTTTTAGTATAATACCCGACAAGAATATGTGTAATTCTATGTTGAGTTTCTCCTTAGAAACACTTTCAATCTTTTTTCTTACGTTGTCTTAATATTCTCTTGTTATGGGACAGTCCCAGAATATATGTGTGTATGGTCTAACTGGTCCCAGCCCCTCCAGCACTTGTCAGATCCATTCCTGTATTTTGGATGTATTAGTTGGAACAATAAAGTGGTGCATTTTCGATTTCCACTCAAACTCACGCCATAAAACACTGTTCAACATCGTATGTCCAACCTTGAAGGATTCTTCCCAACTTTATCCAGAGATCACTATGTTTCTTTCTTTCTCCCAGTTATTGTCTATTTCCATTTGCAGGGCCTCATACATTTTTAAAAAAAAAAACTTTTTATTGGTACCAGAGTTAGTTATTAACAAATCTTCCAAACAATTTGATCTTTTACAAATATATTTCCATTCTTTGTTTGGTCAAATAATTTCTAATTTGTACCTTGGTTTTAAGGCACAGATGGAGTCCCCGGTGGTTAAAAGTGAAGCCGAAGCAGAAGTGCATAAAACTGCAGTTCCCCCTTCATCCACTAGGGGCTGCAAACCAGAGCAATAGACTCCCATGTTAAAAAGACTAACTTCACAGCAGGAATAAACATGTTTACAGCAGGAATAAACATGTTCACAGCCTGGTACAAAAATCCATTTTAGGTTTAATAGGTCAGGTTTACCTTCATGACAACTGTGGGGGGGGGGATTTTTTTCTAACTCGACCGTAATTTAATCTCAAAATTCATCATATTTAGGGGCGTGTCCTTTTGATTGACAGGTACCCGATCTCCCGCTTCAAGTCAGAACGTAGAACAACCGCAGTTTTTAGCCGGTTAACAACGTGACTTAGCTTTAGCCCGCTTACCTCCGTTACCTGGTTAGCTCTGTTAATCTGGTTATCTCCAGATTAGCCTGGTTAGCTCTTAGCTACAGAAAGCTCAGAGTTTGCTCGATGTCAATCCTCCACCATGACGCTCACAGCCCCTCTCTCAGCTCCACCTCTTTGCCCATATTTGTATTTTCCGGACAAGACTACACGCATGACGCTGCCAAGATGGTGATGGTAGGAACCGCCCACCGAGCTTTAATTCAGCTCTTCAGAAACCTACGGGCGACGTCACGGAGGCTCCGCCCATCTTTTATATACAGTCTATGTTTTAAGGTCAAGGTCAGTGACACAGCTTAACTTTGGTGCAAACAGAAACCTGTTTAATGACATTTGAAATGAAGCTTAATAAAAAAAAAAAAAAAAGAAAACAGCTTGTAGTAAATTCTCCAATGAAGATACTTATATAAAATAGAGATATATTGATGGTTTGTATCGCATGCATACTATAAGCAAGGAGGGACATTTTAAATGAAAAATTAAGATAATTCACTGAAACTTGTAGAAATATTAATTTAATCCACAAAATAAACGTTTCTTTGAACAGTAAAACTTTATTTGCATCTATGCTGTAAAAGTTAAAGTAACACGAGTAGTTTTTAGATAAATTCTGGATTTAAAGTAAAAACATTTTTTACTTTTTACAAACATGAGAAAATCATTTTTTGCTTTTGTTTAAAATAGAAACAATTTAAAGTCCGTAGCATGAAAAGACCTTCATGCTTCCCGTGTTGATTTCAGGGTCGCATAATGAGTTTTCAGCGAGCGCTACTTCATGTGAAGGGGGCGTAGTTAGATGGGTGGGGCTACACAGGGACCGCCTCTCGACCGCCTTTCTTTGTCTTATCCACTTTGTCTTCCAACTGGAAACTTTGACAACAGAGGAGGGTCTTCTACCTTTGGTTTGTGCGTGAAACTGTCTGATCGAACCGATTTTTAAGGATCTCCGACCTTCATGTCAAATTAAAGCCGCTGCTGATCCAGAGAAATCTCTGTTTATTGAATTATTGCATCTTTATTTAATCTTGACGTGAAGCTTGAAAATTATTTTTGTGTGTGTAATTCATGTTGAATGGATAACACACTCCCCGCTGTTGTTACTTGGAATAAAACACTGTGAAATTGAGATGTATGGATCTGATGCTTGTTTATTATGAGTAAGGAGCCCAAACGACACACTTGCTGCAGCTGCTGTATCCTCAGAATCTCTTGTTCTTGTGCTGGTTCATCGATGTGCCTGTCCTTGCAACGTTGGCATGCTGCGCTGGACTTTAATGCGTTTTCCTCCCTGCAGGTCAAGAATCCGAAGACGGAAAACGTGGAGCCGGTCACCAGTTCCAGGTAGGAATGGATTCTTAATGCCAGAAGAAGACGCGCTTTAAAGCTGAGAGCTGACTATGTCTGATGCTGCTTTTGTGCCAAAAGTCCCTTTTGTCTGTTTTTCTTCTTTCTTGTTCCCTCAATTCAATTCAGCTTTATTTGTATAGCGCCACTTCACAACACTGTTGTCACAGGACACTTTACATACACTTCATTTCAAGCCAATTCATACATATCCTATAATAGAAACCAACTGATTGCATCGAGTCATGACTTGGATCCAATCCCCCATCCTGAGCTGCACACGGCGACAGTGGGAAGGAAAAAACTCCCCTTTAACAGGAAGAAAACCTCCGGTAGAACCCGGCTCAGGGAGGGCAGCCATCTGCCTCGACTGGTTGGGGTGGAGAGGGCAGGAAAGAGATCTCCTGCGGGGACAGACGTTCATGCGACGTGTCTCTGAAAACGAGCTTCGCTCAGGAGATGAATGGATCAGAACGCTTGCTTAGCATTGATGGATGTGTCCTCCATGTCCGAAGACCCACTGCGTCCAATCCGTCTCGCAGCAGCGTTTCTGGAGCGGTTAGTGGATTATTTTCCTGTTGTAGACCAAACCAGACTTTTCCAAGAGGTGTTGTTTGGAGTAACTATTTGTCTAAATTTGGCTTTCAATGCACCCCCCCCATCCCACCTCCAAGCGGTAAGTGTGCACGTGGGCGTGCAGGGAGGAAAGCGAAGGCCTCGCTGCAGAGTTTCTGAAGAAACACAAGGCTATTAGAAGCACAGAGTGGAAATGTCAATGGAAGCAGTGACCCGCCTTTCTTTGGAGAGCTTTTATGGATTTTGTTCAGTGGTGCAGCGTAGCAAAAAAAAGTTTGTCAGCTCTGCTTCTATTTCTCTCCTCACTGTGGCCTTAAACTCAACTTCTCGTCTGCACAAAGCAAGCCGGGAGGGAGTCGGACGGAGGCTTCTTCCACGCCTTCAGGTTCTAATGGCAGTAAAAAGCCTTGTTAGCATCCTGAACATTTATTTCATTTTTACAAATCACATAAAAACAGTGACACACCAACAAATACATTGTATACTTGTAAAAAATTTGAACTCCCTAGAAGCTATCTTTAGCTTATAAATGGGACCCAAGACCTAACTGTTTATCATAGTTATGTAATAAAGAAACAATCCCACAATTTCCCCAGATTTCCTCAGGTCCACAGATACAAGACCTCAACACAGGTACTGGCACAAAAGAAACATATATATATATATATATATATATATATATATATATATATATATATATATATATACAATAATTATACTAAAAGTGAGTTACGTCATTTAATCCTCAACCTGTTGTTATTTGGGTTATAAAAGAAAGTGATTATTAAGAACATTGATGTGTCAGTAATTTCCAGAGGAGTGAATGTGATCAAGACGCAGCGTAGCGCCGAGTTTCTGCATTTACTTTTCTCATCAGAATTCCCTCCGTCGACGAGCGAAGCCCGACGCCGAGGGACGGCTGGAGCTCATCTAGTCAGCGCGGCTGGATTCTGCTAATATTAATCTGTCAAGTAAAAATGATTCATCTGCAACTTGTGCAGAAATACAAGTTAAGCGATTAATCGTATTTTAATCTCAGTACGATCTGGGTTTCCATCGATGATAAAAATAAAAGGGTGTGATTATTTTCCTCTCTGCAGTTTCCTCTCCTGCTGTCTTCAGCTGCTAATCGAGCGTCTCTGGCGTTGCAGCGCTGTGCTGTAAACTCCTCCCACAGCCGCTTTGCTTTCATTCAGACACTGTTGCCAACTTGGAGACTTTCTCGCTAAATCTGGAGACTTTTTTTGTTAAAAGCGACAAATCTAGCAGCTTTTACTGGAGTTATTAGAGACTTTTCTGGTGTTGTGGCGACTGACTTGAAGGCACATATTGTTCTGCAGTTACTGTAAGGAAGGAGCAGCGGGAGCCTCTCCCGTCCTAAAGCACTCCCAGGCGGCCAGTCTCAGTCGGCTTACAGGGCCGACATAAAATAGCTCCTATATAAGCGGTAAAAGCGGATTAAACAACTCGGAACCGTGCATTAGACGGTTATAATGTACGACACGGAGCCTAGAACACCACGACACGCAGCGTTGTTTATAAATACTGGATAATTGTGTTAAATAATCACGATCTCCTTTTCAGTCAAAATAATCGTGATAAGAATTTTTGTCATAATCGAGCAGCCGTAGTAAAAGTAGTAAAATAATATCTTGGCTTTTGTCAAAGAAGAATGTGGACGTCATGAACGAACCCGCCGTCGAGGATTGGTGAAGCAAACGTTCAGAGTTTGCAGTTAGCATTAGCAACTTGAGCTAACGGTTAAGGCGGTAGATGCTAATGAGTGTGAGACGTGTGACGGTGTGATGGCCGGGGGTTCTCAAGCTGGGGCTTGGGACCCACATGGGGTCGTGAGTTTATTTCAGTCAAAACGATATAAACTCTACATTTCTGCAACGTATGAAATTCTTTTTTTTTTTCTTCTTTTTTTTTTATGAAACCACTGAAGCAGGCAAATCTGTGAAATTATCTTAATTTAACTTGTTAAAACATAAAGATCGAAGTTGGTAAACGTGTCATGAGTCTGATGATGATGATGATGATGATGATGAATCTGGCATCATCTGCATGACAGAAGCAGATTTTTGGGATGACCTCGGTGCTGCGGTGAACCGGGTCCACTGAAAACCACTTTATTCTCCTCATCCTGCCGCCAGCGAGGCTGTTGTTACCGCCGTTTATCTGTTCGTTTGTACGAATCCAGATCAGCATCTGGATGCAGGCACACCCAGCTGTGTCATGTTGGTGTTGAGAGAAGCACCGCAGTCGGACCTTTAGTCTCTTCTCGTGCTTGTTGAGGAAAAGACTTTTGTCTGGTTTTAACGTGAGCGCTGTGATGATTCTTCACCTCCTCCTCAAGTCTTCCTCGTTCTGTGTCGGATCTGGTGAAGCAGACACCAGAGAGGTTCTCCTTCGCCGAACACAAGCTGGGCATATTTATATTTACAGCTGTTTAAATAACACGGATATGTCGTGTTTTCAGGGTTTCTGGCGTCTTTTTGGGTTAAATTCTCTGCAAATGAAAGAAAACCAGAATTATTTGTAAGGACGCTGTTCTGTTTAGTTTTTTTCCCCCTTCATTTTGACCGTTTTCCTGTCACTTCTGGTTCTTCTGGGAAATTCATGCTGTTCTGTAATTACTACTTTTTTCATTTGGAACGGCTGTAATTATGTCTTTATCATTACTGTTTGGATAATTATGACAATTATGTGTGATTACTTTTGGTCAGTAAAGCATCATTTTGAGCTTATTTTTCCACATGTAGGGGTTGGTTCAGGCCAGCCGTGTGGCCATCAGGGCAGCGACGCGTCGACCATTAAGCTCCTTTTTTACCCAGTTGTTGTTTTTTATGTCGAAACTTATTTCTAATAAAACTTCAAATCTGATTTAGAAATGAAGAAAACATAAAAGACTTCCGCTCTATGATGTGTTTATGATCTGGAATGAAACTGACCTGCAGGTTTTGTTCTGATGATCTTCCTGCAGTTTGGAGAGAAACCCCGAAGAAAACTTCTTCTTTCTGTTTTTATTGTAGCGACTTTGTGAAACAAGAACCGGAGGAAGACGAGTTCATCGTGAAGAAAGGACTGAAAAGGAAGAGAATTAAAGACGAACCGACGGACGGAAGTTCCCGTTCCTCTGCTTCACCTGCGTAAGTCTGAATTCACGGGCCCACTGCTGCTGGTGGGACCGCTTAACCGGACCCGGTCCGCCTGCTTTAACCGGACCCGGTCCGCCTGCTTTAACCGGACCCGGTCCGCCTGCTTTAACCGGACCCGGTCCGCCTGCTTTAACCGGACCCGGTCCGCCTGCTTTAACCGGACCCGGTCCGCCTGCTTTAACCGGACCCGGTCCGCCTGCTTTAACCGGACCCGGTCCGCCTGCCGTAACCGGACCCGGTCCGCTTGCTTTAACCGGACCCGGTCCGCCTGCTTTAACCGGACCCGGTCCGCCTGCCGTAACCGGACCCGGTCCGCTTGCTTTAACCGGACCCGGTCCGCCTGCCGTAACCGGACCCGGTCCGCCTGCCGTAACCGGACCCGGTCCGCTTGACGGCCGTGGGTCTCGGTTTGCTTGCAAACGGACGATCCAGCAACCAATCAGGAGGGGACGTTTTCCAACCAGAATAAAACCTGAAGAAGGAGGAAGATGATCGTTTTGGAGTAAAACCAAAAAGCAAGTCTTCAGAACTCACCAGAACCTTTTAGAACGACCAAACCAGACCCGTTTATGTAGAACCGAAGACCCGACCTGCATGCTAACACACAAGTAGAAAATCCACCGCGTCCCTCTTTCATCACTTTTCTTTGTACTTTTTTTTTTTAACTCGATTTATGTGGTTTTATGATAAAACGGTGTTTCCGTGGTGGCGTCACCTCGTGGCGAGCTGCTGTTTTTACCAGTTCAGTTTGAACACGAACCGAACCGCCCAGTCGGACCGAGACCCCCGGACTCTCCTGGATCCTCCAGAAACGGATCTTTTAGCTGCGCAGCAGAATCATAACCATAATATCTTTGGTGCAGGCTTTTTGTTTTTACAGTCTCAGAATCTTTATTCCAGATGAACTCGTCTCTTTTTCTGCAGCTCAAAGAAGAATGGCCAGCGGGGACGTGACGAGGAAAGCCAAGACCAAGCTCAGAAGAACAAGTCAAAAAAAAGGGCGGAGAAGGTAAAGCTTCACCTTCCAGGTGACCCGTCTCCAGCAGCGAGGCTTCGGTTAACGCTTCATGTCTGCTCAGGCTGTGAAGAAAGAAGAAGAAGGAGAGCATCCGGTGTCAAAAAAGGCCAAGAGGACGAAGGAGGAGATCGAGGAGGCGAGACAGCTGAAGTTAAAGAAGAAGGAGGAGGAGGAGCAGAATCGCTGGAGATGGTTGGGAAATCTTGCGTTGACCTCCTCCTGCTCTACCTTTTCCTCTCTCATCATGCTGCTCTCTGTCAGGTGGGAGGAGGAGAAGTACGAAGACGGCGTGAAATGGAAATACCTGGAGCACAAAGGACCCTACTTTCCTCCAGAGTACCAGCCGCTCCCCGACAACGTCCACTTCTACTACGGCGGTCAGTACGAGGGTTCTGCACAATAATGTTCCTCTCAGACACGTTATGAGAAAATAGACTTTTCCTGCACTTCAGGGAAGATTTTACTGGAAAGGTTTCAGTTTGATTCCAGCGAAACACGTCTGACACATTCATGTGTTTAGACACTGAAGAACTTCCATCCAAGAAGAGAAAAGTCTGAAACGAAACCAGTAATGTGCTTTTTTTTAAAAAAAACAAACATGAGAGGAAGTCATGAGAAGTGGGAAAACAGCTGTTTTTTTCTTTTTTTACTGCATTTGCATATTTTGGCTTTGATTATGCATCGATACAAGTTAAATATAGATATAAACTGTGAATTTTTTAGCTGCATTGTTGATTTATTTCTATTTTTACACCCTGAATGAGGTGTTTTAATGAACTTGAATAAGAAAAATTATTTCAGTCTTGACGTTTGATGCAATCAGGAAATGGTTGTTTAAAATTTAGCATCAGTTTCAGTCCCTTTAGGATCCATGTGGACATAAAACACGTCTTTAAAAGTCTTAATAATGTCCTGAAGCGGTCGCAGTTTTCTGCATGACATGATGGGCCTCCATGTTCCCACATTGCCTCCAGCGTTGCCGCTCTGCTCCTTGCTGCTCTGCTTCTCTCCTCCTCGTTCCTTGCTTTTGATCGGAGGTGTGATGAAAAACGAATCGGCAGGCGGAGAGTTCCTTTTTACACATGGACGACCACCAAATGTTCCGGTTTTAATTCAACATTTCTAGAATTTAACATTCCATGTTGCTTCTGTAAACCGTCTCGCAGCAGATGCTCCGACATCGTGATGAATGATTCTTTGGGGTTTTCTCTGTTTGTTGCTACAAAGTCGGCAGCAGGAGTTGAGTTTAAGGATCCGCTACTTTAGAAAATGTTCTTCAGGTTTCCACAGAAGTTCTGAAACGTTTGATCACCCTGAGTTTGCCGCTTTCCGTCCATGCCGGAGGCTCTGCGCCTGGTTGGTCTGCGGGGTTGTTGCCATGGGGATGGCTCTTATCTGGGTAGCTCGGTTGGTGTTTTATATTTTTTTTCAGTATGCAAAAACAGTTTTCTTGTTCTAAAGCACTTTGTGCTACTTGGCAGAAAAGTGCTGTAGAAATAAAATGTATGTGATCGATTGATTGCAGACGACTTCCTGCAGGACCTGTTGTCTTTGCAGGGGCGGGGGGGCGCAGGACTTCTGGACCCTCTGGTTCAGTTTGAGCCTGAAAATGCATCGAATCATCTGATTGGAGGGAAATTTTAAAATGTTGAAAGTGAAGAAAACAGTTTATAAACTCCTTAAATGAGCAAATTAGAATGAAATCCCACTGAAGACTCTGGATCAGGGGTGTCAAACTCCAGTCCTGGAGGGCCGGTATCCGGCAGGTTTTTGTTCTTTCCCTCTACAAACACAGCTGATTCAAATCAAATTGATCCAGCAGCTTCTTGTCAGCCAATTTTTTAATTTTGGTCAGGTGGGTGAGAGCATGGAGACAACAAAAACCTGCAGGATAGTGGCCCTCCAGGACTGGAGTTTGACACCTGTGCTCTAGATGGTTAATGCAGATGTGAGAGAAGGCCTGAACCTGCGAGCGGCTCCACCAGACCTGCCATAAGCTGCTGCTCACACAGCGGGATGCTTAGCGTGCCAGAGCTTCACCGGGTCAGTGCTGATTGATGACTGTAATTGTTTTTGCTTTGTTTAGCAATCTAACCACAATGTCGTCCTGCGGGACTCGGTTTGATCCGCTAATTCCTCAGCGCGTGCGCTCCTGTTTGTCTTGCATTCCTGGTCGTGGGCTTGAATGTCGATCTCTGTCCTTGTCTTTGAACCTCCCTCTATAAATTCATGGATTAGTCTGGCAGCCCTCTGGAGGAGCCGAGGAAGGTGGTGCTGCATGTCGGATTTGGGTGAATAACAGACCTCCGTCGGGTTGCTCGTAACAGAGAGGCCACAAGAGAAGACGGTCAGGTGATGTTTCTGTGTGCAGGTAAGGCGGTGAAGCTGAGTCTGGCTGCAGAGGAAGTGGCGCTTTTCTTCGCCCAGATGCTCGACCACGAGTACACCACGAAGAAGGTGTTTCGGGAGAACTTCTTCAAAGACTGGAGGAAGGTAAAGTTGAAGACGGAGACGTCTGAAGATGCACAGAGTTCCTGCAGGGCCTCAAATTCACTGATTTACATTGAAGGCCTTGAAAAGTCTGAAAAACGCCTGCATTATTTAATCCCAGTTGTTTTACTTCCAGCTGCTCCTTCGCTGTGTTCCGGTTGGGAAACTGGTTCAGATAGAAGAATAAAACTCTCCAGCGGTTTTCATAAAAAAATGTTTTTTTACGTTCCTGATCAGTAACGACGACGTTTATCTGACCCGCCTCAACGACGTGTTTCCCGACGACAACTCGCTGCTGCTTGCCGTAGTTTTCGGCGCATCGTACCGCGGTCGGTGAGAATCCTAATGCCAGCTGGCGGCGTTATTTTCATATCTATATACACACGTAGTTTGGTGAGTTAAGTCACTGCAATATCACTGTAATAATAATACAGGCGTCACCATAGCAACGATCAGCTGCTTTTCACAGGTGAACGAGAGAAACGCGCTGTAACTCAACAACGGTTTAGGATAAAAACTACATCCAGGCTGACAGAAAATAGTTCCTGTACTTTAGCATATTTAGTAGGAGGGGGGTGTTAAATCGAAAAATCAAAAATTGGGATTTTTTTTTTTGCTTCACAATTTTAAAATCTTTTTTTTTTTTTTTATTTAAAAAAAAACAACTTTTTTTCTTTTTTGTAAAAAATAAAAATAATCCATTATAAAACCTTTTGTCATTTTCATTGTTTTTAATGATCTTCTTACTTTTCTTGTGCATTATAGCAGCAGAATGATGGTCTGGCTGCTGTTTTGGTACATTTTTTTGTTTTGAATCTACAAAAATCAGCATTATTAAAGAATTGTGAGAATTACAATTTAAATCAAATCGACACCCAAAAAAACGGAATCGAAACGAATCGGGACAAAAGCACGTCATCACAGCTCTAACATTTAGCAAAGAAATAAACATTTGTTATAAATTTTTTCCATGTGGTTCTGGTATTCAACAACTCTGATCCGTGCGTTATCGGTTCACGGTTTTAATATACAACACGGAGTCTAGGAAACCGCGACGCAGCCGAGTTGATGCACGGTTCTAATGCACGGACAGTACGTACGGTGTTAGTCTTACCCGTGCTACTGAGGGAAAGTTTGCCTCCTGTGTTGCTAACCTGTATCCGACCAGTCCGGCTTCCTCAGCGGGCTAGCAATGAAGGACACACCGTCTCCGTTTTAGTTCTTCTGCCGGCAGAAAGTCTTGGGATTGTGGCATCAACACCCGTTTTCTGTCTTTTCGTCAGTTTAGCTTCCACTATTACACATACGATACGGCTAACCCCACCGAACAGCTGCCGGCAGACTTTTCCAGTCGTACAAAAACATTTTGACAGATTTAAGTCCAACAGAAATCAGACAGAGCTCAGTGAATGCAACCAGAATTCATTTATACTTAAGTACACTTTATGATCGGGAAATACATGAGGCTTAACGGACACAAGAAGCCTTACGAAGAATTTTAACAAAGACAACAACGGACTGCAAGTTGTGCAACTTTCCATCTGGAATCTCACCGAGTTCCCAGCTCGGAGTGCCGAGAACGTGTCGCCATTTCTGGCAAAAAACCTGCAGATATCTCCACGTCTTCATACGTAGGGATGAAATGATGAATCCCATCATGGCCCAGTTTGACCATTATGAAGGAAATTTCCTCCATTGTGGCCTGAACAGGTCTGTAAGAGGTGCTGACCGAGAGAAAGCTGCGAGAGGCCGGGTTGCACAACAACCCGACTCCGTATGAACTGGAACTGTGGCAGACAGCAGAAACCTGGCTGTTATTAGTGTGTGTGTGTGTTGTGTAAATACAGGATGAGCGTGTGATGGAGGCTCGTAGCGGCTCTGTCAGGGTGTCCTCCGTACAGAGAAAACATGGTGCCAAGCCCCAAGGCATATCATACAGAATTAATTTTGCGCTGCTTAGTGCTCAATGCTCTTGAAAATACGATTTATGTGAAAGCATTGATATGCTAATCCAGACAACGAGCTCCCTGCATACGAACAAATCCAATTAAAGTGTTTTATTATAGCCGGAAAAAGCCGTCCTCGCTTCACTGCCCTCTGAGCCCGCCCACTGTCGGGTGTCATTCATGCTTAGGCATGCAGACGGCCTGCCTGTCCACACAGCCAGCGCTGCTGGAGAGGTGTGTGTGTGTGTGTGTGTTGGTTCTGTAATGAGCACAGATAACAAAGCTGGGTTACATCAGCACTTATCTGAAGGCTTGATTGAGTGATTTCATTGATTCTAAATGTTTATCGGCTGGAAACGGTTTGGTTTGTCTGCTGGTAAATATTTGGATTCCTTCGCTGTTTGTCCTGCAGAGTAAAGACTCGGTAAAACCTGATCGTTCAGGACGTCACGTTCTGCTGCAGCTCTGTCCAGATGCTTTCAGCTGACCTCGGGGTCACACAGAAACACACTTTAGATGGCAGGAAGTGATGAAAAAGCCATTTGTGATGTTTTAGCTCCAGAAACTGGAGAGGGAAGCTTTGTGTTGCATCTCTGCTGTGGAAGAACCTCACCGACCCCCCCGTGTGTAAAAACCGACCAGTATCTGCTCCATTCTGCTGCATTTCCAGTCCGCTGCAGCTTCCTTCATCTAGACTGAAGCTGAAATGTGCAGCATCTGCATAAAGTTTCTGTTCCTGCAGTAATTTCTGCTTTTAGGAGGACTATATAAGCGTTAGCTTCCTCTGACTTCCTTTCAGACGTTTTTATTATTTATTATAACAGGACGGTTTTGATGTGAGACAGTGAAGGAATGCGGCACAATGTGCCTTTTTTTACTCGCCTTTCATTCCAGCGTATTTTCATCTCCCTGCTAATTTTAAAGGGACATTAAGCGGAAAAGAATCAGAAATAAAAAGGTGTGATTTCAGCTGCAGCGTAGCCTGGCGACGCACGCCGTTGAGGTGGAGGGAGGCGTGGCTTACAGCTGTGCTCATATTTATTCATCTCCTTTCATTAAAGAAGGAGAAAAACAGCTGCCTGTAAAATAAGCTGGAATTGACTAAAGTAATAATAAATAAAAAAAATTATGAAAATCATGACATTATTTTCTAATTCTGGTTCAATACAAATATTTTTTTAAAAAGCAAACAAATAAGATAATTTATTCCATATTCCATCAGTCATAAAGTAATATTTAGTTGAAGAATCCTTTAATGTTTCCGCTCCAGTCAGGTGTTTTCTGTTCCTCTCAGTCAGACTTCTGCACCTGTTGACAGGTATTTTGTCCCACTGTTCAACAGAAAAGTCTCTCATTTGTCCAGGACACATTTGTTTGTTTTTTTTCTTTCTTCAAGTCAATTAAATGAAAAAACTGTCTTATATTACTAAATTATATTTTAGCAAATTTTTTGCTATTGTTCCTTTTTTAAGTCTCCAGTTATTTGAGTGACTGTTGTAAATTCAGCCTTTTCTTTAATGAAAGGGGATGAAGACATATGAACACAACTGTAGGCTCTGCAGGTGGTGTCAGTCGCTTTTTGGCCCTTTAAGTAAAACCTAGAGGAGAAAAGCTTTGCAGTCCGGCGGCTCAGCAGTGTAACGCAGCTTGTCCCTTTGCAGGAAATGACCCCAGAGGAGAGGTCGCTCATTCTGAAACTCGACAAGTGCGACTTTGGAGAAATCCACCAAATGCATAAAGCCAAGGTGGAAGCCAAGAAAAACATGACCAAGGAGGAGAAAT
The DNA here is from genome assembly GCF_933228915.1 of Telmatherina bonti. Taxonomy (NCBI): domain Eukaryota; kingdom Metazoa; phylum Chordata; class Actinopteri; order Atheriniformes; family Telmatherinidae; genus Telmatherina; species Telmatherina bonti. The sequence continues at coordinate 39,930,088 of NC_136620.1, read as the reverse complement.
TGGTAAAGATCATCTTTATTGATCCTTCTGTGCTTCGTGGTGACCTTCTGTGTGACTCCCGTGCACGTTCACCGTGTGCCATAGGCTCTGAAAGAAGCCAATCAGAAGATCATCGATGAGTACGGCTTCTGTCTGCTGGACCACCACAGAGAGCGAATCGGCAACTTTAAGATCGAGCCTCCGGGTCTGTTCCGAGGGAGAGGCGAGCATCCCAAACAGGGAATGCTGAAGAAAAGGATTCAGCCTGAGGACGTCATCATCAACTGTGGCAGGTAAGCCGGGCTGGTGGACTTCGCTTGAGCAGAATCGTTCCCTGAAATGATGCCGTTTTAAAACCAGAACAGTCATGGGAAGGAAAGGGAAATGTTCTGCGAATGTTACTGGGATTAATGTTTTTATTTTTCACCATGGTAATGTTTATGCTACTTGTTTTCATAAATCTGTAGAAGTTTGATGTGAAGAGCAGGAGTGTTTCTGCAGTGGTTCTTCTGAGAAAGCCCGACCCACTTCGTTCAATGAGAACTTCAGACTCTGTATGTGGTCATGCAGACCCCCTGCAGCGGCTGGGGAGACCCCTCCGGGCAGCTTGTCTCAGCTCGAGAAGCACCGCGTCTCCTGGCTCGTGCAGTTTGACGTATTTACTTGCTCTGGCAGGGAATCCCGTGTCCCCGTGGCGCCGGCTGGCCATCGCTGGAAGGAGGTCCGACACGACAACACGGTGACGTGGCTGGCCAGCTGGACTGAAAACATCCAGGGCTCCATTAAGTACATCATGCTCAACGCCAACTCGAAGCTGAAGGTAAAGAGATGGTGGTTTCCCCGGCGGTCTCGTTTGCAGCAGCTGCTTTTTGTTTGGATCTGGTGAAACTTCAGCTTTAAAAGTGAAAAAAAAACAAAACCCTCCTCTGTATTGATCGGTCATAAAATAGGATTTGATTTTTCTTCTTGGTCACAGTTATTGACAGATAGAGTGGGCTGGAACTAATTCAGCTTGCAGCTCTGGTAATTAAACAACCCTGTTAGATAATCGTTGCTAGTGGAGGTTTGGAGCGTTTCAGCTCCTCCTTTCTCTGGACTGGTCCTGTTCAGGTGGTTGAGGCTGTATTACTGGTAACCACCACACTCTGGCAGCCTAACAGACTCGCTTTAAAACCTCCAGAAATGGATCTGGTTCAGGTTCCTTATCTTACTGCTTCAGATTGGCTTTGATGGGGGATAAAACCCGGATGGAGGAGAGGAACCAGGCTCATGGCAGGTGTGTGTCTCAGGGGGAACAAGCAAAATACTAACGGTGAGGCAGTTTTAGAGGTTTCATCCCTGTTGGCTGTGAATACATTGCATCGCTACGGTTGTGTGAAGCTAGACTTCAGACATCCTGTACATGGATACTGGCTGTTCCATGCGTTCAGTGTTAGTTTATGGTTCGGTTGTAAAACCAAATATCTTCCGACCAGTTAAAAAAAACGAGTCCAGACCCCCTCATCTTTCAGAAACAAATCCATCCACACCGATTTGCATCATTAAATACATTCATCAGCATTTCAAACCCCAAATTCTGTCCAATCAGTAAAAAAAATCGGGATGGAATCGGGATGAAAACATATGGTCACTGCTCTACTAGTCGCCCACGGTTGGATGAACAGGATCTGTTTTCCGTTCGGGCCAGTTTCCATGTGCTAAAAGCTGATCCAGTGTTTACCCTGCAGGCTGGTGTGGAATAACCAGTTTCCTATCTGCTGCTTCTGGATTTTATTTCTTTATTTTTTACCAGACTCTGTTATATTCATGGATTTCTGTGTTTCTGTTGTTCATGGATGAAGGGAAGCTGGCGTGTGGCCCGAGTGCACCCCGTATCTTCTGCTGCTGTAACGTGTGAATTTCCCCAGTGTGGGACGAGGAAAGTCCGTCTTATCGAATCCCAGTCGGTGGCTAAGCCATGTGCTTTAACACACGCCGCTATGAGGTGTTGACAAGAAGTGGAAGATGGAGCGGAAATAACCGTTCAGGTCTCTTCGATTCGAATCTGAGTCCGTTTGCTTGGAAAGCCGCTTCGTTTGGGGAATCATGTCCAAATGAATTCTGATTGGAGTCAAAGACGCGGACTAGAAAAGGCATTGTGGGTTCAGTGAAATGCATTATGGGTAAATGCAGCTGAAACACGGATAAGTTTCTGTTCTGGACAAGAGAAATGTGTGATATAAATCTGATGGATCTGATGCTCCGTGTTTAGCTGGTAAAGACCAGGTTGTTCTGTTTTAACCTGTAGATAACCTGCGTCTTGTCTCTTCTTCTCCTTCAGTAAGTCTCGGTGCAGCGCCTCCTCTGGCGGGGACTGGAACATCTTATTTAAAAGATCTGATTTGTCTGAACAGTGCCGCTTGAACGCAGACCCAGCTGAACCGAGTCCCTCATCAGACCCGGTCTAGCAGGCCATCGTGGTGTCTGAGGCGTAGACGTACAAACCCCTTGAGGAAAAGGAAGCACCTGGTCGGCTGACCTCAGTTTGTTTGGGATTAATTCTTCTCATTACAGAATAATAATCCTCAATCTGTCTGGAACTGCTTGGAACACAACTCTCCTGCATGAAGCAGACACATGAAACATGAACAAAACTTTAGATCGCAACACTTTCCAGCGCTGCATGACCCGAGCCGGGAAGGTCTCAGGTGAGATCCCACCTGTCCATGGACCACAAGGTTCAGCTTCTTCTGCAGGACGTTACACTGCTGAGTGCAAACCATCTGAAACGAACAGAACTGCGCCACCACTTCTCCAGCTTCATGTTGGTTCCTGCACTGAATCCCGTGTTCCTCCTGTTTAAATGTTCTTTTCAAGTGTTTTTAATGTATTTTTATTCAGTAGCCTTACAGTGTGAAATTTCCTTCAGTGACCAAGTCCGACCCTCCGCAGTTTTTATCCCGATGTAACGGTAAACAGACTCGGTCACCATCTCGCTCTTTCCTTCTCCCCTCCTCAGCTGGTTCCCTTTACTCAGTCTCTTCTATCATGTTTCCTGAGGAAAGGTTAAGTTATTCCACCGGTGGTCTCCATGACAATCTGAGAGCATGTTGATTGACTGTGGCTTTAATTGTGTCTTGGTTGCTCTTGATAACCAGCCAGAAACAGTAGGTGAGAAGAATTTCATCATTAAAGTTGAGTCTTTGTGTTGCTTCCTGCGTTCTCATCATGATTAACATACTGAATGTTTCCATTTGAGGCTTTTCAGGAACAAATTGCTTTCCGTTATCAGGCTGTCACTGGAGTGTGTTTCATGCCTGCTCTTCATTCATTATGCCTCATTCTCGCCGTCTCCTCTGCTGCATGTCCTAATCTTGCTTTTCGTCGACACTTTCTTTTCCTCCTTGTGTAAAAATGCAGGGAGAGAAGGACTGGGAGAAATACGAAGTCGCTCGGAAGCTGAAGTCGTGTGTGGACGACATCCGGAACCAGTACCAACAGGATCTGAAGTCTAAGGAGATGGTCAGACGCCAGAGAGCTGTCGCGCTCTACTTCATAGACAAGGTCTGGTTTTACCTGCTGAAATCAGTTACATGTGAAATAATTCCCTTTTGGCTCTTACCAAACTCTTAATTTCATCAAACTCATTGAATTTCTGTTTTTCTTTTGCTATTAAAATGAAAGTAAATGGGTTTCATCTGGGTCGACAAGCAGCAGGTTCCAAATAACTGAGAATAACTTTAAAGGTGAATTATTCCTGATAGACCTGAGTAGTTGCATTTGCATGACCGAGGTCATCGGCTAGCCGACTCTGGAAGGTGGTGGGGAGGTGGACTTCCAGTCAGGATGAGCCTTCTGACAACAACAATCTCCAGCATCAGAGACGAGAATGTTGCAGCGAGCAGCCGAGGATGGAAAGTTCAGCTTCTGGTTGGAAAGTTATTTTTAAGCCTTCGGCTTTCTGCCGCCTTCGTACGTAAACGGTACATCGTTTCAAACATCGCCTCGTGTCACCATCCTCTTGCTTCCGTTTGTCTTTCACGTGGCTGCGGTTTAGTCAGCTCCTCCACTAGAGGGCAGTGCTGAGTTCAGAGTTCACTTCTGCGTTCTGACAGCAGCTGGAGCGGTAATACATCGCTGGAAAGCTCACAACCAGACAAAAACTTCTGGAGCTTTTTATGTGACGGTTTCTGCGTCATCGGCTTTCTTCTTCTCTGGTTTCCTCCTCCTGCTGATTGCATGTCAGCTATACAGCTCTACGCCACCCCCGTTGTTTCTGGTGGTACTGATCTGTTTTCTGCATCGTGACGGATATCTAAGCTTCTTGACAATGGACCAGATTACTCCAGTCCGGTCCGTCTGTCTGTGTAAATGGGCCTTCAGAGCAGAGACCCCTAACCCTGGTCCTGGAGGACCGGTGTCCTGCAGGTTTTCCAAGTGTTCCTGCTGGAACACGCCGGACTCGGACAAGCTCTCCACATGCCACACTGATTTGAATCAGGTGTGTTGCAGCGAGGACACTTGGAAAACCTGCAGGACACCAGTCCTCCAGGACCAGGATTAGGGATCCCTGCTTTAGAGAACCAGTTCAGAGGATCCAGACTAGAACCAGAAAGCCGCGTGGCCTCTGCTCTGTCACACAGTGCTGACATCAGTGATCATTCAAACGTTATTATTCTAACTTTAAAGTGAAATGAAGGCGACTGTGAAGGGAGCAGGATGATATCGTGGCCGACTTTCCACCTCTTGATTCTCAGTCCCGCCTGCTTTCATCTGTGACGACCACATTAGAGCCATCAGACATAAACAGCCTGCAGTCTGCAGGCTTTCAGAAGACCAAAAGCTGATGCTCCTCAGGTTGAAAATGAGGGATTTGGGAAGAAACATGGTCTCTAATTTGCAGGTAACAAAATGGAGCAATTTATATTCCACTCCTCAGTTTATTAAAGGATGCAGAATGTCCGTTCACATATAAACACTGTGATTTATGTGTGTAATGCAGATGTCATCTCATCTGTCTGCTGTGCGTTTCTCTCTGAATTCAGGGGGTGGATGATGAAATTGCAGGGTGTGTATTTGTGACATGATTTGTCTCTTCATCTTGTGATTTGAAAAAGCTGGCACTGAGAGCTGGTAATGAGAAAGAGGAGGGGGAGACGGCGGACACAGTCGGCTGCTGCTCGCTTCGTGTCGAGCACATCACCCTGCACGACCAACTGGATGGGAACGAGTTTGTGGTGGAATTTGACTTCCTGGGGAAAGACTCCATTCGCTACTATAACAAAGTTCCTGTCATCAAAAAGGTAAAAGAAAGAGGAAAGACACACAAAGTGACGTTTCTATACTTTCTCCTTTAATGTCTTCATGCAGTAGATGGGAGTTCTGGGTCAGGCAGCTTCCGTCTGATTTATTAGCATCCGTGTTTTACAGCATGTAGATGCACACGGCTCAAAACAACGAAGGGAAGACTTGTTGGATGTCGAAGATTAAAATCTTAATTCATCACATAAAACAACAAAATAGCATCAGAATGATGTCTGGAAATGGAGGCCATGAAGACGTGCAGGTCTGGAGTCAGACGTGAGCAGAAACCAGCCAGAGGATGAAGACGTTTCCACCGGGTTTTTATCCGTTTGTACAACAGCAGCTGAAGCCGATTCGCCCGTTTGCTTCCAGTGGAACGCAGAAGTAAAGATGAACCTGCAGCCATCGGCTTTGGGCTGGGCGATATGATGATATGTATCGTCTGGATGATAGAAAATCTCCATCGTTTCATATGAGGCGCTATCGTTTACGCCACCATAAGCTGCTTTACGGCACGCTGAAATTCATAAACCAACATGGAGGAAGACGGTAGCAGACGTGTTTCAGAGGATAATTCACTAAAAGATGAGCAGCCAACCCAAACTGCTGATGATGTTCCTAAAAGAGGGAAATCTCTGTCTGGATGCAGTTTGGATATAAAAAGAGCGACATGGAACTGACAGCAGACCAGCTCACAGTCCCAATAACGGACTCCGACAACTCATTTTATCACCTGCAGGAATCAGGATAAAGAATACAGAATAAAGAATAGAGTCAACGAGCAAAAGCAGCATCTGGTGGAGGAGAAAGCTCAGAATAAACTCCAGACCAAACGCTGCAGCAGGTATTTACCTGTGGAACGTCATACGGCCATAGTTCCCCCAGATGGAAGGAGATCACTGCTGCTGTTGCCTAGCAACATGTGATGCATAACTGATGACTGACACAACATTACACAGTTTATATGGTTACATATCATTATGGGGATGTAAAATGAGGGACATCAGCATAAGAGGTTTTGGTCGGATGGCCCAGTCCAAGTTTGGCTCCATTTATCCTGAACAGACATCTGCACCGTGTTGGTGTCGTGTTTACGTCCATGAAGGAGAATTTTCAGCTTCAATCCAACCAGCCGACGATTCTGACTGATTTTCCGTCACTTTTCACGAAGAACACAGTTCAGAGTGCTTCTCATGAAACATCACAAGCTTCGCAGCAAACGCTGAAACCAGTAGGAAGGTCCGTCCCAGAACGTCGTCCAGTTTTAACCAGAAATCTCCCCAACATGACCTTCTCCTGTTTTATCATCACATTTACTGTTTCTGCTTCCATCTGGTGATTTGTTTACATATTTATTCATCAGTTTCCACATTCTCAGATAAATATCTTTAATAAAACACACTATATACATATAAATATCTATAAATAATATATATAATCAGTATAATTAGTTTAAACATCTGGTGGTGAAAGTTTAAGGCGGGCGCGTCCATCTCAGCTCCTCCAAGGCGGCGGGTTTCCTGTGTTCCTTTATGGTGGTCGCGCTACTTTCCAGCCGTGGCTGAATGTCCAGAAAGAATAAAGTTACCCACAATGCATCTTGATAAGAAGTAAGCGGCGACGGTTGCTTGGTGGGACGGTACAGACCACAATGCATTGCAGGTCAGGTGACATGAACATCAAAGCAGATTCAAATAAACGACAAAAGTAAACAAACTATTTTCATTTTGATTTGGAACGACGTCTTCACGCATCACGGTTGCCGTGGTGACAGCAGGTCGTCATGTGATCTGGCCAGCGTCATGTCCGAGTCGCCAACAGAGCGATGCTACGATTGGTTCAGACACTGCCTTTGTTTCCCTGCTCCAACACGTCACACTGAGTCACCGTGCAGAATGCCATTAAATCGAGACTCAGGTGCGTTGCAGCAGGGACACACTGAAAGCCTGCAGGTCGAGGAGCAACTTGACAGCGGCAGTTTTAAATCTTCATTGCTGGATTATGAGAACAGGAAAATGTTTTTATAAAAGAGTTTGGGGAAAGAAACGTGGATTTAAAGAGAAAAGTAAAAAAATAATCTGTAGTTCTGGTTATGAGTCATCGGGTCTCAGGTTTAGTGAAGTACAGGTGAGAAGCCGCTTTTAGTGGACTCCAACCTGCCCTCCAGACATCATGGCAGTAAATCTCAGGTTATTTATTGGCCTTTCAGCGCCACGTGTGTTTTCATGATAGTTGAAAGAGCCTTTCCGAGCAGTTTAAGGCTTTTTCACGCCGCAGCGTCTGGCAGGAAGCCTCCTGAAACTTAATCATAATTTCCCCAGTGCTTCGGATTCTCATAGTTCACAGCTTGTCGCCCAGATTCTTTTTCTCCTTTTAAAAATGTTTTATTAAGCTGTTCTGCTTCTTGAATTCCTGGCAATAAAAGAGAAAATAATGAACTTTTGTGAAAAACCTCCGGAGCAAAATCACTGAACGTCACAAAGAAGGAATAAAAGCTTCCGTGTTGTGTTCAGGTGGTGCTGCTCTGCTTTCCGCTGCGCGCTAAGCTGAGAGGTTAATCATAGTTATTCATCTCCGCCACTGAGATTGGCTTTATTTTACCGCAGCAGTTAAATGACACGACTTTGAAACTGATTTGTGAAAGCTGAATGTAGCCGGTCTGAGAACTGGAGAGACCAGACGTGGACTTTGATCAGGATTGAGTCCAGTTTTCTTTTGATTTAATGTTTTATTTCTCCGCTTGTCTTTGACACGAAGCGTCTTCGCAGGCTCCACATCGACGTCGTGACCCTGCAGGAACATATGAAAGTTAAATATGTCTGGAAATTTAGTTTCGAATCCCGTTTAGCCGTCCACAATCTGTCAAACAGCTGTCATGCCTCTGTGTGTGTGTGTGTGGAAATTTCCGGTGTCAGCCAATGCTATCTGCTATTCATGGGAAAGAAATGTTAACACCTGACAACCAAAGTGTTTTGTTTCTTGGCAGAACATATAATTATTCAAATGAGTGCATTGAAAAGCATCACATTAGCTGGAATTAATTAGTCCCCCGCATATTTTAGCATCATCGGTTCCCTGGTAAATCAGTATGATTGCTGCTAAATGTCACATCGCATAAAATGGAACAAGAACGGAAGGAAGTCATTTCTATTTCTAATCTCTGGAGATGTTTGACATGGCTCAAATTAAAATGACGTTTAAACCGCAGATAAAGCGAATAACCGTCACCGTCTAGTTACGGCGCCGACGTCCCGCCGGGAAGCTGGGAGGTCGGGCCACTCGCGTGGCTGTGGAAGACGCCTGCTGTTGGAATTGGCGGGGATTGGCGTCCTGGCTTGGTGAGCTCCACCACACCTTCAGAACCGACGTCCATGTTCCAACGTTTCACAGCTGGTTCTGGGGGCCTGGGAGGAACGGGAACTCTTCTAATATTCAGACCAGTGTGAGCCTGCTCACTGGAAGCCGAAGAGAACGTGAGTCCCATCTGCAGCGTAGAACTTGATCCACGTCCAACATAGACATTTACTATATTATAGAGCTCGCTTAAAAATGTCATAAATTTGAATCCGTTCATATCAGGCAGCAAACTTAAGCCGTTAAAACCAAGCAGCAACTTCCGGAAGTTAAAGGTGAAGCCTTTGTGGAAGTGGCAAAACCTGCAGTTCCCCCCTGGTCCACTAGGGGCTCCAAACAGAGCAAATCCCCATAGACTCCCATGTTAAAAAGACCAACTTCTCAGCAGCAATAAACATGTTTACAGCAGAAATAAACGACTCCATTTTAGGTTTAATAGGTCAGGTTTACCTTCATGACAACTGGGGGGGGAGTGAATTTGTTTCTAAAACTTACCCGTTTAAAAGTAATTTAATCTCGAAGTTCGGCATATTTAGGGGCGTGTCCTTTTGATTGACAGGTACCCGATCTCCCGTCACAAGTCAGAAGATTGTAGAACAACCGTGGTTTTTAGCCGGTTAACAACGTGACTTAGCTTTAGCCCACTTACCTCTGTTAGCTGGTTGGCTCCTGTTAGCTCGGTTAGCTCTTAGCTACAGAAAGTTTGGAGTTTGCTCGATGTCAGTCATCCACCATGACGCTCACAGCCCCCTCTCAGCTCCACCTCTTTGCCCATATTTGTATTTTCCTGGTGAGACGACACGCATGCCCCTGCCAAGATGGTGATGGTAGGAACCGCCCACCGAGCTTCAATTCAGCTCTTCAGAAACCTACGGGTGACGTCACGGAGGCTCCGCCCATCTTTTATATACAGTCTGTGGTTCAAATTGAATCCGATATTAATGGAAAAAAAACAAATTCAGTCTTTATTTTCCAGTGCGATCGCAGTGACCCGACTGGCGAAGCTCGCTGAGATGTTGAAAGGCTTCCTGTGTCGCTTCCATCTTAAATCCACTTCCTCCCCAGATGACACATTTACGCTTCTAAAATCTAAACACAGTGATGAAAATTCTGCTTTTAAGATGAAAAAGTCGCAGGAAGAAAGAGGATAAATGTTTTTATTGGACGATGTTTTTGTTGGACTTCTCTCTCCACGTTCACACATTTTGGATTATTTTCACTGTAAATATTTACCTGATATTTACCTTTAGCCGCTACAGTCACACTTTTTCTTGCATTTCTTTGAGTTTTCCAGTAAGTGTGTCTGTTTGTCTCTGAAAACCAGAACTCCCAGTACTTACTCAGTTTAGTCCAAGTTGTTTGAAGGCAGAAGCAGACGCAACCAAAACACGGGAGAGAAAGAGGATTTTCATGCGCTCAAGTTGCTGTTTCTGGTTTACGTTTTTATTCCAGAAGCACCTTTCACTTGCACACCTTCAGTAATTAACACATAATCGTCCGTGTGTTTCGCAAAGCAACACTTCTGCAGCTGGAAACTGGAGCGGTGCATATTTCACTGGTTTATTTGGAGAAACGAAGCATGTTTTGAGCCTGCAGTGACTGGAAATGTCAGATATAATTGTAGCAGCTTGATTCTTCTGACACGGCGTGTGAAGGATGAAAAAGCTTCCTCACAACTCAGATTTATGTCTCAGGTCTGCTGTAGCTGCACCTGTAGGTCATGTGAGTTATTTTACCGTGTAAAACATTCGCCTCCACAAACCTCGGCAAATTTCTGGAAGAGACTTCAGACCATTAAAGGTTCGTTGTTTTAACTTCTTTCTTCTTTCGCAGGTTTTTAAGAATCTCAAGCTTTTCATGGAGAACAAGGAGACGGGAGACGAACTCTTCGACCGTCTGAATGTGAGTGTTTGAAAACGGACGTTTTAGCGTCAGAAGCGAAGAGCTGTCGTGTTCCATCACCTCGCGATTCCGTTACATTATTCACTGGATCATTTTCATGCGTCCATTTTCTCCATTCAGGGTTTTTTCTCACCACTCTGTCACCAAACTTCTATATTAAACCACGAATAAACCCAACTCATGCCCAACATCATATTACGTTCACATTTTTGGCTTTAATCTACAGGAAACGTGGCAAGCAGGTAGTTTCGTGTATTTTATTGTGGGTGACCTGAACGTTCTGAAAGCTGGAGGTGAAATGCGCCTAAAAACCCAGATTACACTGCAGCTAATACAGTTTTCATGTTCATCATGTTAACATCATGTTGTTAAAACGTGTTGAAAATTTGACTTGTTAGCATCCGAAACATTAACTTTGATATAATTATTGCCAAATAAAATAACATAACCCATCCATCAAAACGGTGTACATATACAGTTTAAATAAAGTTCAAACCGACAGACGAGGCTATCGTGTGCAAACCAACGGCAAAGCATCAGAATCATACGGCGTTCCAGTGTTTCTGTTATCTGCGTCTGGTATTGTTTCCAGTATTACTCTTTATTTTTGGCTTAAAACAACGTTCACATGTATAATTTAGCAACAAATTAATTCTTATTTTAGGTTAAAGCCTTATTTTTGTGCATTTTCATTATAAAATTTGATACAATTTAGTTAAATATGTCAATCAAACCAGGGCTGGATTAAAAGTGCACAGGCCCCTGGGCCCAGAGTGTCCCAGGGGCCCCCTTCCCCACCGCAATGTTGTGAAAAGTGGGAATGATGGACTGTGAAATGACATTTCTAACTCTCAGCCAGTGGTACCAGTAGCAAGACACTAGACACTGTGGTGTAACTCTCTGGTTTTTATGTACATTTTGTTTCATGCCCAAACTGCTGGTGTTTGTCCTGCATGGGCCCCAAGTGGGTGTGAGCCCCTTGACCTGTGCCCATAATGTCTGTCCAGCCTTGAATCAAACCCTTAAACAAACAGAACACCAAACTCACCCAGAAAATCTCGTAAATAAAGGCCAAAGTCTGTGTGATTCCGTTGTTTTCTCCCCTACGGACTGATTCTAGTCCAGGTCCCAGCTCTGTCTGAACCGCTACGCCCTTTACACGGTGGTGGGATCCTCAACTTTCCCTGTATGGAACTGACTGCCTGGTACGCCTGATAAAGTAACGTTGGCTTTCTCAGACAGGAATCCGTTCTTTTTATTCCAAAGAATCGTCTCTAAGAGCCGACTCGTTCATGAACGTCACATCGCTTGTGGTCCTGAACTCCCGTCCTGGAGGTTTCTCTGGAGCAACATACCTGGTTCAAATGACAAGGTTCCACTTCTGCACCAGCCTGATAAGCCGTTGATCTGAATCATGAGCGTTGCAGCAGGGAAACATCTAAAACCTGTAGGAAGGTCAATCTACATGACCGAGTTGGTGACGTTGCTTTAGTTCAGGGGTTGGCAAATCCAGGGCTTGAGGGCTGCAGTCCTGCACGTGGTAGGAGTTTCCCTGCTGCAACACAGCTGACAGACACCAGGCTTAACCAGCAGACTGGTGCAGTGTTAGGGGTTTCCCTGCTGCAACACAGCTGATAGACACCAGGCTTAACCAGCAGACTGGTGCAGTGTTAGGGGTTTCCCTGCTGCAACACAGCTGACAGACACCAGGCTTAACCAGCAGACTGGTGCAGTATTAGGGGTTTCCCTGCTGCAACACAGCTGACAGACACCAGGCTTAACCAGCAGACTGGTTGAATCTGCACATGTTGAATTTTGAATCGATTATATCGTGAATCAACTTCTTTAATGAATTGGTTTAGAAATGTCATGCTTGTTTTCACTCGTTGAAAAGTTCAGAAAGGAGGAAACTTCTGAGAGGTGTGTGATGCTGAGGAGCAGGAAAAACACCAGAAGGGAAGTGAAAAGACTTTCCAAAACCTTTTCCGTGGACGGAGAGCTGCTGTAAAGGAAACGCAGGTCGTAAACTGAGGCGCCAGATGAGATTGAGCGAGGACTCGCCGTTGGCGAGGGGAGATGAAAGGGCCGAAGCGAGGTAACGGGAGGTAAAGGAGAAGTGGAGAATATTAGAAACGGGGAGTCTGAAAAGCAGGAAAGTAGTTTCAAAAGAACGAAGGGATGGACGCTGGCAGATAAAAATGAAACTGTGAGAGTGGAAATTTTGAGCGGACATGCTGTGTGGAAGAAATTCCACCCAGAAAATCTGGCCTCAGCTCAGCTGCTTCTCTAGCTGCAGGCGGCAAGGATGCACTTACTGCAGCGTGTGTGTGTGTGTGTGTGTGTGTGCGTGTGTGTGTGTGTGTGTGTGTATTAAGCGTATTGTATTAAGCGTATTGTAAATGACTCGATGCAGTTTCATGTTATGGAAACCAAACAGGTTAAGTGGTCTGATTGAAACTGCATCGTGTTGCGACCTCTTTAAGAGAGTCTGGGTCAGAGGTCGGAACGTGTGCATTAGATAAGCAGGAACCTGAATGGAGGGGTGTAATGGCGTGGAGCGAGGAAGGAAACATTAGGGAGCCAGCTGTGATGACGAAATGGAGCGGTGCAGAGAGGAGGAAGAGAAGGGCCACGTTTCTGCTCTCCAATTTGTCAGGAAATGTCAGCGTGTTGGAGGTGGAATGGTAATGGCTGCTTACGGAGGCCTGATTGACACGTCGAAAGGACAAGACGCTGAAAAAGCAGCAGCAGGAGGAGAGGAAAGGTGAAGCATGGGCGAGTTTCCCTCTCTCTCTTTCAGTTTCCATCCAGTTATCGCCCAGTTTAGTCAGAAAACCAGTTTGCTTTTGTCTTGCCTGACAGCTGGGGGCTATGGGGGGGGGGGGGGTACAGGCGACATCACAGCCAGGCAGCTGCATTAAGGTTGTCCCATCCTCCACGAGAAGCAAGAACAAGAAAAACCTTCTTCGTCAGGTCCATCCATCCTCCAGGAGAAGCAGGTCTGCAGCGGGGAGGGATCACTGCGGGGGGCGATGTCTGCTTTATGTGCCATGAACCCGGTTGTTACCTCCACCAAGGAGGTTGTTTTTCCTGCCGTCTTTGTGTTCAAGATAACTTAAAAAATTACAGACGGATTTTTATAAACATTTCCAGAGTTGTTGGAAATGTAAAAATGAAGAACTGATTAAATTCTGGTGGTGATCCGGATCACCGTTTGGATCCAGGAATGTTTTAAAAGGATTCTTTAACATCGTGCTTGGCGGAGGTTTCCGCTCTCCGAGTTTCTAGTTTCATATTTAACGACCAGCTTCGTCCGCGGCGGGGCGGGTCGTGCACGCGGCGGGGCGGGTCGTGCACGCGGCGGGGCGGGTCGTGCACGCGGCGGGTCGTGCACGCGGCAGGGTCCGAGTGTTTTAATGTAAAAATGTTTGTACTTTCTCACCACCTCGATCAGCTGTTTTATCAAAACAATCCGTTTCACCTGCAACAGGAAACTCCGCTTCCTGCTTTCTCTGTGTTAACCACGCCCACCTCAGATGTCCGACCAATCACACGATACTTCTCGGAGCCCTGCAAGAAAAAAAGTTCTGCAGCCCGATGTGCCGAGAACTGTCTTCAAACACGTCCGCGAGAACAAAATGACGTCATTTTCTTCTCGGAGCTTCGAGAAGAAGAAAGTTCTGGCTTCTGGTGGAGGATGGAACAAGCTTTAAAGGTCCAGCGCTGCAGAAATGCAACAGAATACCTGCAGCTCCGAAGGTTTGCCAACATGAAGCAGCAGCAGTTCAAGCATTTTTTTCAACCATTCAGCAGTTTCTACAGCTTTTATCCGACATGAAACCAAAGCCGGAAGCAGGAAAGTGGAGCTGCTGTTCTACACGTCTGAGCGGGACGTTTCCCGTCGGGATCCTGCAGCCTTCGCTGTAATCTGTCAGTTTCCTGAAAACTAACGGCTTGTTATGACGAGTAGCGCAGTGATGCTGCAACGTCGGGGTCCCAGACGGCCTCACCAGCAGGCCGAGGAGACTCCTGTCAGAAACTCTGTGTTTATGTGGTGGAAGAGGGAGTTTTAGTCAACCCCTGCACTTCCTCAGACGTTCTGACATCTTAACGGTCCAGCTGGTCGGCTTTCAAGCCAACTGGTTTTACTGGGAGGTTTTCTGCTTCCTCTGAAGCTGCTCCTGCAGGTGTGAATAAAGACGATGCAGGAAGTGGATTTAAGGTAAAAACATGAACACATGGATGGAAACTTGGGTTGTTTTGAGTCCGTTTTTCTCCTCAGAGTGAAACTTAACATCGTTACGTTACGTATTCAGCGAGGATCATGTGACATGTTGTGACATGAGAGATTTAAATCCACGTTTTCATGACTGAAAACCATCCCGGCTTGTCAGAGGTGACTCTATACAGACCTCCAGAACCTTCCGTTCACATCCTGAAGCTAAATGATCTAATTATTCAAGTTGAACCATCTTTCTAATGAGCAGAATTATCTGAGAGATGAGTTTGTTTTAGAGAAATGATGCTTTTAGTAGAAGCTGAAGATGCTGAGCAGCATTATCAGAACATGGTTACTAATTGAAAGCTGCCAAACTAAATTACTAATAGTTGCTTAATGTAGCCTGTAATAGTCGGTGTCATTTCATTTTCCTGTGGCTTTGTGTGCTTTGCATCATCTTCCCTCCTCTCCGTAGTCCCTGGAGGCTGATGCAGAACATATTAACGGCTTCCTTCTCTCTGGAACTGGTTGCATCAGCAGCCGTACGTCAATCAGGAAGTCCAGTTGGTGGCATTCAGATCTGCAAACGTGTGTGGAGCCACAACCCGGCATGACGAGAGCTGCAGCCTCGCCTGCTCCTGGACTTGCAGACTCGTTAGTATTGCAGGGGCAGAGTTGGGCTCATTAGAAAGGCAGACGGAGCAGCAGATCTGTACCTGTGTGGCTCCATGGCTCAGCATGTGAATGTGCTGCCTGTCGCGACCGGTTCTCAAGTCGGCTCTTCGTATCAATAATCCCAGTCAGAAAGTGTCTCTTTCCTCCCTGCTGTCCTGTTCAGCCTAACAGGAATCCAAACACTGAGTGTTCCCGCTCCAACTTACTGTAATACCTGCAGAAATGCTGGGGGGGGGGGCACTGTGATCCTTCTTCACCCGTTTTCTCTAATAGATTTTTTTTAAAAAAAGGCTAATATGTGTTTTATGTTTATCTCTTGCTGTTGCACACAGCTCTGCAGGTTCATGGTGCCACAGCGCCACCTGGTGGTTGGGAACATGTTCTACCAGTAACTAGTATAACTAGTCTGCGTTTGTCATTGCAGACAAGCCTCCTGAACAAACATCTGAGCTCTCTAATGCCTGGTCTGACTGCGAAGGTCTTCAGGACGTATAACGCCTCCATCACCCTGCAGCAGCAGCTCAGAGAGCTCACCACCAGTAAGTCCAGCAGCTCCATCACACCGCCAGAGGAGGCTGCGCCGCGGGCTCTGCTCCTCATCATCTAAAAGCTCCGCATGAGACGATTGTTTTTAGCTTCCTGCCTCCGTCTTATCATCGTCCCGTTGCCGTCTCAGCCATCGTTTCTCATTCAGACAGAAGCTTCCCCTCCCAGCGTGACGCGTGAGCGCGGCGTGAGCCCCGGGAGGAACGTAGAAAGCTCATAACTGTCTGAATTATTGAAGCGTAACAGGAAATGGAAATGATGTGAGGTGGCGGTAAAAGCTCTGGAGTTCTGATGCGTATGCAGAAGGAAACTCATCTCTAAAACTGCTGTGTTTAATTCTTCTTAATATGATTCTCTGGATTTAATTTTGCTTCTCTGACGCCCCTGAAGAGTCTGACAACGTGGCAGAGAAGCTGCTGTCCTACAACCGGGCCAACCGAGCCGTTGCTATTCTCTGCAACCACCAGAGGGCGCCACCAAAGACCTTCGAACAGTCGATGGCCAACCTACAGGCCAAGGTGAGGGCAGCTTTATTATATTTCATCTGGAAGGACGGTGTCAGTGTTTTAATGTTGACTGACGAGAGACCATTCCAGAACTCCCAGGGGAAGGAGCATCCGCCCCCTTCACAGCTCGCTCGCTGATAAGTTGACAGTAACACGAGTTGAAGTGCTTGTATCCTTGTGCGCTTCGTGCAGATCGATGCCAGAAAGGAACAGCTGGCTCTGGCCAAGACGGAGCTGAAACAGGCCAAGAAGGAAGCCAAGACGAAGGGCAACTCGGACCCCAAACTACAGGCGTAAGTTTCAGAGTGAGACGCAACACACAGCTGGTGGGAGACGTTACACATGAAACATCTGGAGGGAAATGCAGGTTTTAATCTGTTCTACATGACTGGATTTCTCTTTATCAGCTGAGTGACGAGTCCTGCAGGAAATCCTGTTTATTGAACTATTTTACTTGTGATTCATAACCTCCAGATGGAGATTTCTACTGTCCATACGATACATCTGTTTATCAGGCTCCTCAAAGGAAAATCATCAGTGTGCAGTAATATCTTTATTGCAAGAACAATAAGATCAATACCTGAAAGAAATGCTTTTAAAATGATCAACAGAAGATCAAAGGACAAAATAAACTACAGATTAATTTGAAATTCTTCATATTAAAAGGAAAATAAAATTATAATTTTAATCTGATTAATAAAACTGCATTAAACCAGCACCATGACATCTGATTGGATGCCGTAATCACATGACTCAGAAGGGTTCGAACGTATTTTATTGGCTGAAACAAATGTCTTAGATCTACACGCCTAAAAAGGATCTAATCTGGAAATTAGATCTTATCTTATCTCATCTGATCTTTTCTATATATTAGATTTAATCTGGTATTTAGACGGGCGGATGCAGCGATGCGTCTCGATCCCGATGGGTTCTGGTGTAACATCCTCCACGTTTCAGCCTTCACTGTAACCAATCGCAGCTTCTGCTCTTCCTCCTCGTGTTGCGTCTGGCCAGCTTGGTGGAGAGGAAGAAGGCGGCGGTGAAGCGCTGCGAGGAGCAGCTGCTGAAGATGGAGGTCCAGGCGACCGACCGGGAGGAGAACAAGCAGATTGCTCTGGGCACCTCCAAGCTCAACTACCTGGACCCCCGCATCACGGTGGCGTGGTGAGTTAACGCTGCGTCCTGCTGGAGCCGGGCGTAGGGAGACGGGGTCCAGCTCCAGCAGGACGCGCTGCCCGGTTGGGGGGTCAGGAGGTCGTCTGCCTCATTCTGGTTTAACTTTGCAGAATTGTGAGACTGATTCGATGTTAATCTGAGATCAGCCGGGTAACGTGACCTCACTACCTGCTTCTGCAGCTTCACCTCAATAACCGATCAGATGGTTAACGACCGATCAAACCATCTGATTGGTTATCTGCCCCCAACATCCGACGGCAAGCCTCTTCTCTGGCTGCAAAACAATCTGGTGTTCCTCTCACTGTTTATCTTCCTGTTCTCTGATTGGCTCTTTGGTTACCGCGGTGACCCTGCTGCAACTCAAATCCCAGAGAACAAAGTCAACGTGTTTCCGTTCAGAACCACAGAAAGCTAAATGCTAATCAGAGCGATGGATGAGGCAGGAATGGAGACGACAAACGTTGATTTATTCCTACGTATCGTCTCTGCTTCGCTGCTTGAAGCTTTGGGAGATGAACTGAAGCTTTTTTTCCTCTCCGCCCGTTCAGGTGTAAGAACATGGAGGTTCCCATCGAGAAAATCTACAATAAGACGCAACGGGAGAAGTTCGCCTGGGCCATCGACATGACGGAGGCGGACTTCGTGTTCTGATGCTGGAATTGGACCTGGAAGATGCAGCCGAGGTTTAATGGAACGGATTTCTGATGCCGTGAAATGTTTTTCTTTTCATGCTTTTGGCGCCTGATTTGTCTGTTGGTTCTGTTTGTATGTTTGTTTGCATTAAACTGAATAAAGGTTCCGATGCGCAGTCCGAACGCTGCTGGTGGGGCGACGGATCTGGGTTCTGAGCCGCTGCCAGATCCGTGTCCGGTTTCTCAGCGGAGCGGACTGAACAGGAACAATCTGAATGCAGCGTCGATCAGAACATGCAACACAGACGGAAGCTGTAAATCATGATGCCCTCTGGGATCCAGTGAAACCAGTTTGGTGGTTTCTGCATACTGGTGAAGGATTTGTCACAGAGGACAAAAAGAAGTTTATTAAATAACTTTAACAGAAGTGGAATGCACCCCGCGGCGAACAGCGTGCAAGCAGCAGATGTTGACCATCATGTTGGGATGGAGGGGCTACTGGCCACCGCCATCAGGGGATTAATGTAAATATTGGCAGCTAAATAACCTCCGATGTGGAGCGCCGTTCCCATGTTTCACTAGTCTACCTTACAAATAACTTGTCTTTACGTAACTGAAACCGTTTCACAATATTCAATAGATAAAAAAGCATTTTACACAACAACACACCAAATCAAGACGTCGTTTTCAGTGGAAAAGTCTGCCGCTCCAGGATGCCGGATGGACTCGACACCTCCATCAGGAACCTGCGGGACGGAGGAGAAGAATGGATCCAAGCTAAATGTAGAAAAGTGCCAGAACCAGACCTGGACCTGGGATTCTTACCTCCATTACGACCCTTGACCCTCTTTAGGCTTCTCTGCTGTTGCTTCTACCTCTTCCACGCCGGCTTGGGTCATCAGATCAGCGATGTTTTTCTCCAAGTCGTCGATGCGCGTGCTCATCTCATCGAGTAGAGAGGTGGTTAAGGCAAAGTAAAATCTGAACACGCCTGCTACAAAGCCGGACAGTGTTTTAAAGATGAATTTAAATCCATTTAAATGAGAGTTTGTGTCGTTGGAGCACTCATTCCCCACATCTGAGTCCTGCGTGCATTCTGCCACTAATGACTTAAATCCATCGTGCAACATGCCAGCTAGCTTACTGAGGCCTTTTATTTATGAAAAGACAGCAGGTTATAGCTCCTTTCAGGCTAAATTTGGCCCCATCAATAGAAACACCAAGCAGCTGCTCGCCTGACAACAAAACAGACAACAAAAACTTAAAATAGACTTTAAACCAACTGCATTGTGGTGATAAGATTGTTAGGATATTCCTCCCGATGATCTGGTCTGACATGGTCTGGAACTTGTCCTGCATCTGCTGCAGCAGCGTCTGGACCTATGAGAGGGGAAAAAAAGATAGAGATTTACTTTACTGGAATAAATATGGCCACAAAGAATAATGCACATTATACATGAAAATATGCTTTTTTTTTAATTTTTTTTTTTTTTTTTTTTTACTTAGAGATGTACTCTGCCAGTTTTAGTTTTCATTTAAACACAATTTCAGCTCAGATGCAACTTGTAGAAATCACATCTGCTTGTTTCCATGCCAACGGTGGAAGGGGTAACCATGGAAATTACCATTTAACACACATGAATGTTTTTCTGTGTATTGGTTATTAAAAAATGGCTTTAAAAAGGGATTTCATGACATTTTAACTGTCAATAATGTGGTTAACAGACAGTCTGACTGCACAGTTGATCAAATTTAATTATATAAACAGAAATGTGGTTAAAACTGACTATTTAATCAGAATCTACTTTGATAAATTGGATTTTAATTTAAAAAAAATCTAACCAGTTCTAAAAATGAGAAATTACATGATACACATATGATGCATGTTTGAGGACAGAGAGGCTTTAACACCTGCAACCCGTCTCCATGACAACACTACATATTTATACACCGAATAAAATAGTTTTATGAGTCATTATGGAGGATCATGCATTAATAAGGACTCGTAAATAAACATTGTCAACATTTACAGTTGTACCAAACACCGTTTTTCTACTGTTTCTGCGAACAGCTGATGTCTTTTACACGGAATGTTACATAAAGTCGGTGCATTTTAGTTTATTACATAAAATAATTCATAACTCCATTTTAAATAAACACAAATATTAAGATAAAACCAAACAGAAAAAAAAGTTTACTTCTCATCGTTAGCATCTTGTTAGCATTGCAGGCTAACAGCTAGCTTGCAACGCGATCACGACTCACCACGTTCGTCAGATCCTGCACCGATTTGGGGTCCGTCTCTGCCATGTCGGGGTGAAATGATCAGCAGTTCCTTCACAGAAATAGAAATGAGGAAATGTAGAGAGATTGTTTTTATATCAACCACAAATAATCGTAGACACTTTATTAACCAGTGTCCGGTCAGCTGTTCCACAACACAGATAGTCTCGCGAGAGTTGGGTCTCGTTACTGTATCCGCTCCTTTTCTGTCATCCGAGTGATCGCCAGGTTGGAGGGGTGGAGTTTAAACAGAGGGGAAAGCGGTGGTAGCCGATGGAACATGATGAACAAATGATTTTCATCATCATCATCATTATCATTATTATGATTATTATCAGAGTCGCCATATGGCCATAGTTAGGAAGACTCTAAGAGCCCCATGTATTGATAGGGGCCCAAAAAGATGTACAAACTATGTAAGAAAATCATTAAACCTTCATTAAAAATCATAAATACTTTTTTCAAAGGTTGTAATAAAATATAGCAGTAATATAAACTGATAAACCATCTTTATTAAAATAACCTAGTTAGATGCACTGTGATTTAACCCTTTATAGGACACTCAATAAAATACCTTCAAATTAGAAATTTTAACCTAAAATTGTCCTTCTGGTATGAACGAAGACATCCATTCTGTTGTTACATTAACAACAACAACAACAAAAATAAAAGTTTCATGCTGAGTATAAAAGGAAACAAAGTGATAGTCACTTGCCCCATGAAGGGTGAAACACAGCCCTTGATCTTTATTATTCCCATGAAAAGCTCTTTTTTTTTAATCAGCTTGAAGCAATTGAAGCAAAAACAAAAATATAAAATTTGCATTCAAGTGGTGGGGTCTACGCCATTGTCTTTCATAGACCCCAAAATTCCTGGCAGCGCCCTTGATTATTATGAACAATAGTTACTACTAAAGTGATCATTTTGCAGATATTAGTTTCATGTCATCGTCTGCCAGGAGGACAATACAATGCATAAAAAATGGCTGAACATAATTATAACAAAGAAGGATGTTTGTTTTCAGGAATTATTTAAATGCTGCTGCTAAAAGCAAGTTGGAACAACATCCAGCTGTCCGCCCACCTGGCTGTCCGCTTGGTCACCGGGATAGGAAATGGAGCGGTCCCAGTAGGACGTCTGGATGTTGTAGTTCTGAATAAGGGTCATGCACGGGAATCTGTAGTTTAATTTTGTCCATTCTGCCTCGGAAAGACCCTGGTCGCGGATTTATTCACGCAGACTGAAGCGCGTGAACTTCTCCTACCTCACAAATATAAAATAAACACACACTGTGCTGTAATTGAAAGAAATTAAGCCATTTTCATGTCGGTTTGCGTGTGCGCGCACGTGGAGAGGGGTGTGCATGAGTGCGCGTACACGCGGCGTTTTGAGCAAGTTGGGATTTGAAAGTTGGATCAAGCAGGGGAACCCAGTGTGTGCGTGCGGCGTGAGAGTGCACGTTGTGTTTTCCAGGCTGCAGGAAAGTGAATGAAGGCGTCTGGTGAGTAAAGCCGCAGGTTGAACAAGGAAAAGAGAATTAATCTGGAATATGGTGCATCTTAACTTCTGCGACTCTGGAATAAAAGCTTCATGAGGCTCCGCGCGCGCCGCAGCCTGAACATGTCGATCCAACAAGAACTAAATGTGGAGCTGAAGAGAGCAGGGGAGAAAGTTTGGGTCAGAGAGGAGATTTTCTGTCTTTATAAGAGAAACGTGAGTGAATAAAAACCGGTTTGTGCTGCAGCTCAGACCAGAACTGATGCCTGGACGTCCTGCGGCATGTTGGCCCTTCCCCATTAAAATATGCATCTTACATAAGCAGCTTGTTCTCTAGCTGTGTCTCAGAAGGAAACAACTTTAAATGACTTGAAGATTCCTGAATAATGTTTAACTCTGCAGACATGTATATGAGTTACTGGCTGGTTTGGAGACAGTTTCCTGCAGAAAGCCTCAGACTTGGATCTGCATCTGTCTCAATATTGACATTCCTGTTAGATCAGAATCCATGGTTTGGTTTATAAACCAGGTTCTGCTCATCCTGTTTGAGCCAGAATGAGACTTACCATCAGCAGCCATACTGGTGGAAACCAGGATTTCCATCAGAACCAGACCAGCTTCCTGGACTTCTTATGTTTGCTCTGCATGTGCAGCCTGACTTTGTTTACACAGCAACACACTGCTTCTGTCCTTCCTGCAGGACCAGCGTGGCCCTTTTCCTTCCAGAACAAGTGGAGTTTGGTGTCGAGGAACGAGGGAATTAAAACTAAATCCTAAAACCAGTTTAACCATTTAAAGTGAAGGAGGAGCTTTCAGGGAGGTGTATCCGTCGGACAGGAGTCGGTTAGGAGGCGGCGGCTGTGGTTTGCAGTAAGTCTTGTTATCTGCAAGCTGTGGGAGTTGATGCTGATGCATCCCACCCTGGTCAACCCCGGCAGAGCCCCCCTGTACCCGCCTGTCTTAAGATTTACAAGCCTACATTTAAGGCGTGGAAGTAAAGTTTGAGTTTTATCCCTGTTTGTGAGTGTTGTTTTACCAGGAGAGAGTTTTACGTTTGCTCTCTGCTCAGCTTCTGATGGGTCGGCGCTGCTTTATGAGCTGAAAGCTGCAGCTCTGAAAATGTGGTTTAATCTCAGAACCGCAACAGTGAGACCAGTTCAAGGACAGAAACCTTTCCACTGCTTCGTTGTTGCTCTGCATCGCAGAGAAACTGCCTAAATGTTCATATCGTGCGTGAAAGAAGCTCCAGGATGGACCTAAGTGCACGTTTTCACGTAGCAATCATTACAGAAAAGTCCGTTTTTACTAGAACACTCAGGAAGCTTTGAAAACACCTGGATCCTGAGGTGAATCCCATCTTTCTTCTTCTGGTTTAAACCTGAAACGTTTGAGTAAATTTTCTCTTTAAATCCACGTCCTGCTAAAATCAGAAAGTTTACATTCTGCTCAGCTGCGCCGGCTGAAGTTTCGTCACCAGGTCGTTGACCTCATCGTGACCGTACACAGCTGACTTTCTGTTTCTGATGACCTGTCCGTTAGCTGTGACCACCTGAGATTCTCCCCCTCCGATAGATGCAGAGGCGGTTTTACAAGAGGAGGACGTGGATGGCTCGTGGACGCTGCTGTCCCTGCTGGCGTCCCTCCTCATGGTGTTCGGAGGGGCCCTGCCGTACGTCCCGCAGTTCCAGGAGATCCAGCGCAGCGGCAGCACGGAGGGCTTCTCCACCAGAGTCTGCTTGGTCCTACTCGTCGCCAACATCCTGCGCATTTTCTTCTGGTAAGCCTAAAAAACAGCTGTTTTCTGTCTTCCCTGCATTTCCTGGTAAAATCTGTCTGAACGTTTCATCTTTGCAGGATCGGGAAGCAGTTCGAGCTGACGCTGCTGCTGCAGAGCGTGGTGATGATCCTCACCATGTTTTTAATGCTTCACCTCTGCTGCAGCGTCCAGAACAGCAACCGAGTGAGCACCAAGCAGCACCGGCTGGCAGGTAGGAGACCCGACCCCGCGGCGCCCGCTGTCACGCTTCCATCACGCTCCCGTCAAACGCCATATATGCTGTTGTTATACTCCCGTCACGATCCATTCATGCTGTGGTTGTACTCCCATCATGCTGTTTTCCTACTCCCATCACGTTGTTGTCATACTCCAATCACGCTCCCGTCACGCTCCCATCATGCTGTGGTCATACTTCCATCCCGCTCTCATCACACTGACATCACGCTTCCGTCACACTCCCATCATGCTGTGGTCATATTCCCATCATGCTCCCATCAGGGTCCCATCATACTTCCATCACGCTGTTGTCATATTCCCATCACGCTCCCATCACGCTTCCGTCATACTCCCATCATACTGTTGTCATACTCTTATCACTCTCCAATAACGGGCCCATCACACTCCCATTTTGCTGTTGTCATACTCCCATCACGTTGTTGTCATACTCCCATCACGTTGTTGTCATACTCCCATCACGGTGTGGTCATACTCCCATCACGGTGTGGTCATACTCCCATCACGGTGTGGTCATACTCCCATCACGATGTGGTCATACTCCCATCACGATGTGGTCATACTCCCATCACGCTGTGATCATACTCCCATTAGACTGTTGTCATACTCCCATCACACTCCAATGACGGGCCCATCACACTCCCATTATGCTGTTGTCATACTCCCATCAGGCTCTCATCATACTCTTCTCATGTTGCCGTCATACTCCCATCACACTCCAATAAAGGGCCCATCACTCTCCCAT
This sequence comes from Telmatherina bonti, assembly GCF_933228915.1. Classification (NCBI taxonomy): domain Eukaryota; kingdom Metazoa; phylum Chordata; class Actinopteri; order Atheriniformes; family Telmatherinidae; genus Telmatherina; species Telmatherina bonti. The sequence continues at coordinate 39,905,280 of NC_136620.1, read as the reverse complement.
TATGCTGTTGTCATACTCCCATCACGCTGTTGTCATACTCCCATCACGCTGTGATCATACTCTCATAACACTGTGATCATACTCCCATCACACTCCAATTACGGGCCCATCACACTCCCATCACGCTGTTGTCATACTCCCATCACGCTGTTGTCATACTCCCATCACGCTGTTGTCATACTCCCATCACGCTGTGATCATACTCCCATCAGGCTGTTGTCATACTCCCATCACGCTGTTGTCATACTCCCAACACGCTGTGATCATACTCCCATCAGGCTGTTGTCATACTCCCATCACACTGTTGCCATACTCCCATCACACTCCAATAACGGGCCCATCACACTCCCATTATGCTGTTGTCATACTCCCATCAGGCTCTCATCATACTCCCATCACGCTGTGATCATACTCCCATCAGGCTGTTGTCATACTCCCATCACGCTGTTGCCATACTCCCATCACACTCCAATAACGGGCCCATCACACTCCCATCACGCTGTTGTCATACTCCCATCACGCTGTGATCACACTCCCATCACGCTGTTGTCATACTCCCATCACGCTGTTGTCATACTCCCATCACGCTGTGATCACACTCCCATCACGCTGTTGTCATACTCCCATCACGCTGTGATCACACTCCCATCACGCTGTTGTCATACTCCCATCACGCTGTGATCACACTCCCATCACGCTGTTGTCATACTCCCATCACGCTGTGATCACACTCCCATCACGCTGTTGTCATACTCCCATCACGCTGTTGTCATACTCCCATCACGCTGTGATCACACTCCCATCACGCTGTTGTCATACTCCCATCACGCTGTGATCACACTCCCATAACGCTGTTGTCATACTCCCATCACGCTGTGATCACACTCCCATCACGCTGTTGTCATACTCCCATCACGCTGTGATCACACTCCCATCACGCTGTTGTCATACTCCCATCACGCTGTGATCACACTCCCATCACGCTGTTGTCATACTCCCATCACGCTGTTGTCATACTCCCATCACGCTGTGATCACACTCCCATCACGCTGTTGTCATACTCCCATCACGCTGTGATCACACTCCCATCACGCTGTTGTCATACTCCCATCACGCTGTTGTCATACTCCCATCACGCTGTGATCACACTCCCATCACGCTGTTGTCATACTCCCATCACGCTGTGATCACACTCCCATCACGCTGTTGTCATACTCCCATCACGCTGTGATCACACTCCCATCACGCTGTTGTCATACTCCCATCACGCTGTGATCACACTCCCATCACGCTGTTGTCATACTCCCATCACGCTGTGATCACACTCCCATCACGCTGTTGTCATACTCCCATCACGCTGTGATCACACTCCCATCACGCTGTTGTCATACTCCCATCACGCTGTTGTCATACTCCCATCACGCTGTGATCACACTCCCATCACGCTGTTGTCATACTCCCATCACGCTGTGATCACACTCCCATCACGCTGTTGTCATACTCCCATCACGCTGTGATCACACTCCCATCACGCTGTTGTCATACTCCCATCACGCTGTTGTCATACTCCCATCAGGCTCCCATCAGGCTAAGTGTGTCTGTCAGCAGTTTTCAGGGCGGCCGGCTGGGTTTCAGTCCGGCTTCTTGCCAACAGATGGAGCCATTGGAAAAGCCTGAATGTCCTGCATTCTTCATGCAGAATGTCTGACAGGTTGCTGAGTTGATCCGCTGCTTTCCGCTTCTCGTGTCTAAAAGATAAAATATTTCTTCATGAAAACATGATAATTCCGCTCATATAAAAGGTGAAATACCAGCAGAACAGAGGTGTGTTGCAGACGTGTTAGCAGTTGTGTCATGCGTCTAGTCTTTGCTGGGCCTTGTGTGTGTGTGTGTGTTCCATGTTAAATAAACTTCCTGTAGTTGGCAAACTGCAGCTTCGGACCATGAGACCATTGAACATTAGGTGGAAATGTTGTTCCAGTGAAGGTTTGAGGTCACAGTGGAGGCGATGGAGTGTGGCGGAGCGATGAGGAGGAAGGAGGTTCAGCTGACCAGTCTGAGCATCCGAAGTGTGTGTTAGTGTGCTCGGCGTCGGCAGGTCCCAGCAGACGGAGCTCGTCCAGGACGACATTCAGGATCTTTATTGATGGGATGTTTTTACAAGTTGATTGTTTTTGCAAATGGGACAACAGGAATTCCATCCGTGGTTTTAGTCATTAGATAAGAGGAGCACTGATTGGTGGAATACCACAGACGCATTATTAAAAGGCTAAATGAGAAGCGGTGGGTTTTATGGGGGGGCCCTGGGTGGGGGTGGGGCCCAACCATCAGACACGAGCTGTTTCTTTAAGATGTTTGTTCCAGAAGCCTGAACGACCACCATCTCTGAAGGGCAGGTCTGGGGTCGGGTTACAGCTGAAGCTATGTGAAGGAGGGGGGGGGGAGACAAGAATAGATCAGAACAGCCCCCCCCCCATCCCCCCACCGCTGAGTCTTTCCAACACAACTCTTCTTCTCTGTTTATTCATTTCATTTAGTCTCACTTCTCTTTTCACATATTTCTGTCCTCTCTTCGTCTCGCATGCTGCTTCGTCCTCTTCCTCTCCTCTTCCTCTCCTCTTCCTCTCCTCCTCCTCTCCTCTTCCTCTCCTCACTGGGGAGTTCCTTCAGATCCTCAGATTCACATAGAAGAGAATAGAATACATTTTATATTTAACATTAAAAAAACGAATGCATGCGAATGTGCCTCCCACGGCATGTGATACTTGTAGTACTTGTGTGTGTGTGTGTGTGTGTGTGTGTGTGTGTGTGTGTGTGTGTGTATTTATATATACATATATATATATATTTATTTTATATATAATATGTTAGGGACTCAATTAAAAATAATCCAATTAATTCCAGGTTTTGTAATTAAATAATCTCAATTAATCACATTTTAATCGCATTATAAAATTTGCCCCAAAAAGCAACTTTTTTTCAGTTGAATGGATTTTAAAGAGTGATTTAATCAAATAATAGAAAACAAGATTATTAATGTAAACTCAAGCTCTGTTAATGTTTAACTTAAAGTTTAACTTTGAAACAGTAAAAAAGAATTACTGTATTTTCACAACCATAAGGCGCACCGTATTAAAAGACGCAGTCTCAGTTACAGGTGCTATTTCTGTATCTAACTCATACATAAGGCACATTTTAGGGCGTGGTTAAACATACCGGTACTTAAAACATGCTTCCATGTTTTTAAAAAGGCAGCGGAAGAAAAACTGAGTTTAGTTGTACTTTGTTAAAGAATTGAACAATGTTTTCATGTTGTTTTTTTTTATCAATCCTCATTCACAAATCCATCAAAGTCTTCATCTTCTGTATCCAAAATGAACAGCTGGACTAGTTCTCCATCGAACACGCCGGGTTCATAAATGGTGCCGGCTTCTGCAAAAGCTCGAACAACAGTGCAAGCAGACACGTCACAAATTATGGCGTAACTCTTCGAGTGTTTGTCTGGGAAACTTCCGAATCCGAAATCGTTTTGATACGATACTTTATTTTCAGACTTTATACAACTGTATTTCTATTTGGATAAATGAATAAATGTAAATATAAGAGTCAACCGTAGTCAAGAGAAAGCAGCAACTATTCGTATTTTATTCAGTGTACGGTTCAATAACCGGTAAAATATTGAAAGCAGATTGTGTGGAATTACATTTCACAAGGTTGAATAATAATTTATTTGACCAGATAAAAATAGATAGAACCAAACGCATCAATAAATAATCAAACATATAAACAGCATTGCATTAATTCTGTAACAGATCGTTACTTGTTGGGAGTCTGATATCGCAAAAACCTGAACCAGCTCCTCCTGCTAGCCGCTGTGTTTTATTATTATTATTATTATTATTATCTGCTTTGCGTGTCTGAGTCTGCTACTAACTACGGAAGCCCAATGATAACATCTCTGGTTTTAAAAAGGGGGGAAAAAATCACAATTTTCATCAAAATGAATCTCCACAAACTGCAAATTTGACCTAACTGATAAATCGTCAGCGCTTCCGGCACCCGTCCTCCATCTTCTAACGTTGCTCTCGCATCCTAACGACAAACGCAAGCAAACAGGACGTTCTCTCTTCTGATATGTTGCTGTTTACATGTTCGGTGTTGCTGCAGAAGAACTCCGTCGGCCTCCAGACGACTGTTCAGCTTTTTCCATCGTCACAAAGCAGCGTGCATGATCAGTATTCCAGATTTGAGTGTTTACCGTGTGGAAATCTGCTCTGTGTGACGCTGTGGACGTTAAGTGTGGCAATGATGAAGTCCGACGTGCTGCTTTGGCTTTTGGAGCCCATTTGGAGCCGACTATGGTTTGGATTGTACGTACATTATCTGACAAAGTTCTGCTTACAACAAAAACATTTGTGTCCATTTTTAAATGAGATCAATACATTTGCTCCAACATGAGTTAAATTCTGTCCTGCAAGCCTGCAGGTCTGGTTTCTGTCCATGTCTTACCTCCCTAACAAGCCGTCAGATGCCGTAGCTGAGGAACAACAGCAGCTTCCTGTTTGACTTATCCAGTAAGTCAAACTGGAAGCTGGAAGCCGAGCTGGAGTCGTGCTGTGAGTGAAAACAGAGACGAAGAACTAAACAATGTCCTCTTTTCTTTCCTCGTGGAGCATAAAACAGATTTGTTTAATTTTCTGTTCAAGATCCAGACTACACACAACTTGTTCCGCAGTCCGACATCTTACACAAGCGGTAACCTAAACTGCAAATCAGAGCAAATCCCCATAGACTCCCATGTTAAAAAGACCAACTTCACAGCAGAAGTAAACATGTTTACAGCAGAAATAAACATGTTTACAGCAGGAATAAACATGTTTACAGCAGGAATAAACATTTTTACAGCAGGAATAAACATGTTTACAGTAGGAATAAACATGTTTACAGCAGAAATAAACACGTTTACAGCAGAAATAAACATGTTTACAGCAGAAATAAACACATTTACAGCAGGAATAAACACGTTTACAGCAGGAATAAACACGTTTGCAGCAGAAATAAACACGTTTACAGCAGGAATAAACACGTTTACAGCAGGAATAAACACGTTTACAGCAGAAGTAAACACGTTTACAGCAGGAATAAACACGTTTACAGCAGGAATAAACACGTTTACAGCAGAAGTAAACACGTTTACAGCAGAAGTAAACACGTTTACAGCAGAAGTAAACATTTTTACAGCAGAAGTAAACATGTTTACAGCAGGAAAAAACATGTTTACAGCAGGAATAAACACGTATACAGCAGGAATAAACACGTATACAGCAGGAATAAACACGTATACAGCAGGAATAAACACGTTTACAGCAGGAATAAACACGTTTACAGCAGGAATAAACATGTTTACAGCCTGGTACAAAAATCCATTTTAGGTTTAATAGGTCAGGTTTAGCTTCATGACAACTGTGGGGGGGAGTGAATTCCTCCAATTATAAGTAATGTCATCTCGAAATTTGGCATATTTAGGGGCGTGTCCTTCTGATTGACAGGTACCTGATCTCCCAATTTAAGTAAGAAGAATGTAAAACAACCGCGGTTTTTAGCCATATTTTCTGGGAGAGACGACACGTGCGATGTTGCAAAGATGGTGACGATAGGAACTGAGCTTCAATTCAGCTCTTCAGAAACCTACGGATGACGTCACGGAGGCTCCGCCCATCTTTTATATACAGTCTGTGATCTTACATCATGCAGCCTGAAGAACTGCACGGCTCAGGACCGTCAGGTCACATGTTTACATTCTGACGTCAGAACACGTCACTAGACGTTAGTACGTTGCATGTATAGTTCAGAGCGCTTCACATAAACATTAAAAACATCACAGCAAAGAAAGCGTAAAAGGCAGCACAATAAAAACAATAAGCTGCAAATGTTTAATGCTCCCTTCCAGTGATCCTGTCTACTGGTTTTACTGGGAAGTCCTGTTAAAAGACCATTCCAGTCATCCAGTCTACAGAGGTCCATGGTGCTTCCCTTCCAGTTTTCCTGTCATTTGTAGAAACATATCTAAAGTTCTTTGCTTACAAGAACGTGTCGGATTATTAGCGGAGTTAACAATACATCAGCGATAACACACACAGACATGCAGGGAACTACAGGAAATGTTTCGCGTCGTCCCTTTAAAGGTTTGATGTGAAAATTTGGTTTTGTTCATGAAATCGTATAAAGTCGCTCCAGGAGGACGAGCCAGTAAAACCAGGCTGTTTCTGGTCTCTGCAGCGTTGCTACCGTCCACTAGAAACTGTCCAAGTGTGACTTTTACGTCATGAATTTAAAAAAAGCAGAAGTTTGGCGACTTCCAAACCGAAATTGGAGCCTTCAGGCCAACGCTGAGACTTTGTAATGATCTGTACACTGAGCTGACTCAGAGTTATGACTTTGCTGTGACTTCCATGGCTGCCTCGGGGTGCCACATTAACAGTCTTGGCCTTCTGATACAGGGATTGGGAGCCCGATGGGGGGGCACGGGGAGAGAGTGCTGTTAAAAAGGTGAATGTAACCTCAGGCTTTGTGGAGGGAAACTATTGAAGTCCAGGAATCCATGGCTTAGCGTGGAGTTTAATGCAGACTGGGTGGATGCATGTTTCAGTCTGACTGCAGTTACTGAGTTCATTTAAAGATGGAACAGGATCCTTGTAAAACACACCAGTTAGTAACTTAATGTTGTGTCCATCTTGCTCTCCTTCCTCGTTTAACCTGCCAACACTCGGGCCGTTTATCATCACCTTAATCATGTAGAAAACCGCCACGATCACCGTTTACCAGCCGGCTTTAATTAGGGCTCACCAGACCATAAACGGAGGAAACAGTAGCTGTTGCAGACCCAGTGCTCAGATTAAAAAACCACCAGAACCCAGGAGGTGAGTTCAGTTTCAGTTTGTTCCACAGCAGAGTTCAAACATTTCTTTTTTTCTTTATTCTGATAAATAACATCTATCATCCAATGAGTGTTTTAAATGCACTTTAAGAGTGTGTGTGTGTTTTCAGAGCAGTCATCTTAATGGTCTCCGTGGACTGACTAACTTCTGTTATGAAGCTGGTATCATATGATGTTTCCAGCAGTAACAGTAGAAACAGACTTTTTCTCCAGAAGTAGAAACTTTACTGTCCCAGTAGAAGTCCCGGCACCAGAACCCCGTCACCAGATGGGCCACTGATCGCTGGTGGGGGCCTGTTTATGTTTGCATCTATTCAAATGATAGATTAATAATTATATATTTGACCCTTTTGAAAGCAGATTATGTCTAGAACACAATTAAAAGTCCCATTTTATACCTTATTTCCCCAACAATGTCATTGGAGTGTCAGAAACAACATTGTTGTCAAAGTGTTTCACCCCAAATGGTTCTGAATTTCAGCCGTTCCAAGGTGGCTGAGCTCTACTAAGACGGGCTGTTTCTGTCTGAACGTTGAAATGTTTCTGAGCGGTGAGGTCCACGCCGCTCTCAGGGACAAAATGGGGCTTTCGATGGCGCCTGCTCAATGATTTTAGAGGGCCGGCTCAGCTAGACGGGACGGGCGGTACATTGGCAGAATCCATGAGCGGGGCAACAATAAGATGGAGCCTTTAAATCAGTCGGCAGCAGACGTGACTTTTCTACGCAGACGTGACTTTTCTACGCAGACGTGACTTTTCTACGCAGACGTGACTTTTCTACGCAGACGTGACTTTTCTACGCAGACGTGACGTTTCCTTGCAGACGTGACGTTTCCTTGCAGACGTGACGTTTCCTTGCAGACGTGACGTTTCCTTGCAGACGTGACGTTTCCTTGCAGACGTGACTTTTCTACGCAGACGTGACGTTTCCATGCAGACGTGACGTTTCCATGCAGACGTGACGTTTCCATGCAGACGTGACGTTTCCATGCAGACGTGACGTTTCCATGCAGACGTGACGTTTCTACGCAGACGTGACGTTTCTACGCAGACGTGACGTTTCTACGCAGACGTGACGTTTCCATGCAGACGTGACGTTTCCTTGCAGACGTGACGTTTCCATGCAGACGTGACGTTTCCATGCAGACGTGACGTTTCTACGCAGACGTGACGTTTCTACGCAGACGTGATGTTTCCACGCAGACGTGACGTTTCCTTGCAGACGTGACGTTTCCTTGCAGACGTGACGTTTCCTTGCAGACGTGACGTTTCCTTGCAGACGTGACGTTTCCTTGCAGACGTGACGTTTCCTTGCAGACATGATGTGTGAATTTATCTCGTCGTCAGTGTGTGTTTGTAGGTGTGAAATGTGTCTAAATGTGACAGAAACTGCAGTCCAGCTCAGCGGAAACGTTATTAAATATGGCTGAACATGAAAAGAAGGTGGTGGCGGCTGATCCGGGGGTTGCTAGTGGAAACGGGCAGGAAGGAGAGGTCACATCGGCTCCATCAGCGCTGTGCTGCGACCACTTTGCTTCAACTAATCAGGTCCTGTCCAGGTGGGACGGGAGGGGGGGGGGGGGGGGGGGGGGGGGTTGGCAGGACAAATCAGTCTCAGTCTTTAGCTCCGCCCCTTTACGCCATCACCCTGCCATTTACGCCTATCACCATTCACATGATGGGATGAATCGGGTGGAACACACACACACACACACACACACACACACACACACACCAACACGCTGCCAAAGTTCTGCTTCCGTTCATCATGAAGTGTTTTTAATTAAACCCAGAAAACTGCAGCGTTTAATTAGCAGGTCGGATGGAGTCAGGCGGGCGGAGAGTCCCCCATGTTGGACCGCTGCTTTGGGGGAAAAAAAAGGGAATAAAATGACGCGCCTCAAAGGGGGGGAGGTCGGGGGGGGGGCTGATAACTTTTATGCTCATTAGTGTTCAGAGACTCGCAGAAGAGAAGCAAAACAGTTTCTGCAGAGATAAGACCTGTAATTACCTGGCAGGTTGTTTTTCTCAGCCACTGTTTGGCCGTGTGTGTGTGTATGTGTGTGTGTGTGTGTGTGTGTGTGTGTGTGTGTGTGTGTGTGTGTGTGTGTGTGTGTGTGTGTGTGTGTGTGTGTATCAGCGAAGGCTTGGTGGCCTTTTGATGAAAGCAGCATTCTGCCCTTCAGGGGCTCGATGTTGTCTTTTTAACCTGAAATTAATTATTTTAGTTTCATTTTTCTTTTTTCTGGAAGTAAAACTGGTAAAATATAATTATTTTAGTTTTATTGTGTTTGTTTTTCTCTATTTTAGTTTTTTCTCATTTTGATGCCAAGAAAGAAGCAGAAATATTTAATCTGACGTAAAACTAAATGATCAGTTAAATGCATCATCATAATGTAGATGTTGCTTCTGTTATTTTTGTGACATCAGATGAACATTAAAAGTGTTTTTTAATTAAGTTAAAACTAAAATAATGTGTAATGAACATCAGAGATGCCATCAAGTCTTCTGAAGATTTTAGTCATGAAAACTCCATAATTGCATTTTATTTTATCTTATATGTTGTTATTATATTGTTTTATATATTTTATCCCACCAAATCCTATATTTTTTTTGGTATATTTTACTACATTTTTATTTTATAAGCAGAGTCGATAAAATAATATGAAACTAAATAATGAATTTATCTAGCAGCGAGCAGCATCTCTATGAATAAAAATGCAGAGAACGGTTTGAGTGACAATGCCAAGGAGGAAAGACATCAGTCATGATCTGAGGGAAGTTATTCCTGCTGTCCGTCTGTCCTGGTGCATCGTTCTGCAGCCGGAATAAAACCAGTTCCACCTGAACTGGGAGATCCAGCAGGTTGACGCGCAGCACTCATCATGCCGTCCTCATGGTGAATATTAAAGGTCACGGCAGGTCAGATGGATAAAAAGGACGGATTTGTTTACTGGGAGAAATGTGACAGAAAATCTTCTCCTTCCCTTCGTTTGATGAAAAGCAACATAGAAAATGAGCATAGAGCAGTGATGTGAGACGATGTGCTGAAAACTCTGCAGCAGGATTTAACTTCCAGCTGATGGTAAATCTGTTTATTTTCCTTAAATAAATAATGAGCTTGTATAAACGATGACCTTGTTATGAGACCCGGTAAGCAGGAGATGAGGCTTTCGCTGTCGCAGAACGCTTCGCAACATCGTTTTAACCCAGAAAGAAACTTTTCCGGCAGATTCGGGAAGAACTTTGTTCGATTAGACCTGATCAGCTCCTACTGCAGATCGTGTTTGATTGACAGCTCCCTGCTTTCCTGCAGCTGATTGGACGAGACAACTATCTCTCAGCCGAAACCGGCTCCTTCAGCCAGAATCTCCTGTCAGGCAGCGTGCAGGCGAAAGTGCACGTGACCCCTCTCTGAACTGGCTCCAGATTCCCCACCTGCTCCAGACGGATCCATCAAACGGAATATTAACTCGCTCTCTCATGAAAAAAGGAGCTTTTTGCACATTTCCTTCTCTGATGCCTCGCGGTTATTTATGGATGTGGGTCGGCAATCGCGAACTAGTCTTTGACCCTGTTGAACCGTTCGTGTCAATCGGGTGTCGCCTCATTAGATCAGTGCTTGAGAGAAGACGTGACAAACAGACACCGTCTATCACCATCCATCTCCTCCATAAAACCTGACAGGTGTGTGTGTGTGTGTGTGTGTGTGTGTGTGTGCAGAAAGAGAGGGTGTTATGTGTCCCCATCTGCTGTACGCCGCGCGCTTTATTTGACAACGTGAGGCAATGATTTTCAGGCCATCGTGCACTTTTTTTCTGCATCTTTTAGGACACTTAAAAATAAAAAGTGTGTGAAGGCGTGTGTGTGTGTGTGTGTGTGTGTGTGTGTGTGTGTGTGTGTGTGTGTGTGTGTGTGTCTGTCAGTAGTCGGGCTGGTCGGATGCCTGCTAACTGAAGACTAGGTCGATACCTCCTGATAAAAACCAGCTTTGCTGCAAGCCAGACCCGCCAGTCTGATGAGTCGTAAATAATTCATCTCAAAGCGGGGATCGGGTTCCACCGACGTGCAGATCAGGCTTTTCTTACTCCTGCTCCGTCACAACCGTTTGGATGTTTCCTAACTTCATGTAAAACTCATAATGAAGAACGAAGCCGCTAAGCATCATGGGTCGAGCGCGCCATGTTTCGTCCATCGCAGTATAAACAGGAGGTAATTTTGTTGGGACTCGCCGACCATCCAGACCAGAGAACATCGTCTCCAGATTACTGGCATTGTTACCAATATGGACTGTTATTTGATTAAAACCAAGACACAAACCACGGCAGGTTGCCGTGGTGATGTCTTCTCAGTTTAGAGACTATAAATCCTCATGTCCACCAGGACTGGGCGATATGACCAAAACCTCATATCCCGATATCGCTCATCATCACGGCTGGAAAGTAGCGCGACCACCATAAAGGAACACAGAAAACCCGCCGCCTTGGAGGAGCTGAGATGGACGCGCCCGCCTTAAACTTTCACCACCAGATGTTTAAACTAATTATACAGATTATATATATTATTTATAGATATTTATATGTATATAGTGTGTTTTATTAAAGATATTTATCTGAGAATGTGGAAACTGATGAATAAATATGTAAACAAATCACCAGATGGAAGCAGAAACAGTAAATGTGATGATAAAACAGGAGAAGGTCACGTTGGGGAGATTTCTGGTTAAAACTGGACGACGTTCTGGGACGGACCGTCCTACTGGTTTCAGCGTTTGCTGCGAAGCTTGTGATGTTTCATGAGAAGCACTCTGAACTGTGTTCTACGTGAAAAGTGACGGAAAATCAGTCAGAATCGTCGGCTGGTTGGATTGAAGCTGAAAATTCTCCTTCATGGACGTAAACACGACACCAACACGGTGCAGATGTCTGTTCAGGATAAATGGAGCCAAACTTGGACTGGGCCATCCGACCAAAACCTCTTATGCTGATGTCCCTCATTTTACATCCCCATAATGATATGTAACCATATAAACTGTGTAATGTTGTGTCAGTCATCAGTTATGTATCACATGTTGCTAGGCAACCCTAACATGTTTATGTATCGCAGCGTGCTGTAAAGCACCTCATATGAAACGATGGAGATTTTCTATCATCCAGACGATACATATCATCATATCGCCCAGCCCAAAGCCGAACGGCTGCAGGTTCATCTTTACTTCTGCGTTCCACTGGAAGCAAACGGGCGAATCGGCTTCAGCTGCTGTTGTACAAACGGATAAAAACCCGGTGGAAACGTCTTCATCCTCTGGCTGGTTTCTGCTCACGTCTGACTCCAGACCTGCACGTCTTCATGGCCTCCATTTCCAGACATCATTCTGATGCTATTTTGTTGTTTTATGTGATGAATTAAGATTTTAATCTGGAATATTTTAGTCATTGACATCCAACAAGTCTTCCCTTCGTTGTTTTGAGCCGTGTGCATCTACATGCTGTAAAACATGGATGCTAATCAGTTTTATGAGTTATATCGCCCAGATTAATGTCCTCTTCAGCAACATGTGGTGTGTGACCTGGAATATAACGGCAACACTGCAATTTGCTCGTAGCTGCGTAAAGCTAAACCAGGGAGGAGTTAGCTGTAGCTAGCTTATGTTAGCAGTAGCATGCTGATGTTTTCACCACTAAAGGTTAAAACTTTTACCTCTGGCTGCAGCAGCAGTGATGCAAACATGCGATTTAGTGGATCATTTTTATGTATTTTAATACAGTGACATGTACAGCCAGAGGAGACGAACAATACAGTCAAATGTCCGAATGAATAAAAACAAAAAGCTTCTTCGTCGGTTCTGGTCTTAAACTTTAGATCAGTAATTTTCAGACATTTACAGGTCGAAAAGATTTGCTAACAGTATCTTCAGCCTAACTTAATCCTAAATTTGAGCGTAGCATTCACTGCTGTTCTGATATACAGGTGTGTGATGTTTGGCGACCTTCTGTCACACTGAAAAGCTGCTCCAGGTCTTCTATCTTACACGAGACCATGCCGTATTTATTTATAAAGCACTTTAAAAACAACACACAGCTGACCAAAGTGCTGTACAGAAACAGCAAGTGAACAAAAACAGCTTAATAAAATAAAATAACAATAAAATGGTAAAATAAGAGATACATGAAAAAGAACAGTTAAAATAGAATACAAGGACACAGATGATAACTCAGTAAAAGAATAAAAATGTGTTTTTAAACGGCTTTTAAAAACAACGAGGGAGTTATCCTGTCCAACCTGCAGGGGGAGCTGTTCCAGATGTTTGGAGCTATAACTGAAAAGTCTCCTGGATTTACAGCGTGTCGTAGGGACAGTTAAAAGCATCTGGTCCGCTGATCTAAGAGCACGTTGTGGTGTGTAGTGATGCAGCAGGTCAGCCAGGTAAGGAGGGGCAAGGCCGTTAAATCACATAAAAACAAATAAGAGAATCTTAAAATTGATCCTAAATCTGAACAGGACGCCAGTGAAGGGACGCTAAAACCGGAGATATGTGCTCATGTTTTCTTGTGCCAGTTAAAAATCTTGCAGCGGTGTTCTGTTCCAGCTGCAGGCGAGAAAGTGCGTTTTGACTGATTCCAATAGAAACTGAGTTCCAGTAATCCAGTCTGGAGGTAATAAAAGCATGGATCACTGTCTCCAGATGGCGTCTTGATAAAAGGGGCTTAAATCTAGACAGTCGTCTCAACTGGAAAAAGCAGGACTTTACCTCCGTATTTACCTGTAAGTCCAACTTTAAATGGATCCATTTTCACACCTAGATCTGTAATGCTGGCCTTTTGATATGATGCTGGAGCATCCACTAATACAGCGATGCAAAACCACACAGCAGGATCACAGACGTGAGAAATGCTAGCAGTTACCGTTGATGTTCTAGAAAACGACTTTATGTCCAACATCCAGTACAAAGTGTTACAGCAGCGTTTTAATAGTTTAGCAGCAGACATGCAGAAAACTCCTGCGCACACGCGTGTTGTTTCAGGAGAGCCGGTGAAAAGGCGCGGAGACGTAAGAGTGTAGAGAGGACAGCTGAAAGCGAGACGTCCATTAAAGCAGAAATACGTCTGAGGCTGGAGATCAACACGGAGAGACGGCGTGACGTCATCTCCAGGTGAAATTACACCTGTAGGTCTTCATGTCATCATTTTTCAAAATCCCTTCAGGCAGGGCTGCTCGATTGTAACAAAAATTATAATCATGATTATTTTACTGAAATTGAGATCCCGATTATTTAACACAATTATCCAGTATTTATAAACAAAGCTGCGCATCGTGGTGTTCTAGACTCCGTGTCGTGCATTATAACCGTCTAATGCACGGTTCCGAGTTGTTTAATCCGCTTTTACCGCTTATATAGGAGCTATTTTATGTCGGCCCTGTAAACCAACTGAGACTGGCCGCCTGGGAGTGCTTTAGGACGGGAGAGGCTCCCGCTGCTCCTTCCTTACAGTAACTGCAGAACAATATGTGCCTTCAAGTCAGTCGCCACAACACCAGAAAAGTCTCTAATAACTCCAGTAAAAGCTGCTAGATTTGTCGCTTTTAACAAATAAAAGTCTCCAGATTTAGTGAGAAAGTCTCCAAGTTGGCAACAGTGTCTGAATGAAAGCAAAGCGGCTGTGGGAGGAGTTTACAGCACAGCGCTGCAACGCCAGAGACGCTCGATTAGCAGCTGAAGACAGCAGGAGAGGAAACTGCAGAGAGAAAAATAATCACACCCTTTTATTTTTATCATCGTTGGAAACCCAGATCGTAGTTGAGATAAATATCTGATTAATCGCCCGGTCCTAACTTCAATCCAGAAATAACTAATTTCCACTTATTACCTCTTTAATGACGATGTTTTCCAGTTATCACCCCCCCCCCCCCCCATCATCATCACATTTCTAGTTGGTTCTAGTTGGATAACTATAAATAAGCTCAGCTCAGTAATACGGAGTAATAACTTCCCTTTCTTTGCTGCAGTCCTGCGTTGACATAGCTGATTCTTGGAGGTTTAATTCTCATTAGTTCTTCACATCTCCAGCGATGCAGCACGATCAGTGGCCATCGCTGCGAGGTTTAAACTCATTACTGCTTTATTGAGTTGAAGCGAAATGAGCTCGGCCTCGCCGGGTCCTCCGTCAGGGTTCTGTTGCTCCGTGCGCTGCCGTCTGATCCTCAGCTTTTATGTTTTTTACAGGAGTTTTTCCTCCTTGTCTCACCAAGTTCTGAGTCATACGAGAGTTGCAGATGCACTGAGTCACAACTCAAACTTGTCATGAAGTAAAAGTTGGGAAAGTTTTCAGACTCGGCAGGATCCGTTTTGTAGCCGACCAGAACACTTAGAGCTGTGTGTTTAGATGCTCTCCAGCCGTCCTAATTGGAGAAGCGATGCTCTGCTCCGGGCACTCTGCCATCCGTTAGACTCACTCAGACTCCTCTCCTTCGTCTCTGACATATCACGCTGTGCTTCCCTGCGCTGTCGCTGCAGGACTGCCCTCCAACCCAAACACACAGACGTGCAGTCAGACTAAACGGAGCGGACGGATTGCAGAGCCACACGGCAACCAGGATATCGGGACAAACCACACAACCAGGTGAAGCAACGTTTGGATGATTGCTCTGCAGCTTTCCTTCAGCAGCGCTGATGAAATCTGCAACAGCACGGCGATAAGCTGCACTTCAGCTAATTATCCCAACAGCAAGACATGAAGATGGCAGCTGTTCTGATACGAGATCAATACTGGGAAAGTTTAGGCAGCAGAAAGAAAGTTTGCAAGTTTTTTAAACTTTTCATCCCATTGCTTCCCTGAGTGCAGGTTGGGATTAACGGGTTCAACCTTAAAGGGATTAGCAACTTTTATTCATCGCCGCAGCGTTAAATGGAGGCGATGTTATCAGGTGGACGTCCTGCCAAGCGGCTCTTCTCTGCTTCATGCAGTTAAATTAGTCCTGATCCTGATTTAATACTTCATCTCTGCCTGAAACTCCTGTCGTCTCCTCACCGCGCTCCGTGTAATCCCCTCCAGCCTCAGTCAGCCTCCACGTTCCTCCCCTTTAAACGGTGGACACTGATGCAACCTCGCAGCAACAGCTCTGTCGGTGATGCTCATTTCGTGTCTTTGTTATGACGTCCGGCGCTGGAAGCCAGTCAGCTGTGAAGACAGAAACAAACTCGCAGCAGCTTGTCTTTCTCAGAGTTTAAAGAAAGACTCCTGGATGGATCCAGCAGAGGGTTTCAGAGGTGATTTGGTCTGGTTCCACCTGCTTTCTGTTATTTACTTCTGCCAGAAGCGCCGATACGTTCTAACACATTTACCAGCTGTACTTTCAGTCTCTAATATTTTTATTTTAACACAGAGCAACACACGTGCGGATATAATTTCCTTCTTTGGTGCTTTTGGTGGCTTTATCCTGATAAACTGTAGGTCAGGGATCAGCATCTTCGGTCCCCAACCCGAGGGCCAGTGTCCAGCCGCTGGATGTTTCCCTGCAGCAACAGATGGTCCCAATAAACTCGTCGTCAACAGACTCGTGCAGAACTTGACAAGAAGATGCTGGAGATGAATCAGGTGTTGCAGTAGGACACCGTCGGAGATCCCTGACCCTGATGACACCTGATCATTCCTGTCAGGAAGAAGGAATCAGTGGAATTAGTGAGTCTGTAACGGATGGTGAATGTTGGACTCAAGACAAGGCCCAGTGACAACTGCCAAGAATATATTTAATGGTGATTTGTTGAATCTCCAGGAATGAAGGAATGCCAGGAAAACTGCCAGAGGACCGGATGCCAACGCGGTTTGGTCTAGAAAGAAGCAGAGTCATTAAATATGCTCAAGAAAGATTGTGTACATCTCGAGATACACTCACATGTGAGCTGGAGAAGCGTCTGGGATGGGAAAAGAATCCAGGTCCTGAGCAAAGTTTGAGCAAAATCTCAGAGGGCCCAGAGGCGGAAAGCAGGGTCAGATCCAGATCCAGATCCGGTTAGATCAATCCAGGGGGGCCAGAGGTAGTAAGCAGCTACAGACACAGGCTAGAGACAGGAGTTAGTGCTGGCTAGCAGATAATCTGCAGAGAGCTGAGGGGTGTTTAAGAAGGGAGTGGAACAGGTGAAGAAGACTGGAGCTGACTGATGATATTTGCAGTTAGCAGGAAACACGCCCACATAATCCAGGAGTCTGAGGCAGACCAGAACCATGACAGTATCACTGAGCAGATCGATCCGCTGTTGGATCTGTTTCATTTGAATTGGATGTGTTGGAGCAGGGAAACATTGGAAAGCTGCAGGACATCAGCACAAAGCTGATGAAAGATGATTTATTTGTCCGATTCATCGCTGACAGCAGCGAAGCTTCGGAGATTGTCTCGTTTTAGCCGTAACTGTAAAGGATGCTTTGTTGCATAAACGCTCAGTGTTACGGCTGCAGAAAGAGCCAGAAAAATAAAATCCCACATTAAACTGCAACGGACGTCATCTCCGGGACATAACTACACACACACACACACACAGAAATGAAGAAAGAAATTGTGAAGAAGGTCGATGAACGTTCTGTCTAAATAATAACTTTTAATGAGTTGCTGCGATGCTAATTACTGGCTGATGTGGTAATTGCTCCCTGGGGAAGAAGAGGGACCGCTTGTGCTGTGTTCTGCATGGATGTGTGTGTGTTGGGGGTGTATGTGCATCACTGTGAAACCAGATTTCCGCCGTTTCTTTTGGAGATTCAAACAAAAAGATCTTTTAACCATTTTATTAGTTGCATCGTGCTGTCAAGCAGACAAAACATCAGAATGTCAGATGATTGGTTCATCATCATCCTGCAGCTTCCTCTAATTTAAGGCTGGAAATCTGTCAGAATCGTCATAAATAAGGAGGATAAAGTGTTTTTTTCCCGCTTTCTATTCAGCAAACATCTCCAGATTAGAGATTTCTTACAGAAAACGCCTCAAACTTGGATATTTCACACAGCACCAGTAGCAGCGTAACTACGTTTCTGGACACCTGACGATAAATATTCTGAATTTAAGGCTTAAAAATGGTCAGAATCTTCACATATATGGAGATTAAAGTGATTTCTGTTTTTGTTTGTGGATTCACTGCTCTGACAAAACACCTACATGCCTAAAATCAGCTTCTCTCACAGGAGGAATAACCTTAATATTTGGCATTTTTCTGATGTGTATCTCCAGTGATGTGTCGTCCATGAACGAGCCGGCTCTAAGAACCGATTCTTTTTAGTAATTAAAAAAAACAGATTCCTGTCTAAGAGAGCCAGATCTTTAGACAGGATGATACCATGCAGTCAGGTTTATACATGGAAAGATGAGGATCATACCAGCAGATAAAGGTAGAGCCTGTCAGAGGACAGGGGGTGTAGAGGTACCGACCAGAGCTGGAAACCAGACTTAACCAGAGTCTGTGAGGACAACGTCAACAAACCTCTGGATTAGTTTCATAATGTT
The DNA here is from genome assembly GCF_933228915.1 of Telmatherina bonti. NCBI lineage: Eukaryota > Metazoa > Chordata > Actinopteri > Atheriniformes > Telmatherinidae > Telmatherina > Telmatherina bonti. The sequence continues at coordinate 39,886,853 of NC_136620.1, read as the reverse complement.
GCTTAGTTCTGTGTTCTGTTGTTCCTTTTAAAGGTTTGGTTGTCCAGCAAGGGAACCCCTCTCCCAATGGTCATCATCATCATGAGGGTCGGTCGATGCAGAAGTTTAAAAAAGAAAAAAGATCTTAAATGAGACTCATCTCATTCGCATTCACAGCTCGGCCATGAAGGTCATGTTGTTTGACCAGAAGTTCTTTTGACGTACACACCGTGTCGTTTTGCAGCTAATAATAACCTCGTTTGTCCCTCAGCTTTCCTTCCTAAACACACATTATCTCTGATTTACACCTGCTTATCTGTGCAGAAACAAAGGCTCCCATTGAAGATGCATCTGTCCCACTAAGCCTCACCAGTCTGCACCCTTGAGGTCCACTGTCACCGTGTCCTTATCTAGACCACCCCCCCCTTACATCCGATCCTTATCTATCTGATCACCTTCACACATCCGGCAGCTTAACTCTGCTTCTGTGTGTGTTAAACAGCAATAGAACAGGAAGCTATTTGTGCCTTCATATGTAAACATGTGTCACAGAAGGCTGCAGAGCTGCAGTGACCTCCAATCAGTCCAGTCCTCCATCCTGAGGACCAGTATCACCAACCAGTTCTGCTCCATTACAGCGACGTGTGCGCAGCACATTTCAGTGTGTCTGAACTGGTTTGTAACGTCACAAAATGTTTATTTTTGTTCCGACTGACACGAAAAATGATATTCTCCACGTTTCCTATCAATCGTCCCGCTGAACAAATTTAATCAAGTTAATATAATATTTGTGGACATAAAGTTTATTGAATTTGATAATTAAAAGTGAAATGAGTTTGGGATTGTAAGCAAACACCATGGCGGGATTTGAATGAGTCAGAAAAGCTGCATACCTGAGTAGGAGTCTAAACCATGGCTCGCTTCTGGCAAGTAGGGAGTAGAGCATGACTTCTGTGTACATGAATATGATGACTCACATGAAGAGAAATGCTGTCAGGCCGAGAAAAAGCAGCAGCCAGAGCTGTTAAAAACTCTGTTTGCAGCAGAACTAAACAGGGATGATGAAAAGACAGACAGGTTTTACGAAAAAGAGAAGAAAAGGAAGCTTTTATTCGATGGTTTGAAATCTCAGAAACAAGCAACCGAACAGGAAAATCAACATCAGTTCAGAGGAAGTCACGTCTGGGCTTCGTTTTCGCCGTTTTATTGAGCAGTGACATAAAAACTAGAGATGTTCGAATCGTCGGCTCATAAAATGCAGAATTCAAAATCACTGTTTTTCTTCGTTAAATGACAACTTTTACGCAACATGCAGATTTTAACATGTCAGCGTCTTCATCAGTGTCTCGTCTCAGAACGTTAAAATACGAGAAACGTCGTCTAGTTATTAGTTATTTTTGTTTCTTTCGCGCAGAACGTTAAGAACGTTAACATCATCAAGCCGGGTCGTCACTCGCAGCACAGGGAGCTTGTAGGTGGACTCGTCAACGTGTCTTTGACTTGGAATTATTTCATAATGTCTCCAGATGTGAAATTAGTCTTTGGCAGCGACTGTAAAGCGGAGATGATGCGAGGAGGAACCGAGACGTCCAAACTGGCTTCAAACATGACGTCTTAGTGGCCTGAAATGATTCAGTTTTTAGTTATATATTGACTTATTTTTACTGGAGAGGGAGCTCCATGTATATCAGTATCACTTGATATGGACTTAAATCGGATACTGGTAAGAAAACCAGTTCCTACATCCCGAATAAAAATCAAAACTCTGCTTGAAACAGACTTAGGCATCATCTTGTGAACGATTTCTTCCTTTTTTAAGTTGTGTTTGCAAAGGTCCAAAAGCAGAGCGGCCATCTTTAAGTACAAACTTTACACCGTGTTGCAGTTATTTCACAGAACACAGTGAATTTTCTTCCCAGACGGAAATTTTGTTTTTGCTGTCATTCATCTGTTCGATTGTTCACAACTTTATTATAAAACTCCAGCAGGGATCTTCATAACATTCTTCTGAAACCGGGTCTTGGTCTAACTCTGATCCGGATCAGCATCTGGATGAAGGAATGTTGTGAAGGATTCTTCCTCATTGCGAGATCCAGGAGAAGTTCCCAACAGGTTTTCCAAAATATCAAGGATAGATGTGGATCCCGACAACGTTCTGGATACTACCATCCAGAACAGGAACAACGTTCTGGATACTACCATCCAGAACAGGAACAACGTTCTGGATACTACCATCCAGAACAGGAACAACGTTCTGGATACTACCATCCAGAACAGGAACAACGTTCTGGATACTACCATCCAGAACAGGAACAACGTTCTGGATACTACCATCCAGAACAGGAACAACGTTCTGGATACTACCATCCAGAACAGGAACAACGTTCTGGATACCACCATCCAGAACAGGAACAACGTTCTGGATACTACCATCCAGAACAGGAACAACGTTCTGGATACCACCATCCAGAACAGGAACAACGTTCTGGATACTACCATCCAGAACAGGAACAACGTTCTGGATACTACCATCCAGAACAGGAACAACGTTCTGGATACTACCATCCAGAACAGGAACAACGTTCTGGATACTACCATCCAGAACAGGAACAACGTTCTGGATACTACCATCCAGAACAGGAACAACGTTCTGGATACTACCATCCAGAACAGGAACAACGTTCTGGATACCACCATCCAGAACAGGAACAACGTTCTGGATACTACCATCCAGAACAGGAACAACGTTCTGGATACTACCATCCAGAACAGGAACAACGTTCTGGATACTACCATCCATCCAGAACAGGAACAACGTTCTGGATACTACCATCCATCCAGAACAGGAACAACGTTCTGGATACTACCATCCAGAACAGGAACAACGTTCTGGATACTACCATCCAGAACAGGAACAACTTTCTGGATACTACCATCCAGAACAGGAACAACGTTCTGGATACTACCATCCAGAACAGGAACAACGTTCTGGATACTACCATCCAGAACAGGAACAACGTTCTGGATACCACCATCCAGAACAGGAACAACGTTCTGGATACTACCATCCAGAACAGGAACAACGTTCTGGATACTACCATCCATCCAGAACAGGAACAACGTTCTGGATACTACCATCCAGAACAGGAACAACGTTCTGGATACTACCATCCAGAACAGGAACAACGTTCTGGATACTACCATCCAGAACAGGAACAACGTTCTGGATACTACCATCCAGAACAGGAACAACGTTCTGGATACTACCATCCAGAACGTTTTGCTTCATTGTAATAAAAATATAAATAAAAGAAAAAGACTTTATAAAATGGTGTCATTTTATTTAAAATGAAAGGAAACATCAGTCTTGAAGCCAGCTTCCAGCTCTATAATTAGATTAATTTGGACGACAGCTCAAGTCCAAACAGAACAACAGAAAGTCATTATTCAGCTAAAGAAGCAGAGTTCAGTCGACTGTCCCGGACTTCTCCTCCTCGCTGTCAGCTCTGTGCTCTGATCTATTAAATCTGCAACCAGAGCTCGTCAAAGTCTGGCAGCGTGACAAACAGCAGGATTGTTTTAGATTTGTGTGTTGAATATAATGTCTTAAAATGAATCATTTCAGGAAGTTCATGATGATCTCATCACGACGGACAATCTATGAAACAGTTTTCTAACTTCCATTCTGCTGCAGACGGTACATTCCCGACGAGCAACGCAGCAGAGACGCTTCTCCAGACTAACATGAAGTCATGAAACACTGAGGAACGTTGCAGGACGGGACGGAGAGGGACAACGATGATCAGAGTTTCTCTGTCGAGTATCGGAGAGATTGAATTAGATGAAGATGCTGCGATCTGCAGGATTTGAGGCCAAATAAGGAAAATAGAAAACTGCCATAAACTATGAGTAAAGATCTGTCCGTATATTTACATCCCATAAAAGCGTGAAGCATAAAGTCTGAAGTCAGGATGACTGAGTTGCTGCTTGTGTTGCTTTGTGTTCCTTCGGTTGGAGGTGCAGAAGAGGCATGTTGGAGTGTGAGGCGTCATTTGCTTAGTTTTTAAGCTTTACTTCCGGTGTGGACAGAGACGCTGCAGCGAGAAGGAAGGTTGATACGTAGCCTGAAGGTGGAAGGTGACCGTTTGACGGCACTCTGGTTCCATCAGGGGACTTCTCGCCATGCTGATCTGTGATGTCATCATCCAGACCAGCAGAGCGACGCTGATCTGTGATGTCATCATCCGGACCAGCAGAGCGACGCTGATCTGTGATGTCATCATCCGGACCAGCAGAGCGACGCTGATCTGTGATGTCATCATCCGGACCAGCAGAGCGACGCTGATCTGTGATGTCATCATCCGGACCAGCAGAGCGACGCTGATCTGTGATGTCATCATCCGGACCAGCAGAGCGACGCTGATCTGTGATGTCATCATCCGGACCAGCAGAGCGACGCTGATCTGTGATGTCATCATCCGGACCAGCAGAGCAATGCCATCCTGTTTACTGGAACCTTCAACATGAAGAAAAATTTCAGCTCCTTTCATATGCAGAGTGTGAAGGTTGTGCAGTCCTTGTAGGGGAGGTGTGTGTCTGTGTGTGTGTGTGTGTGTGTGTGTTCTGTCGTGATGGGGACCCTGAAGTATCTGGTTTTTATTTCATGATGTGGCAACAGTTGTGGAATCCATTAACGACGTTACAGAGGTCAGGTGGTCACAGAATTGTTGTTGTGAGTCTCTGATGCTTGTCGAGCTCATTAGTTGAGCCTCGTTTCTTTCAAGAGGCTGGAACACACACACACACACACACACACACACAGGCTGCAAACACTAGTGGAAAAATACACTCACGGTTCACTAGCAAGGTCAAAGCTGCCCGCTTTGAGAATTGCTCCTGCAGCAGAAACTCAGGGGAGAAAAAGGCTTCCTGACTAAAGATTATCCATTGCAGACCATGAATAAAAGCGGCCTTCTCTTAATCCTTCCTCCTCTTCGCATCAGAATTTCATGAATCCAACTTTTCCTCCTTCTTATCGGTCAGAAATGCTGTAAACAAAAGGAAATGCATGCAGCTCAGAAATAAATAAAACATGAAAGGATGAACTTTCATCTTTCAGAAAAGGAAATCCAACAAACAGCAGAACTGAAATGATGAATGTAAAGTTTCTGTTTGATCCTCTACATATTGACCAAACTTCTTCTTCTTCTTCTTCACGTGTAACTCTGCAGTAAAACGGCAGCTTCGACTGAACAAATACTTTCAACAAACTACGTCTCTGTCTACGCTGTCTGGAGTAGATTGGAATGATCCAAATTCTTCTCATAAAGTTTTATTCCCATTTAAGTCCGATTTGATTCATTCCTCTTTCATGTAAACATTAATTCTGCTTTAGGATAATTCCAGTAGTTCTCGTTTCCTCACTCCGTCGCGATGACACGTATTCCACGCAGCCTTCCTCTACTGCCTTCTGTCTCTGGAACTCTGGAAAGGTGAAGTTCTTCATGAGTTCTTCCATAGTTTTTCATTTCCATGCTAAAAAGAAAAGAACCAGGAAGCTGTAGGTACGCCGTGTCCGGTCTCTGTCCAGCCACACGAACAGGCCAAACAGCTGGACTGGGTGGACTGGAATGTGTTCTTCAGATGTTGCTTCCCAGGTGTTTATCTGTTGTAAGAGACCTGACTGAAGTCTTCGTCACATCTGATTTGTGCTCATCAGTCAGTCTGAGGGCTGTTTGACGAAGAACAAACTAAGTCACAGAAATTTTGAAGGATAATAAAAATATGAACTATAAACCGTCAACAATGTATCCAATAATTAAACTTTAGTTTCCTTTCAGCAACATGGCTGTTTGCATATTTACAGTTTTATTTCTTTTCTGTTTAAAGAGCATAGAAGTTGTATTCATCTGAGAGTTTGGAGAAGTGTGAACGAATAAAAAGACTTGGAATCATACGACAAAAATCGCTTTGGAAAAAAGGGATTTAAAGAAGGATTATCTTAAATATTTTGCCTGTTCTTTGTGAAAAAGTTGAAAAGATAAGTGGAAAAAGTTTAATTTCTCTTTCCTTATCAGACTTCTTTTTTATGTGTCAAACTTTTAAAACTGCTTTTAAACCTGCTTGTTTCTTTAACTGCCTTCAAATTGCAGATCTTAATGCTCAAATGAGATTTTTCTCTCAACATGTTTATTTCTGCTGTAAACATGTTTATTCCTGTTGTAAACATGTTTATTTCTGCTGTAAACAGGTTTATTCCTGTTGTAAACATGTTTATTTCTACTGTAAACGTGTTTATTCCTGCTGTAAACATGTTTATTCCTGCTGTAAACATGTTTATTCCTGCTGTAAACATGTTTATTTCTGCTGTAAACATGTTTATTTCTGCTGTAAACATGTTTATTCCTGCTGTAAACATGTTTATTCCTGCTGTAAACATGTTTATTCCTGCTGTAAACATGTTTATTTCTACTGTAAACATGTTTATTCCTGCTGTAAACATGTTTATTCCTGCTGTAAACATGTTTATTCCTGATGTAAACATGTTTATTTCTACTGTAAACATGTTTATTCCTGCTGTAAACATGTTTATTCCTGCTGTAAACATGTTTATTCCTGCTGTGAAGTTGGTCTTTTTAACATGGGAGTCTATGGGGATTCGCTCTGTTTTGCAGCCCCTAGTGGATGAAGGGGGAACTGCAGTTTTATGCACTTCTGCATAGGCTTCACTTTAACAACCGGTGGCTCCGTCCATCTTTCATATAAAGTCTATGATCTGAACGGAGGCTTCGAGCCGACACGAGGCTTCCATGCAAGCTGTTGCTGCGTTGCCTTCTGAATGACTCGCTGGCATCTTTCTGCATGAATGGCTTTTAGAATCTGCACAATAGCATGCTAACAAAGGTGCCAGTTGTCCCTGTGAACAGATACATCAGATGATTTTTGTCTTACAAGATGCGACTAAACAGCAACGAGTTCGACTACTTCAGTCTTCTCTGGAATCATAGAATTAATCTGTCTGCGCTTAATCTCATCTTTTAATGCACTCTTCAGAAAAAAGATACGATAAATATGACAAAATAGACAAATCATCCACAACAAAGACTGGATTAGATGTTAAAAATGCAGATTAAATGTAAAGAAGCTGATTCAATCTCAGAAACACTCTGCAGCATTATAATATTCCACCTCAGGCTGAAAAGCAGAAGCTGATGGAAATTACAGCCGCTGTAAAGCCTACTGCTCAGAACTCACATGGTGTCTGGTGTCATTCGTATTTTCTTTATGAAATAATCTACAATTCCACTGTTGTGTCCTTAAGACTTCCTTAAAATGGGCTTGAAGTGGAATCTCACTAAAAATAACCTGGCTGGTCCAGAGGGTCTGAACTGGGAGCTCGCCCATCCCATCAGAAAGTCCTCTCCGCCGGAAAGAGTCTAACTGGAGGCGGGAACGGAGAGGAAATGAAGCAGTGATGTGGAGAGGGGTGAATATGAAGGATTGTGTGTTCATTTCTGCATTTTATGATCTGATGTGTGTCTGAGAAGTTTAAAGAGACGAAGAGTTTAGTGGAGTCCTCCTGCTTTGAGCAGGTTTAGGAGTGTAGATCCACTGGGAACTCAATGACCGGACGTTATTTTCTCACCTTCTCTGTTATTCTGGTGTTTAGAACAGAGAAACGGGAGTCTTAAATAAATAAATAAATGCGTTTGTGGTTAAATATTCTCGCTCCGAACTCTTCAGCCTCTGTCGTTCATGGAAGCATCTCTTCTTGTTTTTCTGTTTTTTTTCTAACATGCAAACAGTTGAGTCATTTCTTTGCCAGCCACATCATTTCAGAGCGCCTGCAGTGTCCTTATTAAAGCTTGTCAAGGAGGAATTGAGCCTTTGATGGTCTGCAGAAGCATCATCCTTTCTACTGTAATACAGAGCCACTTTCTTAGTACCTCATAAACACCCCCCCAACCCGCTGCCGTTAACTCAAAAGCCTTTTCCAGCCTGCATTCCTCTCTTCAAATCACACCCGTCTGCATGAGCACAGCCCACAATAGATGACAAACAGCAAATTTCAGCCATCTGAAAAGCACTCGGAGTTGTTCCTTGTACAAAGTGACAGTGTTGAGTCAGCATATCTCCGCACTCTCTGCCCGTCAGTGTCAATCCTCGTCTCTGTCTGTGAATCCGTCCTCCCAGCTCTGCGATGCCCTCTCCCTGGTGGGAATACCTTTCTACTGTACATCCCCTCCATCGACTCGAAGCTCATTTCCCTCCATCCATTTCATTTCTAATTATCTCTTCCCTCAGCTGGTGTAGGACTGTCAAGTTCTAACACTGCTGACTCCAAGTCTAGACGATGCCTACTGAGGCTATCACAGCTCCAGCCTTCCACCTGAATGGACTCACATAAACTTATTGACGTATCCTGCCTGAGTAACCTCCAAGAGGATCTTTGCGCGGCCTCCCGGAGGTATTGATGCCCTCTGGGCAGCTTCGTACTCTGTTTTCAGTAATTGAATTGTTTGATCTTGAATAAGTTCCGTGTGAACAAAGAGTCGGTGTGAAGAAAGACCGCCACACCCCCTCCTGGCTCTCAGGACTCTGTGACATGTTAGAAGAATCATCCAGCCTTTGACACATACCAGACAAGAGGAAGCTGTCTGGAAAAGGCCAAAGCCCCTGTTTTTTCCCCTTGGGGGTAGACAAGGTTAGAAGGCGAGAGAAGATTGTCCTGGCGTCCGAGTGTTTGTGTGTGTGTGTCCATATGAAGAGTAAACGAAAGGAGGAGTAGGATGAGCTGGAAAATGTGAGGCATTCAGAGGAAGATTTGCTACACAGAAAAGTTGTCAGTAAATTTAAAATCCAGCTGCTGTCAGCATGTTTACACTTCACTACCTTGCCCTCATTCCTGAGAAATGAATGTGCTTTTCTACTCCTGCTAAAGAGCGGTGGCGCTCAGGTCTCCCTCTGCAAGTCGCCAGCAGCTGAAACGACTCGGCTCTGATGTTGATTTGAAGGAAAGAGGCATCTGTAGCAAAGAGAGGGTTTGTGAATAGCTTGTTAAGTGCTACACTGTGCCAGGCTGTCTCCAGCTCTTTGGCTTCTGTCCATGTCATAGCGTCTGACAACAGACGTGAGTGTGTGTTGTGTGTGCGGTCTCTCTCCTTTCCCCACATTAAGTGTCTCTTGTCAGCTGTGTCTTTGTGGCTCTGGGTTATAAAGCCATTAATCACATTCGCTGTTTGCCACAAACATGCCACGTTACACTCTGCTAGATGTCTCATTCTGTCCGTCCCAGGATGCAACGACGGATGCAGCTCACTGAAATGGAAGAGGAAATGTCCTTTCCTGTCTGCATCCATATTTAGGATGGAAATAATCTAGTATCCCAGCCAGCATGTCCATGTGGACGTACTGTAGACCATAAGGGGGAAATCTGGGCTGCATAAAAGGGTTTTCCAGCAGTTTCCTCAGTGTTATTACCTGTGTGTCCCATTTAGCTTTCACATTGGTTCTGACAGCTGGGGCCAACTTGGTGAGTTTTACAAGAGCTATGTAGACCCCATATCCCAGCCAGTATGTCTTTGTGGGGCCCATATGGGTGCTGAATGGGGCATGGGCTCCCATGTTACTTATAAAGCCCATGTGGGCTGAATGAGCACCATAAGGGATGTAGGTGTGCTTGGGAAGCCCATGTGGGCTGGCCAAATGGGCCCCAAGTTGGGTCCCTTCTATCTTCTAAAAGGTTTTCCTTGCTGTGTTCAGAGTTTTTTTTTCATATGGTACATATAAGGGACAAGGACATGAAAATAGGAGAATGCTGTGAAGTATAATTTCCTCGCACAGTGGTGTTCACCGTTGGTGGCCTAAAGATCGGGTCTCTGCTCTTTGCAGATGATGTGATTCTGTTTGTTTTATAAGGCTGTGAGCTCTACCTGTCACTGGAATTATTTGCAGCTCTCGCAGGATTGTGAAGCAGTTGGGATGAAAATTAGCACCTCTAAATCTGACATGATGGTGTTCAGGGTGGGGGTGTCCTCTCTGGGTTGGGAATCAGGTCCTGCAACAAGTGGAGGAGTTTAAGTATGAGTGAGGGAAGGACGGCGCAGGAGATCTACAGACAGATTGGTGGGCCGTCTGCAGTGACGTGGAGTCTGCCTTGGCTTGCCTTGTTGATGAAGGAGCTGAGTTGAAAGTAGAAGCTCTTGATTTACCAGTTGGTCGATGTTCCTCCCTCTTACAGTCACCAGTTGTAGGTAGTGACCAAAAGAAACAGATTGGAAATACAACAGCTAAAATGAGTTTCCTCTGCAGGATGGTCAGGCTATCCCTTAGAGGTAGGGTAAGCCATCTGGGAAGGGCATCTGGTCAGGACGCCCCATTGGGAGATGTTCTGGGGACTTCCGACTGGGAGGAGACCCCAGGAAAGACTCAGGACATGCTTAAGGGACGACATCCCCTGGCCGGTCTAGGGAACACCTCTGGATTCCTCGGATGAGCTAGAAGTACTGGAAGGGAGAGGGAAGTCTGGAGTCTGGATGGATGGATGGATGGCTGAATGGATCTCTCCTAAATATCTCCAAACGACGCGTCTGGTGGTTGTAAACTCCTGACGATAACGACATTAAAGTGCAGAACTACGTTGATTTGTTTTTTCTGACATCTGTTGTCTCACTGCTATGATTCATAAAGGTCTGGTCTTGGAACAAGTGGAAAAGTCAGGTGTGCTGCAGCGTCATGCTTGAGTCACATACTAATGCACTCTTATTTAGCCATCAATCCCCTTTAGCTGATGTCAGCTGGTTTTCCACAGCTCGGTGATCTTGCATAGGCAATGAGAGATTGTCAGTCTCCTCATGTTACGGACCAGCGAGGAGATGGCTGATGGGAATTTAGATGTAAAGGAGCTCTAATGTTTCCGTTCCCGAGCCGTCCTTTCTGCCGTCTCCTGCATGCACCGTGTCTGTTCGCACGTCAGTTCAGTCGCACTCTGACCTTGTTCCTCGGATGTTTCAGTAAATACATTTTCAGCTATCGGTTCTGTATTTTTCACTGAAAGCACTTTGGATATGTGTGATGGTGTGACTGAAAGGAACTTTAATCCCAGGGTAATAAAGTTAAATGTGCCGGCCGGCCTTGCTACAGACCTGCTTCAAACAAAGTAATAGAAATGTAAAAGCGTTCAGGTTTCTCATTCATCTTGCTTCTAGTTACTGATGCTTGTCCACAGTATTGATTTAGCAGAGCTGGCCTTGCACAATTTCTATGCCTCCTTTAATGAAACACTCTTATTGATCCTCACTCTTCCTGTCTTTTTTTCTGTTAGTTTCTCTTTCGGGGATTCAGTCATCACTGCTCATCTGTTTCCATATTCTAATCACTGACTCCCGTTGGGGTCTTTTGGCTGAAATTTGCACTTTATATTGACCCACGCCTTTTCTGCTTTCTTTTTGCCACCTATCATGCATCCAAGTTCAATGTTTTTGTCTGTATTTGCTTTCCAGATTTCAACCTTCAGTACTTCTGGAAGTGGAGCGCAGTTGAGGACTACATCCTCTTCTGCTTTGGCTTCACCGTGCTGTGCGCCGTGGTCACCATGCTGCTGCTGGACTCGGCCGTGTTTGTGGAGACGCTGGGGTTCCTGGCTGTAATGTTAGAGGCCATGCTGGGCGTCCCACAGCTGCTGCAAAACTTAAACAACCGCTCCACCAAGGGAATGAGGTACGGCTTGCTTATTATTCTGAACATGCAGCAGCTAAAGTGTTTAATTAATCCAAAGGAAGGAGAATTTATCACCTAGCAAACAGCAGACCAGCTCTTTCAATACCTTTTTTTCCCCCATTTTGTGTATTGGAAGTTGGATTTATCCTCTGAAAACATCATTAGAGCAAGTTTGAAAGTTTGAAATGTGCCTACAGAGTGTGTTTCCAGGGTGAAGGATTGTAAATAAGATGTGGCATCTCTCCTGGTGCTGGAATAAGAGTGATTTTAGCTTGAAGTTTGTATAAGAGGGGTTAGTGACTGAGTGGGCTGTGGGGTCTTTGGGATTTTTTTCAGGTTAAGCTACATGAAGTCCTGAATCAATTAACCCATTTAATGCAGTTTTAAGTTTGGCTCAGCATCAATAGAAACATTAGAACTGGGTGCAGAATGGGACTAAAACCCAGACGGCTTGTATTCATGCTGATAATGCAGTTAGGCTGTGAAAGAAACTATACTGATCCAACATCCATTGGATGGATGGATGGTGGGATGGACGGTGCAATTGATGGTGGAAAGGATGGATAGATGGATGGATGGTGGAATGGATGGATAATGGATGGTGGGATGGATGGTAGAATGGATGGATGATGGATGGTGGAAAGGATGGATGGATGGTGGGATTGATGGTGGAAAGGATGGATGGATGGATGGATGGTGGGATTGATGGTGGAAAGGATGGATGGATGGATGCATGGATGGATGGATGGTGGGATGGATGGTGGAAAAGATGGAGGGATGGATGGTGGGATGGATGAATTGATGAATGTATGGTGGAAAGGATGGATGGATGGATGGATGGATGGTGGGATGGATGGTGGAATGGATGGATGGTGGAAAAGATGGAGGGATGGATGGTGGGATGGATGAATTGATGAATGTATGGTGGAAAGGATGGATGGATGGATGGATGGATAGAAGGATGGATGGATGGAGCCAGCCAGCCAGCCAGCATGTCCACGTGGGGCTGTTTAGGGTTAAATGTGGGCTGCAGATACGTTGGCCTCCACTGTGTTTTTGTTGATATGGGTGCCTAACTGGGTCTGACTGGTTTTCAGTTTTCAGACCACATGGTCTCCCCATGCCCACTTAGTCCACATGGGACCAGTTCAAGTCCACTAAGCTCATCCCAGTTAACCCTAACCTTACCATGAACATGCTGGTGTGTATATATGGTCCTGTACGACTCACCCAGCTGACCCAGTTAGAAACCCATATGAACAAACCCTGGTGAGGCCACCGTGCTGCAGCCTATACTTAACCCTTGAGGGCCCACATGGACATGCTGGCTGGGTCTGGACTCTTCAGTTTCATACATCTAACATCCATTCAGGCTGAATCATTCAGGCAACATCGGCTCTGCTGAGTCATGTTTTACCTGGAACAGGTAACCTGCGTGTTACGGTGTGAATATAACGGATCTGATCATCATCATGTGGCATCGACACTCAGCTGTGAAGTCATGTTGCACCTCTTCATCACGGACCAAGATGAGATTAAAACCCGCAGATTTTAAATGTCCCGATGAAAACATTTATTTCCGTGGAGTCACTTTAAATCTTCCTGACGTCCAGATTTCAGATAACATGTTGTAATACCTATACACTCCTTGCTCAGTGTAATAAACTAAACTAACCTGATCATCTCAGAGGTTTGTGAAGCTGCTCCATCACAGCCTGACGAGTCCCTCCGTTCCCTCGTCCTTTGGTGGGGACACGTCTGTCCCACAGAGGTGCAGTGGACTGGAAAGTTGTAGCCTTGAGGACAAACCTGCAAGAACGGTTTCTAGAAGAGCTTTTAATTACCAGGTGTACTCATAAAAAAGTCTCATTTTAAGGTCATTTCTGCAGTTTGAGTTGTAATGATCTAATTGGAGGTAACCTTGGATGAAGAGGGGAGTGAAGGATAATGGAGGGGCCCACACAGAGCTGAAAGCTCGCAGTAGGAATGTTTTCCTCTGACGGTAATGTCAGAGTGTAAAGGTCGATGTGTTAACTGATTATCATCTCACGTAGATGACTGTGAGATCAATTACCCCCCTAATGGCTCAGAACCTCGTGCAAATTATCATCATTATTTCCTTATTATGTTGCTCATCTATTATCAGTTGAGGCTGTGCATGCTCTTCCTGGGTGGGTGGGACAGTAGTTTCATGCTCTGCTGGTCGTGCCGAGTCGCATTTTCTCTCTTGGAGAAGAAAATCAGAGTTGTTTCTGTTTTGACTCCTCTGCCAGACAAATCCTCCGTAAGACGGGTTTCATTTTGCAGACGTCCTGGTTGCGATGTGAGAGAGATGCAGACTGATGACAGGTCAGGATGAAGGAGGTGTTTATTGTTGAGTGACATGAAAAAAATGCTGTGACTGCATTGCAGAAGTCCTCAATCATAATACTTTTTATTTCTGTGGTGCTTTTCAAGAACTCGAACACTTTACAAGATAAAAGAGAACAAGAGAAGCAACTAAAACAACGTGGACTGAAATCAGATCAGTTCATTAATGATGCTGATAAAGATGAAATGAACGGTAGATGAAGTCATTCTTCCACATACTTTTCACAGGGTTGTGCTCATGTCCTCTTCAGGTCACGGTTTGTCCGTTTTCACCTCCTGGACATGTTCGTCCAGCATGCAGCAAACACCACGCACAGCTTCTGACTTCAGTTTTCCTTTCTACTGATGTAAAAGTGCAGTTATGGCTCATTGTCGGGCCTCAGTAATGCATCACATTGACATGTCCTCAGGGGGTGCATCTGGTCGCCCGTTCAGCTCACACTGAATATTCCCAGCAAGATTAAATACGCAATAAGGCAATATTAGCTCTTCCAGATTATGGATGAGTACATTTAGAACATTAGTTTTCTGAATTCATATGCATGAAAGCCATCAAAGCCACAAACCAGACAAACATATTTCTTTCCAAGCAGTTAGATGAAATTATTATGAATCATTATGAAAATGCTGCTTCATATTCAGGGAATATTTTCCAACCTCTCCATCGATCTTTGTGTCCTAATTGCTCAGATGACCCTGCTGCTGGAATCAGCACCATTTTGCATATTTACACTCATCCTACAAGCACTGAAGGACTTTGAAACCTACAGATTCGACGTCAAACACAAAGTCAGCATCTAAGGTCACAGTATCCCATATGAAACTCTGACAAAGCTTTAATGCTGACTGTATGGATCTGCTAAATGAAGACAGGTTAGTCATACTCCATACATGTCAGGTCAAAGTTTAGCGAAGACGTACACACCTATTTTCAGTCCCACTCAGGGTAATTACTCTGCTCTACCTCTATTGACACTTTTTCTGCAAGTGCACACATGCACCCTCGTACCACAACTCCTGGGAAATCAAGTAAGAGGCAGAGCGGTGATGGAAAGATGTAATGGAAGAGAGAAGGAGTGGATGAGACGGAGAAAGATATGACTAAAGGGGGAAAGCTCTGGAGTTTCCTGTATGTCTCTATTAATGTGTTTTTAAATATGTTCAGGCCTCATTTTAGTAACAGTTATGTCCAAATGCAATTCATTTTAAGCAATAACTCACAGTGTTTGAAATGATTTTCCAAATCCAGTCCTGGATATCTGCCCCTGCTACTTATATGCATCCCTTTTGCAACACACCTGAATCCCTTCATCTGGACGTCATCCAGCAAGCAGAGGCCTGCTGAGCCAGTCGCTTGGTTCAGGTGTGTTGGAGACGGGATGCATCTATCAAGCGGCAACCTCCGGGATTAAAGGTAAAACCTATGCAAAAGTGCCAAAATCTGCAGTTCCCCCTTCATCCACTAGGGGCTCCAAAACAGAGCAAATCCCCATAGACTCCCATGTTAAAAACACCAACTTCACAGCAGAAATACACATGTTTACAGCCTGGTTCAAAAATCCATTTTAGGTTTAATAGGTCAGGTTTACCTTCATGACAACTGTGGGGGGAGTGAATTTTTTTCTAACTCACCCGTTTAAAAGTAACTTCATCTAAAAAAAATCAGCATAATTAGAGGCGTGTCCAGGTAGCATATCTCCGGCTGCAAGGAGGAACGTAGAACAACCCCAGTTTTTGGCCGGTTAACAGCGTGACTTAGCTTTAGCCCACTTATTTCCGTTGGCTAGGTTAGTACCTGTTAGCTCTAGGTTAGCTCGATTAGCTACAGGCAGGTTGGAGTTCGCTAGATGTCGATCATCCACCCTCACGCTCACAGCCCCATCTCAGCTCCACCTCTTTCCCATGTTTGTATTTTCCGGGAGTGACGACACGTGAGGTGCTGCAAAATGACGATGGTAGGAACCGCCCAATGAGCTTCAGTTCAGCTCTTCATGAACCTACGGGTGACGTCACGAAGGCTCCGCCCATTTTTTATATACAGTTTCTGATCCAATCCAGTTTATGACCAATCCAGGTCCTCGAGGGCCGGTGTCCTGCCGGTTTTCCAAGTGTCCCTGCTGCAACCTGATTTAAATCAATGTGTATTGAGCAGACATGAGCAGAGCTTGTCTGAATCTGAGACAGGAGTTTCCCAGCAGGGTCACTTGCAGGACACCAGCCCTCGAGGACCTGGATTGGTGATCTCTGATCTAAACGTTGCAGGATTAAAGCCCTTGGGGACCAACCCTGGTCAAGCCTGGTTTAAACCTTTACAGTGAAATCTCCAAAATGAGCTCAACTAGAAAAACTTCCAGTGAGAAATGAAAAACTCGAGTTGGATGATTAAAGTGCAAAAAAACAAAAACTGAAAGTGTCTTGGCTCAAGGTACTCAGCTGTCAGACTGAAATCCCCAAAGTAGATATCACATGCAGCGTGTAACTATATAAATGTTTATGCAGGTAAAACAGACGGCATGTCCATTTTTTTTTCCTTAATTTAAAAAAAAAAATATATAAAAATTTCTGATTAAGTTGACGTCCCCAGCTTCACTTGCTTTAATTTAGATATGGTAGGAAAATATATTATACTTTTAAGGAAATAAATTTTATCCTATTACTGTAAAAACCAAATTGAAAATTTAACTTCTAACATTTTGCCGATTCAGGCTAAATGCTAAAAAAGGCTTCAAGCTTTGTTGTAAAGATGCCGTTCGAAATCCAAACTCAAGTGAAAATATTTTGTATATTTATTTTGTGTTTCTTTCTTTCTTTATTGCATCTGTTCAATAAAAATGATAGAAAACTAAAAGTCGATCATTTATTTGAACTTACTTTGATGTTTGTCTCATCTGTGAACGATATCGACCCGTCTGGTGACGATCGATGCTCACTACTCCTCAAGAATGTTTCTCTCTGGACATTTGGACACCCCTGAAAAGCACGATAAAGGGCAGGTGTGGACATTGACGCAGCCAGAATGTTTTTATAATAACAGGAAGTGATGTCGCCACACCTGCACAGAATAAATCAGATGATTAACTGATAAATGTAGACAATGATCTTTTGAAATGATATCAGATAGGGCTGTGACGATATGCTTTTGTCCCAATTCGATTCCGATTTTTTTGGGTGCCGATTCGATTTAAATTGCAATTCTCAAAATTCTTCAATATTGATGATTTTTGTAATTAAAAACCAAAAAAAAAATCATAAAATTTCTTTTTGCAAGTAATTTTTCTTTATTTCAGTTAGGAAAAACCAACACAGTAGCCAGATCATCATTCTGCTGCTATAATGCCCAAGAAGACAAGTAAAATGATCAATAAAACCAAAGAAAATGACAAAAATTTTATAGTGGATTGATTTTATTTATTTGAAAAAAAAAAATTTAAATTGTGAAGAAAAAGATCCTGTTTTCCGATTTTTTTATTTGATTTTCTCACCCCCTAATATCAGATTATTACAGTAATCTGATTACTCCCGGATATCTGATTTTGATGATCATGTAAACAGACTGTTTATAAAATTATTTATCTGAGAATGTCTTTGATATAGAAGAGAAACTGAATTTACATAAATATAAATAAATTAATAAGGGCGAATCTGAAGCGAATAGATTCAGGAAACTGATGCTGATACCAGCTAACTTTTCGTATTAATGCATCAGCGCTTCACTATGTGACTCCAAAACATTAAAAAGATGAAGCGATGCACTCATCGACATCATCAACATCTAGACACAAACATGTAGAAGGTTCTTTGCATCATTGATCCCTTCGTCTTGGCGTCTGAAGCTATTTCTCTGCAGCCATTAGGAGCATGGCATCGCTGCTAACAGGTTTGGCTTCTAAAAGCTTTTGACTCATCAGGACCTCTTAGTTAGATGTGCTGCCAGATGAAGGCGGCGAGGACCAGACAGGCCTCCTTCTGCCCACAAAGATCTGCATGAGCTGTTGCATCTCCATGGTTCTGACTGCTGTCAGGGTTCCCATAGAGACACCACCAAAGATGGCGGAAGTAGGGAGAAGCTTTAAACTTCAACATAAAACTAAATTTAACATATTTTACGTGTGAGTGGAAAAGGTTCATTTGATTAACCAGGTAAAGGTGTGATGACATCACAGCACCACGGGAGGATGTTTACGTTGGAAGTAAGGCAGGAAAAGATGTGAAATTCGTCACATGAACTTGTGCTTTTGGTTAAAGTGAGTCTCAAAACGTTGGCTGTTCTCCATCCATCCATCGTATGTCGCTTATCCGGGGTCGGGTCGCGGGGCCAGCAGCCTAAGAAGCCCAGACTTCCCTCTCCCCAGCCACATCTGCCAACTCTGCGGGGGGATCCCGAGGCGTTCCCAGGCCAGCCGAGAGATATAATCCCTCCAGCGTGTCCTGGGTCTTCCCCGGGGTCTCCTCCCAGAGGGACGTGCCTGGAACACCTCACCAGGGAGGTCCAGGAGGCATCCTGACCAGATGCCCGAGCCACCTCAACTGGTTCCTCTCGATGCGGAGGAGCAGCGGCTCTACTCTGATCTCCTCCCGGATGACCGAGCTCCTCACCCTATCTCTAAGGGAGAGCCCGGCCACCCTGCGGAGGAAACTCATTTCAGCCGCCTGTTTCCAGTTGCAGCATCGAACCAGATGTTTATTCCCATGATGTTCTGTTACAGAGAAACAAGCAGGAGGTTTGAGTGCAGACAGGGTGCAGGGTGGATTTTGTGGCATGTCGCCTGCATGCATCTGGCATGTGTGTTACTAAAGTAGTTTATTTATATGAAAAGTGCTTCATAAATATAAATAAATCCGATGTTGTGTGTTAAACAGGCCGATCATGCGAGACGAGAAATTTATTCTTCATTAGACACAAATGAATGTCTACGTCTGAATCACTATGAACACAAAACCCACCAGAGGAGATTGCATGAGCCAGTCTGCATGTATAACAGCAGTATTCTGCATATTTTCTGTGTACATGTATATATAAACATATAATCGCACGGTTATTAGGAAACATCTGCATCTCAGCATGTGTTTAATAGTGACGGAGTGAGCTTCACGTCTGACGGAGCGTTCAGCCTCGCTGCATTTGCAGCCACTCATTACTCAGGTGGAAGCAATATTTGAATGCTTAAGTTGTGATTTGTTTTTATAAACAATGTGTGTGTGTGAGTGTGAGTGATTGCTCGCTGCTCTCTTTGTCTGCCTTGAGGGGGGGGGGTCTTCCTGTTTGTCTTTTCCTCATTAAAGTTCATCCATTTTGCTTCCAATCCAGTTTCTGTCTCCTGTCTCTGCTGCAAAGCTGCACTACGCTGCTGAGTGACGGTTTAGAGGGCTGTGTGTGTGTGTGTGTGTGTGTGTGTGTGTGTGTGTGTGTGTGTGTGTGTGTGTGTGTGTGTGTGTGTGTGTGTGTGTGTGTGTCTCACTCTGACGGTAATGTATGCAGACATATCCACCACTGCCTCCTCTCTGGCCCCATTTCTAGTCTCTAGATTCAGTTTGTCCTGAATGTCACGCCGACAGTCACTCACATGTATGTAATATGGTGTGCGTGAAGGATCTGTCCATTTGTGCTCCATGTTCTGCCCCCACCTCCATCCTCCGTCACCGTTTCCCCGACACCTCGCAGCTTGTTTCTTGTGTCCAGGTCAGGGTAACACCCTTCAAGCTTTAATGGTGGTCCTATTACCACGTCCCTTCTATAGCAGGCTAATGGTGGTTTCACGTTTCTCCCGTGGCGGTCATTACCTTGAGGCTCTTTCAGCCGCTACCTTTACCTTTACAGCCTCCCTGTTGGGACACGAAGCAGACACTCCAGTGACCTCTAAGCAATTTGTGACCTTTGCACCAGATCTGTGTCCCGGAGGACTTTCCAAGTGTGAGGCTGGTGGTGATGGAGGATGTTGGAGGAAAACATAAAGCTCATGATTCCCTTCATCACTGGAGGAGCTTTTACTTCAGATACGGCAAATGAAGTCAGGAGCAACTTTACAGCTACACATCCACAGGGTCAAACCCCCCTTCCACTTGGGTCTAACATGGATGCTCTTAAATAATGATTTGCATAGAAAAATGCTTCACATGTCATGAGAGAACAATCAGTCTGAATGTGAAGTAACGGCACTCTGCGGTTTATAGTGGAAAAGAAACATCAGAATAAAAAACAAACAGCTGCAAAGCTTTTAATTCCATCAAGCATGCGTTTACCAGTGAACTGAACCATGTGCCAGGGAGCATATAATCATTTTTATATATTATTTCAGAACAGCTGTAATGAAACTGTAACTTCTGAAATCAGCTTTGCTTAAAGACACGACAAAACTTTTACTATTTTCCCGCCACGCGCCCCTCCCCCCATCGACGGCTAATTCAGCATCCATCATGCATTCTTCTCCAGCCAGCAGAAGACCATCTTACCATAACTCTTGTTTCTTACCATAACTCTTTCTCTCTTTTAATCTTCTTGTTTCTTTGCTGAATCAAAGACGTGTGTTCAAAACAGCCAGTTCCTTATTATACCGTGAAGTGAAATGTCACGCAGCGTCCCGAATGTAAAAGTTGTGTAGTATCGGTTTCTCAGCCTTGGGATGCTGCTGGGCAGCAGTGATCCTAGAAATACACATGATAGATGTCACTGTGTCATCGAACACGTCCGGGAAGCAGAGTTTTAAGGTAAAAAAGTTACATAATGCTTCTTTAAAGTCAAAACCTGTCTTATATTATTCTCCGATGTAATATTTTCTGTAGCAACGTTTCTACATCATGCTCTAGCCGTGCAGAAGCTGGAAACAGATCTGTTTTCCATCGTTTAAGTATGATGTGACCAGGTCAGGACATCTGTAGCTTCTAGCTGGTATTTTATGTGTTTTTATGCATTTTATATTTTATTTTATTTCATGTACCGCTTGGACTGGGTAACATATTCCGTTCTATTCTATAGTTATTTAGCAGACATTTTTTATTCAAAACAACTGACATATGAGACTGAGAACACACACACACACACACACACACACACACAGTCATACCAATAGGCACGTCGGAGGGCAACTTGGGGTTCAGTGTATTGCGCAAGGACAGTTCGGCACAATCTCCCAACTTTCCAGTTGAAGGCAATGCCCATTCTCATGAACTACAGCCGCCCACATCCACCTTCAGGGATGAGCTTTTAAACGGAATCTGTGTAATATTCAGTGTTTCTTTTCAGGCTTGCACACAGAAGGGGGTTATATTAGTTTCAGTTTGGAGCACAATTACTAAAGCAGATGAAGTTTTTTGTCAAAATATGTGTCCAGTTCTGTGATTGAGGGTCACATAAAAGTTTTATGTTTTCTTTGTTTTTCCTTTGGTCGTGTTTAGTCAAAAAACTTTTTTACTTTGAAGTCCTGTAACATTTGGAAAGTTGTTTATTCCAAAATGTATGAATAAAGATGTGAGTTAATGGCTGCATGATATCAGGAAAACACGTAGAATGCTGTTGAAAGTTGCCATGATGATATAACCTGCAAGAAGTAAAATTTAATGGTGCTTGAAGGTTTTGTAATCCAGTGCTCCACCTGCAAAACTCATGCTAGTTTATTGTCACTAGTAGCGATAAGAGACTAGCATATCACTACTAGATAGTCTCACATCTGAGTAGCAATATGACACTAGCATATTGCGCTACTAACTAGTGTTATATGGCTAGTAGCCATATGACACTAGCATATCACTCTAGCTAGTCTGTTATCACTAGTAGCGAAAAGAGACTAGCATATCACTACTAGATAGCCTCACATCCCAAGTAGCAATATGACACCAGCATATTGCGCTACTAGCTAGTGTTATATGGCTAGTAGCGATATGACACTAGCATATTGCGCTACTAGCTAGTGTTATATGGCTACTAGCGATATGACACTAGCATATTGCACTACTAGCTAGTGTTAAATGGCTAGTAGCGATATGACACTAGCATTTCACTCTACTAGCTAGTCTCTTATCATTAGTAGCGATAAGAGACTAGCATGTCGCTACTAGACAGTCTCATTTCCCGAGTAGTGAGATGACACCGGCATTAGGGCTGGGCAATATATCGAGTATACTCTAGATATCGTGGCTAGTCCCCTGTGCAATATAGAAAATGCCTATATTTGTCATATTCGAGTATCCTGTTGTCACGCAGTTGTTTTTAGCTGTGGGCGGGGTTTTCTCCCTCCTCCTCGACTCTTCACCGCTTTGCACAGAGAGTTAAAGCAAGCACACCTAGTTACGTACATAACTTGAGCTACGTGCTACGTCATGAGAGGCAGCGTGGAGCCACTGTTGCCAACTTGGTGACTTACTGGCTAAATCTGGCGACTTTTTTTGTGAAAAGCTACAAATCTAGCGACTTTTACTGGAGTTATTGGAAACGTTCCTGGTGTTTTGGCGACTGACTTTAAAGCGCATATTGTAAAGTTATTGTCAGAATGAGAGTCTCTCCCCGTCCTAAAGCACTCAGTCGCTCCGGCTGCAGCTGCAGCCAGTCAGAGGAGCAGAGAGGACACCTGCACGACACCTCCACCTACAGTCACAATGAAGAACCAAATCCGCCACTGATCCCGCTCTGGATTACAGAGTGGGACGTAAATTACAAAGTTTTTCACGTCACGCAAAAATAATTAATTCTATTTGATTACATTCACAGCCTCTGTCACTTACTCACCTCATCCACTGTGTGTGACTTAAGCATATTTATCTAGCTCCTCATGTCTCTAGAAAGTACAGAAAGCAGTGGGAATCAAATCCTGAATTAAAAGCTGACTGAAGCCGTTTATTGGAGACGATACGAGGACATTCTGCTTGTATTATAAGACTGATTTCTACGCTAAACTCTGCGATAAAAAAAAAATACACGACAACTCAAAAACGTATCCATAAAGCAAAGCCTTGTAATAGTTCATCATTTGAAAATTCACCCCCTAGAGCCCCTTTTTTCATACGTTCATAAGGCACTTTATTTTGTTTTAAAATGACATGTTTCTGCCACTGCTTTAACTGTTCAATAAATACAGTTTTTATCAGTTTGCTTCGTTACAATTTAATCCTTTTGGCATGAATGTTTAAAATCAGCATAACTTAATGCAGTATTAACAATTATGTTTTAATGGAGACACAAAATCATCTTATTGATGTGATTGTAAGCACCAAAGCATTCATTCAAGGCTGAGGTAAATATCGAGATATATATTGTATATCGTGACATGCCATAAAAAAATCGGGATATTACTAAAAGGTCAAATCGCCCAGCCCTAACCAGCATATTGCGCAACTAGCTAGTGTTGAACAGCTAGTAGCGATATGACACTAGCATATCACGCTAATGGCTAGTCTCATATTAGTAGTAGCGATATGACACTAGCATCACGCTAATGGCTAGTCTCATATTAGTTGTAGCGATATGACACTAGCATATTGCGCTATTAGCTAGTTTTATATGACTAGTAGCAATATGAGATATGTTAGCTAATGCTAGATTTTAATAAACCTGGTCCATATTTGCCTCAAAACTAGACATAAAACAGAAAATTTGTAGCATTTGTAAAAGCTGTTTCTTTATCAGCTTTTGATGAGTTATAAGGAGATTTGTGTTTTTATCAACTGTTGTTGCGTAAACCGGGCAGGCTAGAGTCATAATGCAGGTACATTTTTAATATATTGTGCTGCTCTGATGTGAATTTAAACCTGTCAGTGCATCATTATACCAGCTGACCATTTGGTGATGTTATATTCAGGTGAAAATGTGGGATGTTATGGTGCTCCAATGGAAGCAAAACAAAGAACAAAGAAGGTTTTTTGCATTTTGCCTGCATGATTGTTTTATTTATTGCATGTTTTGTATAAATGGGGGGAAACTTCATGAATACGAGTGTAACAATGTAGAGGTAGATAAATCCCCGTCTGCACCTTTCAGACACGAATGCATCACTGCTCCTCATTAGTAAAACCCTGACTGAAACTTTTTATGCAAAACCGATGGAAATCTGCCCTTTAGAGCCCTCCCTACATGAGTCAACATGGAGAATAGTTTTGTGGAAACCTCACATTTTCTTTTATTTATACAACTTTGCATTGTGGGATTTGGAGAAAAGCTTGGCGGATTTTCGCCGTGTCTATTTGTACAAATTCATTATTATTTATGGAAGAGACAAAGAAGGAATAGAAATAAGCTTTTTCAAAACCTGTACATATTGTGTTTTGTTACAACAGCAGGCCTGTTTCATATTCAAGGTTATGCCACATTGTCTGAATTGGTCAGGACTAAACCGAAGCAGGATTATGTAAAGCCCAGTGCGCGCCGGCTGCAACCATCCCAGTTGCTTTCTAAGTAAATTCACTCATGCAACAGTGAAAAGCAGCATTTTTTTTCTGACTCGTTCTGGCTCCTTGACCTTTAGTTTCTCATTGAGTTGGAGTCTGTAGAGGCAAAGAAACTTGCTGTGAAGGTAATAAATTCCCAGAGTCAGTGGTGAGGCTTTTTTTTCATTGGTCTGTCAGTGTTTTCCATGTTTCTGTCTAATTGGAGACCGATCGTCACAGAGCCTGATCTCAACATGATGTGTGGGCCCGGACCATCTGTGACACAAATACTTGTTTTTTTCTTCTTGGTGAGATGATTTGCTTTATATTTCAGGTTATGTTCCACTTTATGTGGAAAAAAGATCCAAAGTGTTGAATCTTAATGGAAAGTATTTTGCATGAAATGAAATCTGACTCCTCTGTGGATGGTTGTTACATACCCATTTTCTTATTGTCTTCATCAGAAATCAATGTATTCTATGTCTGAGACCTTAATGCAGCTTAATTTTGGCTTCTTGCACTTTTAGTTTCTTTCATTAAATAATTATTCATACTCTAGAAACATTCATTACCTGCTTGCCGTCTCATCTGTTCTGGATTGTTTACATACTATGAAGAAGTATTTGTAATGTCCTCAGGCCAACTCGTACCACTGCTTCTCGTTGCCTCCCCTCTGCTTTAGTTTGTGATGTAGAATCCATCTTTTCTGTCAGGTTGGGAACTTTTCGTGTTTGGCTGTGTGCGATCGATCAGCATGCATAATTCATAGTTAGTGGGTTAAGACCAGCTCAGCTTCTCTCTCGCTGGGCCCTTTGATTTTCGTCTCTCTATCGGCCCCCTTCGGGGAGAGCTGCAGC
Organism: Telmatherina bonti; assembly: GCF_933228915.1. NCBI lineage: Eukaryota > Metazoa > Chordata > Actinopteri > Atheriniformes > Telmatherinidae > Telmatherina > Telmatherina bonti. The sequence goes on along the minus strand of NC_136620.1, from coordinate 39,861,576 downwards.
CCTGCTGCTAAATCACTTCATGCACGGCCCCTATGTGTGGGCGCACTCGTGTACACACATAACCAAGCATTTGCAGACACACGCATCATGTGAAATCTACAAACGCTGGTAGCACGGAAACAGAAAGTTACGGAAGCTTTAAGGCGCCTTAAACACAAGCCCCAGCTGCTCTTCATCAATGTGGCTTTGTATCTGTATTATCTGTAAGTTTCAATGGACTGTCTACCCCCGCATACAGAATAGGATGCCCCACACAAAGCTTAAAGCCTGCAACGGTTTATTTTGTGACTTTTTTTCCTCAGCTGTAGTGTAAAATGTGCCAGGTGTCTGCAGAGATATTGTTGCTTTTTGTCATGCATCACTCTCTGAAAAATGCTGACAAATCTGCACAAAGCAAGTTATGAGAAAACCTGCTGTTCGTGCTACAAAGCAGAGCATTCAGAAAGTGTTGTCAGAGCCGAATGAGGCTTTGACTTTACGATTACCTATTCATGTGCACTCTGTCCTGCAGACAGAACTCTGTCGCCATCCCATTATCCATCCATCTATCCATCCTTTGGTCTCCTGAGCACTACACAAGGTGAAAGGCAAGACAGGATGATGGGATAAGAAAGCAGCAGAGGCAGAGGAGGCCTGAGGATGAAGATTTAGTAGCAGATTGAAAGATTGTTTGAGGTAATGAACATGAATAATTTGTACACAGATTAAGTGGCAACGTAGCGAAGGAAGGAAGGCAGCGGCACTTCTTCAAATGGTCAACAGACAGAAATGTTCTTATATTAGAGTAAAGCCAACAAAGTACCTGTTCCACTGAGGGTTAGTGTACATCCCGTCAGCCTCCGGATCCGTGTTGTTACTAGTTTTATGTAGCAACAACATTACAACAAACATGAACTATCTACTACCTGTGTGCTATGGAACACCTGCCTCACAATCTAGGTGCAGTACTTTATTATATTAAACTCATTGGAAGCAAGTTTACCACCTGTGCATTATTTACTCTGAAAGGCACCTTGTATTTTTATAATTTATTTAATTGTTTACTTATATTATTTACTGATTTTTTACTGTTTTTCTACTATTATTGCTAAAAGTACTTCTTATTTTAGCGAGTCCAAAGCATTTCATTGCATTGTTGACCTTGAGTTGAACGTGTACATGACCGATAAACAATCTTGAAATCTTGAACTGTTTTAGAAAGACATCCATGTAATGTGGATGGAGTTGAGCTTAGAATTAACTAGGATGCTTAAAAGCTGCCACTTTGGATTATTTTGTGCTTTTATGGAAGAAATTCCGTCAAGTCGGGTTGTTGGATTTCTGCACAATATTTCTGACTTCATAGTTTGCTTTCAGCGTCTGATTCATTTTTCACTGCAACAGTGTTTGTTTCGTTGCACCATCCAGCAGTTTCATCAATTACAATAATAATGTTTTCACTAAAGCAATAACTGCGATATTACAGCATAGTGGGAACGATCATTCATTCAAATCAGATCATAATCTTCCATCCAGCTTCCATGTTAACCAGCTGGAAGTGTTCCAAAGGAAGCGTGTCCAGTGGCTCCAGGAGGGTCTGGTGGCGGTGAAAAACGTTCAGACTGACATTTCTGCACATTGCTTTCAGGTATTTAAATGTATAGTTGTTCTTTAAAGAGTTCAGGATTTTTCGGCTACCCAGAATATCAGAATTTTTTAAATATCTCCGCAAAGTCTTGGAAAATGTAAACGTTCTTACTATCTGAATTATTTAATGTTGTCTCTGATTTATTCCAGATGTTTTTAGGTTCTTATCTCAGTAATTTTAAAACATCACACACTAAACAGAAATGGAGTAAAGAGTATGAAGATATGAGGAGTGCAAGAAAATATTGATACTCTGAAAAATTACTAAATAAATTGTTACTGCAAGATTACGTATTATATCCAGATGTACTATTAATTTTTTTCATGAATAATTTACTGCTTATGCAGACATTATCAGTAAACCTGTTGCATTTAAACTTGACTGTTTTAGTTAATATCTACATGAAGAATCTTAATTTTTTTTGTCTTTATACAAGCAGCCCTCGATTTACAAACGAGTTCCATTCCTACTCCGCTGTGTAACCTGAAATTGCGCGTAGGTCGGATTTCTGCCCTTAAATACCCCCCTAATCACTAAATAACTGTCTAAACACACATATTATACATCATTTTAATAGAAAAACAGTACAGGCAATTAAAATAAAATAAATATTCATGCTATAAATGCATTGTCTCATTCTCTGCGTCACGTCATAAGAGCTTATACGGAACCTCGTAACTTCAAAACTTGCTGTATTTTTTTATTTACATTTATTTAATGAGCGTCGTAAAGTCAAAAGTCTTTGCACCAAGCACACATTTTCTTGATGAATACTTAAAAAACTGATATGTTTTATGTACGTATGAGCAGTTATGTTGTGCTTACGTCGTGGTATGTGTGATTTGGTAACTATTCAATATCTTGTTTTTATTTTTAATATTGTACATAAAGAGTGTTTTTATTTATTCTGTAGTGAAAACGAGATTTGTCTGCTCTTTTTCAGTAAGTTGAAACAGGTTAACGATTCTGCAACTGTTTTCTATCCATTAAATTCTGTTTTTAAAAAATTCTCAACTTACCGTCCAGCTTGTGTCATAATAAATCACAATTTATCGAATCGTTATCGCTGTAATCCGATACATAATGTATCGCCAGATTTTTGCTAGTTCTATCTCACACGCACACACACACACACACACACATGCACACACACACACACACACACACACACACACACACACAAGGTACAGCTGAACCGATGTAAAAATCAAGATAATTATAAAATCTGATAATTTTCCATTATCTCCATAGATAGTATTGATAAGCATGTTAACGATCAACCTTCCCAGACAGGTTGAACATGGATTTCCAGGATGGAAATCTCAGCCTTTCTTCCACCACCACCCCTTCTGCCTCCCATTTGATGCATCGGAGGGAGCACTGGATCGCTCCAAAGGGTTCTTCTTTGCCAGGGTTTGGCATTCCTGAAGTCTGTTATCTTCTTCTTACCACAATATTTGGAGCCTGCTGTTGAAATAAACGGTGTTACAACTCAAACATGGCGCGTCTGATTTCAGCAGCTCTACAGAAACTGGTATTTGAATGGGATGTGGTTTTACTGGTTAGGTTTAGGTCAGTAAATCTGACCAAGCATGCAGTGAATCCTTTTCCATGTTGTTCCCAACTGTCTCTTTCATAAATTGTCACAGTTATGTTCCACTTGTCCAGTCCTGCAGCTTGTAGGACCTAATAACCGACCTGACAGCTCTCGTTCAATACTAAGCACAATTACTGCGGGGCTAACATGCTGCACCGGCGTCACGCACTGCTATCAGACCCCCTCCTGCTTTCGCCATCGCTCTCTCTGGTCCTGTCACTCTGTAGCTATCAAGGTGGTTTCGTTTCTCACCCCTCTCTAAATATATCGCCCTCCTGCCTGCTTGCATTGTCATCCATCTTTTGTCATTTTCTTTTAACCTCCATCCAGCCTCATTGGGATCCATTCCATGATTTCATCCTTTTCTCTCTCGTATCTGGCCTTTTAGTTTGGACCAAGGTGTCAGGCCAGGGTGATCAATGAAAACCCGTCCAGGCTGGGCTGAACTGGGAGGACTGCATGTGTGTGTGTGTGTGTTGGAGTGTGTGAGTACGTCTTGGTGAGAAAAGGAAGGAAAATGTGTACTTTTGAGTTGTGCATTTTCTTTTCATGTGTGTTCTTGAACAGTGTCACAAACTGTTGATAGTGATGGATACGCAAGAGAGAGTCAGTCAATCAGTATTCTGAATCAATACCATTATCACTTCTCCTCCCTGAGGAAGAGCCAACGCTGTACTCAGGACCAAGTTCAATCATCTGGTCTTATCTGTGTCTTTCATCCGCTGCCAACTGACTGACAGACGTCATGATGAATGGTTCCACTGCCATACAAACATATATAAGACTAGCATGATAAACACCTAGCAAAATGTGTGGGGTGTGCATGGATGTGTGTGTGTGTGTGTCCATGTGTGCATGTATGTGTACATGCATGTGTGTGTGTGTGCTTGCCAGAGATAAACAACCTTGAACTGGTGTTTTGTCTCCATTGTCCTGCTTTGCTTCTTTGTTGAAACTCTTTATAAAACGGACCCCACCTCCTAAATGACTCGGCCTCATTAGTGACGTAAAGAAAACATTGTTTTTATGTGAATTAAATAAATAAATATTTCTTCAGGTCCCATTTCTACATTTTTCAAACTCCCGTCCATCCATTACCATCCCACAAATAATTTCTCTTCCCAACTTAAAAGACAGTTAAAATAAAAGTTTAATTATTTATATATAGACTTGACTTGACCTGACTTAACGTCTCACCTCTTGGGTAACGTTAAGTTAACTTAACTTTACCTAATCTTACCTCACCTTAAACCTAACTTAAACGAACTTTACCTAACCTAGTAAGTAAGTAAGGTACCTTACCTAGTAAGGTAAGGGAAAATGGTAGGGTAAGGTTAAGGTAAGTAAAGGTTAAGGCAACTAAGGCTTCACCTTAGTTTACTTATTCACCTTACCTTACCATACATACCTTACCATACCATACATCACCAATAAACGTAAAGATGACACCTTAGTGGAGAAAATAAAGATGTCACTGTCAAAAAAAAAAGGATAATAAGAGATGAAATGGGAAATCTGACGTTTATTCTCTGTAGAAAATACTGCAGTGGATTAGGGGGAGAGTATTTTCCCTGCATCGGTCTGGCTGCTTAGAGAGAAGGAGAAGTTAGAAATATTTATTTTAAATGATTTAATCTGCTCATTTGTGGTGTGTGTTCATGCAAGTTAATAGTTGAGAGAGAACAGCACACCAGGAAACACGTCCTCGTGGATCCATCTCTGAGGTAGAAACTCAAGCTGAGGTGGGCCGTTGAGAAGATCAGTTATATTTAGTTATATTTACGATCAGTTATATTTACTATTTACTGCCGTGTTTTATGGAAATATTACTCCTGATATGTTTTATTACATTACAATCCTACCAAAGCTTCAGTAACAAACAAGATGAGTGTTTTTCTTGTGAAGTTCTTGGACTGTAACATGCCTGTTACCTGCCTCTCAGCGGTGTGTTCCAAAGCCACTACATCATCACCTGAGTAGTGTCTTATTTTCATAACTTTTATCTGGTTTTAATATTTAATCAGCTACAAAACCTTCCGGATTGAGATTGTGTTGGCACTGCATTCCCAAACGAATCAGACCTTTTAGATACATGTTCCCCTCTCCACCAGAGGTGGCGCTGCAGCTGGAACGACCAGCTGAACAGGGACCTGCATCTGATCCAGCCAGTTGTGGGTTAATCAGACTTATGTCAGAACTTTTACCTGATTCTTCCACGTCTGACGGCGAGACATTTCTCCCGTCCAGAGCCGCTGTTTCAGTTGTTTATATATTCATGAATATATTCATGCAAACAGCATTATGTGAATGTTCAGACTTGCACTTTTTATGGCCCAATATGTCCAAACCAGATTTCATTACAGCCTGTGTCATTCTGTAGCGGATGATGCATATAATTATCTATATTTGGTGCATTTTGGGGTATTTCGGGGAATATTGCAGAGCAGCTTCCATGGCTTGGCAGAACAGTATGCTACTAATATTTTAGCTCTACTTAAAGGCCCAGAGGGAGCCCAGAGGAGTTTGATGTGACTGCAAGGGGAGCTGAAGGATAGTGCAGGACTGCTGTCCCCCACAGTCATTAGGCTGCCTCTGCCCCCGTGCACACTCATCATCTCCTGCTCTCTCACAGAGTTCTCATCGCCGTTCACAGAGGTCCCTCTTCTTTCCTGTCCTGCATGCGAGATAAATGCTGTCCTCTGCAGCCTTTCTGTCTCCGTCTTTCTCCCTCGCCCGTTTCTGACCCTTACTGTGTGTCTTGCTGATGAATGATGGTCCCGCTCGGTCCCCAGGCCCAGTCAGCTCTAATAAAAAGGATATACTCATATAGCATTCAGGCCCGTGGGACTGCGCTGTCCAGAGAGCCAGAATAGCAGAGCGAGTGGAGAGTAGTTGCAGTAAGGAAGAGGTAAGGGCATAGAGCGTGAAGGGGGGAGCGTTTAAGTCACATTAGAGTAAATGAGTCGAGGCAGAAACAAATGGAGCCCAGCAAGGACAGAAAGGAAGGAACAACGTGGAATATGAGGAAAAATCCAGAAAACGAAGCAGAAAGCAGCAGGATGAGAGACGAATGATGCTTTTTATGCTGCTGAATAAGATGTTTTCTATGAGCTCACACCTTTTCCTCTCCTTCGCCATTGTTTGGTCTGATTAATGCAGGTCATTTATTTTCAGCGCCCCTTTGTGTTGCTTTTCCAGCAGGTGGACCCACATCTCCCGCTGCTTTCTGTTAATAGATATGATGGCTTTTATTCTCCTGCATTTTTCTACCTTTGTGGAACGTAATGAGCACAAAAGCTGTTTGCATAATGGGCAAAAGAGAATCGTTTCACGCTTTAGGCTGCACGCCGCGTGCTTCGCTCTGCTGGACCAATAAAAAATCTGCAGAAATCTGGAAAGCAATGTTCAGGCTTTTGCTTTATTTGTAGAAAAAAGAAGCTTCTTGACTTTATGAAAGGTTGTTTTTCGTCATTTCTTGGCTGAGAAGAAGTTTCCAGCATGAAGTCGTCGTTGAACAACGTGAGAAAAGTTTAAAACTGGTGATTTGTTTCAGCTAAACTCTGGTTTTGATCCAACTTGAAGATGGAAAGCAGCTTGTTTAGATGTCAACATGTTCCTCACACAAGAACTCTCATTTTCACCGCGTGTGTGTGTGTCTCCATTACTCCAGTGTGAAGATGGTGCTGCTGTGGACCGCCGGTGACGTCTTCAAGACCACCTACTTCGTGGTCAATGCCAGTCCAGCTCAGTTCTGGGTGTGCGGTTCTGCTCAGATCCTGATTGACGTGGCCATCCTGCTACAGGTCCTGCTGTACAGCCCAGACACGCGGGACAAACTTGGTTGATCATGACTTCTGTGATGAGTCCAGAATGTGGAGAAAACCAAAGAAAATGTCCTTTTTTTTTAAAGAAATGTTCAGTTTTCTGTAAAGAATCTCACACAGATTCAACCAAACTGTCTCCAAATGATGCTAAGCTGCTAATTTAGCCTAAAAACTCCAGTTGTAGGTCAAAACAACACGAACCTGTCGCTGCTGGTGTGACCAGACAGCATCATGGTAGATTTTCTGACTTCTTTGCTGTCTGTGGATCATGACTGTTGGGGTGAAGGGAGTGATTAGTCGAACTGGCTGCTTTTTAGCAGCAGATCTCTGCAGCTGTTGCAACCAGAACCTTCTGCTTGACCGATGAGTCTGTTCACACTCCTCTTTGCAACGGACTGTTCCTGTGATACACTGCATGCTTCTCTGGCTGTGTGTTTGTGTGTGTGTGTGTGTGTGTGTGTGTTAGTGTGTGTGTGTGCTTCCACGTAGCTGAAATTGATTTTAGCCGTGGGCATGCAGCTCCAGAATGTGCATCATGTAATGGTGACTACACAAGCCTGTTAATGCATAATTCTGCTTTTTCGCGCTTCAGTTGACACATGATGCAGCTTTTAGTTAAAATGGAGGAAGAACAGTCGATAAGATGAAATGCAAAACGTCTAATCCTCACTGCGACGGCACGACGGAATACTTGAGGCATTGGCTTTTCTCCGCTGACGTCTTCGCTTTGCTCATTCAGGAGGAGGAACGGCACAAACCCGGTTCATCCGCAGAATCATTCAGTTTTAACTAAATGGTCAATTTTCTGTCCCAAACCAAGAGGAAATGCCTCTTTAGTGGTCCAAAACTTTAAAACTAAGTTAAAGTCCGAGTAGTGTCGCACTATCAACCCTTTGAAACGTCATTAAACATTAAAAAGACACGAGAAGTTTGTAAAATTCAACTCAGAGGAAATCAAAGAGTGAATGCAAAAATGCAGGTATGACACGACAACATGCATGCCGGTGAAGGAGCAGCACCTGGAGTACGCCTGCAGGGTTAGCTGCGCTTAACGTTGGCATGTTCGGAACACCGAAGATGAAGACGGTCAGGCATGAGGTCGGATTTTCTGTCGAGTCGTCGGACAGTCGGGAAAAACGAAAAGCAGCTGAGAACGAGACTGGCTTGTAAAACAGACAGTCGTCCACATCAACGCTGAAATTCCGCTTGAATTAAGGCGAAGTGAAGCTTCTGGGAGAACTCTGCTACTAAACGACCAAGTTTCCTCCGTCCAGCATCACAGACAGAAGTGTGAAACTTTCCTGCAGAGTGTGTGTTGTACGGCGGCCATAACCACGCCTGGAAGTCTCCGCTAAACGCTTCGCTAGACGGCCGACAGGCTGCGTAACGGCATGGTGACGTCCTCTCCGCTGCTCCATGTGGTCTTCAAAGCTGGAATGATGTTTGCTCAGACCATCTCACCTCCCGCTTTGTTTCCCCCGCCACGCAGCTTCACCTTCCTGTGTGCTTCAGGGAAACAGAACAGCCTTCATAGAAGCATTGATCTTCCTTTACAGCCCTAAAAAAATCTTCTCATATTTTATTTAAAAAGCGCTGTTTATGATTGAAACGCTAATCTAACTGCGTAGCCGGGAGATGAGTTGTGCTACTTTCAGCCGGTTCTCGATGTGAAAGCTCTGCAGGGTGAGAATAAAGTCGGTTCCAGCAGCTGATTAGTAGTCAGAGCAGCTTTCACTTCAACCACGTCAGGTTTTCTGCTGATGAAGCCGAGGGGGTTATTCTGCCTTTCAGTCACCTTTTACACTCCCAGCCGTTCCTGCAAACTTTCCCTCAGTCATGATCACATGACGCTGCCGTTCGGATCATCTGCTGCATCTGGCCCAGCCCGGAACGTCATACGTGTGCAGATGAGACGTGCTAAAAGATGTAGACGTCCGCCTGATGCACTGCAAGCGCTCAGCTTTGCTCTTCTGTGTCTTTTCCATCATTTGAGTCTCATTAATCTGTTTGAACACACATTAGCTGCGTTGAACGTGTGTGTGTGTGTGTGTGTGCTGCTGCATCATGTCTGCATTGCACACGCTGGTGCGTATCTTCACATCGTCTTCCTCACTGTAGCCGCCTCCCTGATTCAGCTGAACATGTTGCCTTTTCTCATGACACACACCACACGTATGGATTTATTGCCTTTCAGCTACGATTAATTCAAATGAAAAAAAGCAGAAGCCAAAGAAAAGCATGTGTGAGTTATAGTTTTATGCATGTGCGATGTGTTTAAATGTGATTATTTATTACAGCCTGTTACTGATTTTTAAACAAACCCAAAGATGCCAAATAAAGATGCTGGGAAGTGAGATTTACAGGAGCTGTAAAGGTCTGTGAATGCACCAGCTGACACCTGTTACACCTGTCTGACAGCCGCTGTTTGTTTGTGAAGCATTAAAATAGAAAGTTTCTTTTCAGGTCTGTGCTGCTGTGTCGTTCCTGGCTCTGTGGGAGGAATGGGTGAAGCTAATGCTGTTCCTTTCAGCAGGATTTTCACAGGATTTCTACCAATAATCTGACCTAAAGCCTCGTGTGGAGCTTTGCCACTGCGAGGAACCTCATGGCTGTGTGAAAACCTTCTCTGTGGAGGAATTCCCACTGCAGCTGCGGTGCAGCGAAGAGACGGGAGACTTCCAGATCAGGGGAACAACCTTTGAATTTCTGTGTTTGAAGATGTTTGAGCCGAGTTCGGACGGTGTTGCTGTGTGTGGATCAATTAAAACGAGTCCATCTGGAAGGTTTTGTCTCTCTGACATGAAGATGCACATGGCAGCAGCAGGAGAGACGGAGATGCAGAGGAAGTGTGGATGCTGAAATATTAAACTGGATACGGTGGATAATGGCAGCGTCTCCATGGTTTATAGATGAGCTAAAGAAGAACAGGCTGGATGGAGAACCTGTTGGTTACTGTGCTCATAAGTCCACTAAAAGCTGTGCAGTGTGTGTGTGTGTGTACCTGTATCACGGTCTACCTGACTGCAACGCCTACAAAAATGACTGACTTAGATGTACTTAAGCCATTTCATAGTAAATCTTGTCCGTAATGGAGCTCTCTGGCAGCCCGCCGTCCTCTTCCTTCCTGCGTTGCTGTCCTGCCATCCATCAGCTGATCATCCAACATGTCTGCTTATGCAGTGGCTTGTTTTAATGATAGATGAGGTGGGCTAAAATAGTCCACCTGCTCACCAGGTCTGTGATTTGCCGCTCTGCCCTTCCCTGCTCCATTTATTAATAATAATGAATCATCAGGCTGCAGGTGAAGGGAATGTGCACCTTCCTGCTCTGCTGAGCGTCCGCGCTTCATTCAGAAGGTGAAAAGCTGCCGTTCATACATGTATGTTGCTGAAAACATGCTTGACTAAGCGTCTACACTTCAATCAGTTCTTTCAGGTGTCGTTTGTTTTGGTTCTTCTATATGAGCCGGAAATGGAGGCGGGGTAGTTTAGGAGGTGAAAAGGTCTGATTGGGAGGCATGTGGGGTGGTTTCATTGGCCAGCTTCAGGACTGTCATCCAGGAGATTTCCTCTCATATTTGCTTTTTTTCCTGCTGGTGCATACCGTTATCTTTTAGGGATGTTGTGCACTTATTCGGTGCTTCTGTTTAATCTTTGCTTGTCGCTGCGTTTCCATGACAGTTTCAGCTAAATAAAAGCAAGATTTGTCCAATTTTCCCAAAGTACAACTGTGATTTGCAGGTGTTTCTATTGAAGGGTGTTTAGCTTGTAAGCCGCGGTTCTTGTAAAATCTCGTACAGCTGACGAGATTGTACGATATTTGTGGCTAATGCGAGGTAGCTGCACAGCATCATTTTGGGTTTTTCCACTTGTTGCGGAGGGTTTGACACAACTCTTCAAAAGACTTTCTCCCACATTTCCTTTCCCAATTCATAGTAAAACTTTGCTTTTTGCTCCATACTGCGCCATCTTTACTGGAAAAGAGCTGGTCACATGACCCCCCTTATGTCGATACTAACGCTAATTTTGGATTTTGGGCCAAAATATCTAAACAAAAAAAAAACAAAAAACCAACAAATAGCAGTTTTTGCGTTTGACTTCACTTTTCTTAAAAAATTGTGATGAAAATGGAAAAACAGTCGTTTTATTATTGTCTGGTTTTGCTGTTGTTTTTTATATTTACAAAAAAAAAAGCAAAATAAACAAAAATAAAACAATAAAATAAAATGTTTTATTGAACAAAAGCTTTTTTCTTTATTTTATTACGATAATAATTATGATAAGTAATTAGAGAAGAAAACCAGTAAATGAGTAGCGGTATCGGTATTGATGATTTGGATTTGGTTAATATCCGATCAATACCTAAGTTGGGAGTATCGCCTACCTCTGCCTTTAACTGTCAGCTTTTAGCTAACCATGAATTATGACTCATTAAAGATGCAGAATTTACTGTCAGAAGTGTCAGAAATTAAAGGAATCTGAAATAACAAGCTGAATATATGCAAACATATTTATAAATTTATAATTAACCTAGCAACTTAGCTAGCTTAGCACGTAGCTTAGCCTCTTCATACTAGCACTGTTTAATCCGTATGCTATATTGTAGTTTTTACACACTACTTTCCAAAACAACATAATAAATTATGGTTTTCAGTGTGAGGAAGAACCTGTTAATTGTTACTTACCGGTGTACTTGTAGCTGAACTACTGGATGTCATCACACAGCTTGAAAATAAAGTTTGGGTTTTGTGAACAGTGACAATGAAAGTGGTTCTGCTGTAGATACCAGATCGTCTGCGCTCCATTAGAGTTTAATAAGATGCTCGCGGTTTCTAATTCATCAATAGATATTTTCACTTTTATTTTAAATTTCCTTTGGCAAAACCAAACATGTTTTCCCTGGAGCAATAAAACCCTTTTCAATCTGAACATGTATCGATTTTATTATCATGGCAACTAGTCAATACTTTTGAAACGTGTTTAAACCTCCACCAAGCGAAGCTCGCCGTCGCAGTGAAACACCTGTCCAAGTAATGCAGCATGCAAAACAACGCTGTTTTGGGATTTATGTATAACACTGGTTAAATTGTGAATAAATATTGCAATTATGAACTAAACAGGAATAGCTAACATTAACATAAAGTCGCATTAATATTTAATTTTGTAATCTTTTAGAGTCCTTCCAATATGAATGTTGTCCGTATATCCTACCAATAAAAAAACAAACTAGCTGAAAAAACTAGTTTTGTAAGTTGTACGGACCAACTTACGGTATGACATACTGCAATGTCATCGGCAGGCGCAGGGCCCTGAGCAAGTTTTGGGGTTTTGCCAAGCGGCAACTTCCAGCGGTTAAAAGTGAAGCCTATGCGGAAGTGTAAAAAAACTGCAGTTCCCCCTTCATCCACTAGGGGCTGCAAAACAGCAAATCTCCATAGACTCCCATGTTAAAAAGACCAACTTCACAGCAGAAATAATCATGTTTATAGCCTGGTACAAAAATCCATTTTAGGTTTAATAGGTCAGGTTTACCTTCATGACAACTGTGGGCGGAGTGATGTTTTTTCTAACTCGCCCGTCTAAAAGTAAGTTCGGCATATTTAGGGGCGTGTCCTTATGATTGACAGGTACCCGATCTCCCGCTTCAAGTCAGAAGAACGTAGAACAACCACGGTTTTTAGCCGGTTAACGACATGACTTAGCTTTAGCCCACTTACCTCCGTTAACTGGTTAGCTCCTTTTATCTCCGGGTTAGCTCGGTTAGCTTTTAGCCACAGAAAGTTCGGAGTTCACTCTATGTCAATCATCCACCATGACGCTCACAGCCCCCCTCTCAGCTCCACCTCTTTGCCCATATTTGTATTTTCCGGGTGAGACGACACGCATGCCTCTGCCAAGATGGTGACGATAGGAACCGCCCACCGAGCTTCAATTCAGCTCTTCAGAAACCTACGCGTGACGTCACGGAGGCTCCGCCCATCTTTTATATACAGTCTGTAGGTTTTGCTCACTACCTGACACTCACCTAGTGTTGGAAAGAATCACCTTAAAATCTTACATCTTCTGCCTTTAAGGTCCAAATTTAAATGCTTTATTTAATCAAAATAATTTTAATGATTTATTAATCATTTTAATGATTTTTTCAACGACTGAAATGTGTTTCTTTATTTGAAAGTCAGAACTTTTCAGTTCAGCGTGAACCTGAATCTAAGCAGTTTCCCTGCTGCCTGAACAGAAATAAATCACTAATCTTTCCAGATTTAATGGCTTCAGATTTCTGGTGATGGAGAAAAGAAACTATTAAACATTTTGGATCATATTAGTTTTCCACTTTTCTCATTTTGTTGCGTCGTCATTATTTTAGCTGGTTGGTGACGTTAAAGTTTAACGAGGAAGAAAAATTTTATTTTTAATTCGTGCTTTTCCTCTGCACCTCTACCACTAGCAGAACTGCAGCCTTACGAAACTACAAAAAAACCTTATTTATGAAGCTTTACTGTAATTTTTATGTTTTTATACATTTGACCTCTCAGTCAAAATTGATCCTCATCAGGACAGGTTGGAGTTGAATTTCTTTACCTTCACTGATCTCAGTGATTCAGTGATTTATTCCTCCTTTTATCAAGTATAAAATAAAGGAAGACTTGAGTGAGAAGAAAGAGACTCATTTGGTCTCTGAGGCGGCAGATGGTTTCGTTTGAGAGGAATCTGCAGCAGATCTCCTCAGTTCGAAGCATTTTGCTTTGTCTACTCCATCATGGCTGAACTTGACAAAAGCAGATTGACCTGGACAGATCTCCGCAAGATGAGGGGAGAGGAAGTTATCCTGCACTATTTTAGGGACTCGACCACAACATGGTCATATAAATCATTTATTTTACGGTGGAGGAAGAGAAAACAGAGAAGCCTAAACATGAATATTAAGGCAGGAAATGGACTTAACGTTTTAGGACGAGAGGGAAAAGCTGCATCAGAGGGAGCAGCAAAGTGCAAGCTGAACTGTGTGTTTTCAGGAAACCCATGGAGTCTCATGGCTCCCAGTCCGGAACAGTCGGCCCCCTCAGGCGTGTAATGGCGGGCTGGACACGGGGGGGCGGGATCAAACTCTAAAGATGGATGAGTTAATTTCAAGGTCAGAGACTGTAGAGGACGAAGGAGGCACGGGGGAGAAGGGGAAGGACAAGATTCCCGACGGGGCAGCATGTAAAGATGACTGGAGGGTCTTTTATTTTTAGACCGCAGCCTGTTTATGCAGAAATCTTTTAAAGCCTTCACTGCTGATGTTTCGTCGCATTACTTCATCGTTTTTATCTCACTACAGCTGGAATATTTCTCCATGTTTCTGCAGGTGTGTTCAGACCTTATGTCCATCCAAACCGAGGGTGTGTGAAGTTTGTGTTTCTGTGGAGAATCCACAGTGAGTGACGATGTTGCTGCTTCAGATTTTCCATTCTTTTCTTCATAACTTGGCCATTCATAGCTGGGATGTTAACACAAACAAGGGAATTATGGAATCATCTGTTTTCAGTGTGTTGTTAAAAAAAAAAAAAAAAAAAAAAGACAAAAATCTTGTAGTTTGTGTCTTCAGGCTTCACCTGCATGATGCTGTGTCACATGCAGCTGCAGACAAACCGTTTATGTTACACTCCGGAAGTTTCTGCTTATCGCTGCTTCCTGTATCCATCATGTCGTTGTCATGGCAACGGCTCTTACGCAATGCAAGAACGATGTCATCGACGAGACAGAAGGGAATCCAGCAAATTCACCCGTATTGACACTGTGCAGGTTCCTGACGCTGCAATCAAACAGATTATTTCTGATTTTATGTTTTTATATTCAGTTCGGTTTTATTTTTACAGCATTTCTTCACAACAACGTCGTCTCACGACACTTTACAGACACATCAGTTACGATTCACAATCAATAGGCGAGCTTAGCAAAACCAAAGGCTGCACTGAACCTGGACCTGGATCCAATCCTCCATCCTGAGCTGCGCGAGGCGATAGTGGGAAGGAAAAACCGGCTCAGGGAGGACTACCTGGACCTGGATCTGGATCTGGACCTGAATCTGGACCTGAATCTGGACCTGGACCTGAATCTGGACCTGGACCTGGACCTGGATCTGGACCTGAATCTGGACCTGGACCTGGACCTGGATCTGGACCTGGACCGGTTTGGGTGGAGAAGACCGGAAGGAGACCAGCATGATGCAGCTTTTATCCAGGAAGACCTGCAGAGAGAGGAGAAACACGTTAATGATGCCGGTACTGTCGTATGTTTCTACATGAAGATGAGGAGCAGAGAGATGAAGAGGAAGAGCTCAGTGCATCATGGGACGTCCTTCAGCAGCCGAAGCCTGGCAGCGTTACTACGTCAGGACTACTTCAAACTACAGTCATCTTTTATTTAATTATTCTGTTGCATTTCTAGAGTGTGTGTGTGTGTGTGTGTGTGTGTGTGTGTGTGTGTGTGTGTGTGTGTGTGTGTGTGTGTGTGTGTGTGTGTGTGTGTGTGTGTGTTACATGCACTTTGCACCCTGCCTTGGCGTGTTTTTTCCCGTCATCTGCACTCTCTGCGTTGGTTTTACTGGAGTTTGTTTACCTATTTTAAATGATCTTTTCCTCCATCTTCATAATTTTCATTCGGCTTTGATGTTTCTGTTTTTAGGATATTTTATCATAGTACTTTGTTTTATCATAGTATTTCTTTTTATTGGATATTTATTTATTTTATGTGGACTGAGGAAGTTTATCTGTTTTGTTTTACAGCTCTGTGGTCAACTGTTTTTTTTTCAACATGCATCATGTCTCAGTATTCCTGTGTTCAGTTTCTTTCTATTTTCTTTATTTTAACGCCAATAACAACAATAATTTAGACATTTTCATTTGTTCCATTTTAACTAACCTGAAGGGAGATAATACAAGTTTTTATTTATATTTACATTATATTTACTTTACTAAAGCATCTATTTTTTCTCTATTTTCTCTTGTTTTTAATGATTTTACTTTAATTTGTTATTTACTGATTTTTGCTCCTTTTTTGTTAATTTAATAGCTATTTTTTTTATAATATTTTGATGTTTTATGTGAAGCACTTTGAATTATCCTGGATATGAAATGTGCCGTACAGTGAAACGTGCTTTGCCTCACAGGATCTAGGAGTATTTTTTCTCCATGCAAAGCTTGTTCAGCGTAGAGGGAAGCAGACCTGAACAGGCAGATGGTGTGGAGGCCCAGCTCAGCTCTACAGTACATGAAGAGGAGGGAATGACCCATAAGGATGAAGATCAAACCCCTCTGATGGATGATTTCATCTGGGTTGTAACCAGGAGGCCAGAACCACCGCTGCATCAGAGGGAGGAATTGCATGTATAATTTAATAAATCACAACATAAACATAAAGAAGATTACAGGGATTTCTACGTTCACATGGAAAACTGCTGCAGCCTGTTTCATGTTTATTTATTTCTTCTCTTCAGTCTTGAACATAAACCGACTCGGCCGCCTTTACTTCAGCGGCTGCTCCCCCCGTGTTCTGCTTTTCCTGCCGTTTCTCCGTCTGAGGAGGGAAATCCACAGATGGCCAAACAGCTCAGTTTCTCCATCTTTGGGATTAATTTAGGATCATTAGCTCAGTAAAGAGGACAGGTTGTTCACTTACTGTAAGTTCCGTCTGTTTTCTGGTGTTTGGAAACGGGAACATGCATATTTAGAAGCTGACAGAAGGTTTTATCTTCTATATGTTACCAAAACACGCAGTAAGAAACTCTGCTTTCATGTGAGGGATTTGCATCCAAACTGGAGGAATTACTGCTGTTTATCACGTAGTCCAGGGGTGGGCAACTCCGGTCCTCGTGTTCCACAGTCCTTGCAGATGTTAGGAGTTTCCCTGCTGCAACACACCTGATTCAAATCAATGGGTAATTAACAGACTTGTGCAGAGTTTGATGTCAAGCTCTGCACCAGTGTGCTGATTAGGTTTGATGTGTTCCAGGTGTGTTGACGCAGGGAAACTCCTAACATTTGCAGGACTGTGGAACACGAGGACCGGAGTTGCCCACCCCCGATGTTGTCAAAAGTGCTGGCCAGACTGTTTCGTCCGGAACAGCCGCCGGACTGGCCGGAACAGCCGCCGGACTGGCCGGAACAGCCGCCGGACTGGTCGAAACAGCCGCCGGACTGGTCGGAACAGCCGCCGGACTGGTCGGAACAGCCGCCGGACTGGTCGAAACAGCCGCCGGACTGGTCGGAACAGCCGCCGGACTGGTCGGAACAGCCGCCGGACTGGTCGGAACAGCCGCCCGGACTGGTCGGAACAGCCGCCCGGACTGGTCGGAACAGCCGCCCGGACTGGCCGGAACAGCCGCCCGGACTGGCCGGAACAGCCGCCCGGACTGGCCGGAACAGCCGCCCGGACTGGCCGGAACAGCCGCCCGGACTGGCCGGAACAGCCGCCGGACTGGTCGAAACAGCTGGCCGGAACAGCCGCCCGGACTGGCCGGAACAGCCGCCCGGACTGGCCGGAACAGCCGCCCGGACTGGCCGGAACAGCCGCCCGGACTGGCCGGAACAGCCGCCCAGACAGGACCAGCCACCTTTGCCAACAAGCCAACTCAGTTCTGGACCAGTATGGAGAAGACTGGGAGCAGCTCCTGATCCTAAGTACAGCACAGCTTATGTAAAGCACGGTGGCGGCTGAATGATGGTATGGGCATGCAGGGCTTCCAGCGGATCTGGATCAGAAGCAACCGCATGACCTCTGAAGATCTATGGGTTCGCTTTCTGCCCTTTTTCAGATCTGATTGGACGTCACGATAAACGATGACCCAAAACCTACGAAGGAAGCAACGCAGGAGATTTACTGACATGGTCGGTCATCGCAGACTGCCAGTCAAACCAGCAGCCGACGCAAGCTGATGTCGGATCAGGGAACATTCAAAACCGTCCAGTACGTCTGTCGAGTCTGAAATGAGTTATTCTGTCATCATCATCCTCGTTTTCTCAAAATAACGACCAGAAACAACGTTACGGTCGAGCACAGCTCGAACTTTTTATTTCTGCCTCACTCGAGTTTAGTGGAGTCCAGGCTGGAATCGCCACCTTGTCAGAGAGCCACATCTGGCCCTCAAATTGAGAGTGAATGCCCCCCTCCCAGTTTGTTTACCCGCGCGCTTTCTGGGTCCGACAGGTGTGTGATTGTGTGTGTTTGCGGACCGCGGCCTCTTTCACCCCATGATTGCTTCAGCAACACTGCTGTAAGATCACACATGCAGCTCACTCATATAAAATCCATCTATTCTCACACACACACACACACACACACACACACACACGTCAGTTGCGTTCTCATCAACAAGACAAACAACCACAACAAAAGCAGCCATCAGGAAAACTTCCCTGCAACCTTATTAACATAAACCCGGCTGTCCTTGCAAACTTGCTCCCCGGCCAGCCAGAAGTGATTACTCCTTCTCGTTCCAGCTTCTTCCGAACCGTCTTCACAATCAATTCCACCATCCTTCACGCAATTAGCTCAACATTTGATTGAGGTCAGTACCCTTGCCTTCCCCGCTCTCCCAGTTTGCAGAACATTTTTAATCAGTTCCTTTCTTCTTTCCCCACAAAAAGCAGCTCTTTTATGCCCTTCTCAGTTTATGTCTCAATTTAGATTCAAATTAAACTACATCCAACTTGGCAGATAAACTGAAAACTGGAAGTCTATATTAGCTTCTCGGACCATTAATCTTCTGGTGAAGCCTGGTCCTGCTCTCAGGTGGGGTAATTATAATGTCTGTCATGTGGACAGAAGAGAATGACACAAGCAGGCTGCAGGTACTGCACAGCCCATCAGCAGCCTATGAATGGTCTGCTGGACAGGTGATGTGGACAGGAAGGGGTTAATAATGATGAGGATGTAGACTGTGATAGACATGGAGATGATGGAGCCGATGAAATGGGTCACAACCCCTGAAAGCCATCAGACCCAACCTGATTTCCTCCCATCGTTACTTCTGTTGAGGCTGTCTGCAGTATTTCACGCTCCATTACTGACCTTCACTGGCAGGTATTAAACTCCAAGTTAGTCGCATGTTATGCTGCCTAAAGGCTTGATGATCTCTGGTTTTATCACACCTTGCAGATAAAGTGGCTGATGGGGATTCAATCAGAGGTCTCCTTTGTGAGGAATCTGCCAAGATAACGTCAACTTAAGTAGAACTCTTTGAAATTAAGTCTGGGTTAATAATTACTTACATGCTGGAAATAAAAGTAGTTCAGTTAGCAAGACATGGACCGAGTGATGTTTGCAACTTTGCATCTGATTGCGTTTCATTGTGAAGTTTCACAAAAGATCACAAAATTTAGAAATGGGATTTGCATGAATCATGCTTTACAAAATGCATTTCCCTTCTTATTGTGACATTTTGAAGAGAACTATGTCTGAAATGTGCTTGTTCTGTCTTTGAGAGTTGCACAGGTGCACCACAGCCATGCAGAGTGCTTTATGCAGTTTATTCGGATGTGATCTGATGTAATTGTGATGTGAAATCTTAGAATCTGTGGTTTATACACCAGGCCAATAGTTATCTGGATTACTGTTCTATGTCATCATTAATCATTTATCATGTCAACACCTTTGTAGACCAATACAACATGTACATCTAACATGCTCAAGTTAAAGAAGTCAGTGAAAAAATATATTCCGAGTGTATATAAATCCTTGCTTTATTTTTTAAATGTTTTAAGAAACCAATCTATAAATCAATGCGTTAAACAGCTGGAACACTGTGCGAGATTTTTTTTTTTTTAATGTCAGCTATAGCTCCTGTAATGAATTAATCAATTATTTAAAATGTGTAATATATATATATATATATATATATATATATATATATAATATATATATATATATAATGTATAT
>NC_136620.1:39827171-39841411 GCF_933228915.1 Telmatherina bonti | reverse complement strand
TATAAAACTGTATAAACCTGTGCCCCATCTCAGTTCACATTCCTCCACAAAAATACCATGTTCAATAACGTCAACATGTATATGATTTGAAGATCCAAATTTAAGTCAAGTTTACATCTTGATACATTATTATTACAATAAAAGATTCTTTAATGCATTCTCCATTTCTGGACGGCCTTACTGTTCCCTGATTTGCAACATAACCTGTGATGTTTGGGTTCTTGTTCCACTAATTTTGAAGAATGTTTGCTCTGAACAACTGAAATCTCTTCACTTCACCTTCAAACCTTTTCAGCGATGAAGAGCAGAGCATTTGCCAATGATTCTGTTTGTTCTGCAGATGTCACATTATTTTTCCTTGCTAATTTCTTAGCTTAGAAAAGCATCACTGGGAATGAACACAGATGAATCTGCCCAAATAGACTTACAGTTTTTTCCTCAAGAGTCTGGAAGAAAAGTTGAAGAGCGACAGTGTCCCTGTTCTAGTATCACGTATGACATGGATGTCTTTTTGTTCTTGTTGTTTTTTCCCAACTTTCCCATCTCCATCCTCTGCAGAGCAGTCTGTCTCCCTGCAGTCTGCCTGCTGATGAACCCGGTGGGTTAACAGTAAAACTTA
This sequence comes from Telmatherina bonti, assembly GCF_933228915.1. Classification (NCBI taxonomy): domain Eukaryota; kingdom Metazoa; phylum Chordata; class Actinopteri; order Atheriniformes; family Telmatherinidae; genus Telmatherina; species Telmatherina bonti. Next base: position 39,840,792 of record NC_136620.1, on the reverse strand, counting down.
GTGATTGATCTGCACACTGCACAGAATAATGAGATTAATCTTTTTGGCCAATATGTGTTTTCAGCAGCTTCAGTTTTTACCACGTATCAGCATCTCCACCAGTTTACCCAGCCAAACACCAGTTTACCCAGCTGAATAATCAGTTAACCCAGCTAAGGGACCAATTTACCCAGTTGAGTGACCAGTCAACCCAGTCAAGGGACCAGTTTACCAGCTTAATGAACAGTTTACCCAGTTGAGTGACCAGTCAGCCCAGCCAAGGAACCAGTTTACCAGCTTAGTGAACAGCTAACCCAGTTGAGGGACCAGTTTACGTAGCAGAGTTATAAGTTTACCCATCTAAGTGACCGGTAACAGAGCTCAGTGACCAGTTTACCAGCTGAATGAACAGTTTACCCAGTTGAGTGACCAGTTTAACCAGCTGAGTGATAAGTTTACCCAAGTAAGTGACCAGTTTACCCAGCTGAGTGACCAGTTTACCAGCTGAGTGACCAATTAATCCAGCTAAGTGACCAGTTTACCAGCTGAGTGACCAGTTAATGCAGCTAAGTGACCAGTTTACCAGCTGAATGACCAGTTAACCCAGCTGAGTAAAGGCTGTAAGTAGTGAAGTTAGTAAGTAGTAATAAGTAGTGAAGGTTACGGTGGGGGTCACAGACGGAAAGGAAAAATGGCCAAAGATACCTTCAACAAGAATTAAAAGACTTGGCGGCTGGTTATATAAAACGTTAACAAGCTGTGATACTTGCCAAAAGAGGGAGTACAGGGTGTTAACTCTGCAGGGTGCCCAAACTTTTACACACGGCAGTTTTTGTTTTCTGTTATTTTGAAAGTGTAATTGATGAAAATAAGATCTAATTTTTTTTTGACATGTTATAAGAATGTCTAATCTGTAATTTGACACCTTTTTGGGTTTTTCTCTTGCTGGCTTCTTTATGTACATTAAAATGAGTTTTTACCAGGGGTGCCCAAACTTTCAATCCTTACTGTATGGTGTGTTGCAGGTGCAGGTATAAATAAATAATTTTAGAGCACATTAAGAACACCTGGAGTCGGTCAAAGTTGTGTAAATAAGTAAATACTTTGTCCATTTTGCCTCGTTGGATCAGACTGGACCTGTTAGGACTTTATCGGTCTTTAACTGGGGAAGGAAGTCGATGTTTTCCAGGTGTTATTGTCCAGTTAGGAGGAAACTCCAAATCCAAACACGAAGCCTCTCCTGGGACTTGATCTGTCTGCATATGTAATGTCTTACGGTTCAACGCGTTTACTGTGCGTGTCACCTTCCGCAGTGGGAAGGTGAAAATGTAGACACAGATGTTAGGAGTGCTCTTGAGAAGCGAGGGTAAAGGTTTTCTCCCCTGCCTTACCCTGAGGGACAGAACTGATGGCTGGAGGGTTGCAGGACGGATAGATAGGAGGAAGTGGATGAGTCAAGAGGATGGAAAGACAAGAGATGAGAGGAAGGGCAGATTTGACAGAGGAAAATGAAAGAGAGGCTGTATGGCACCGATGGAAGGACATAAAAGGTGGAAAAGATTAAAAAAAGAGTTTTAAGACTATAAGGATATTTTCTATGCAAGCTTCAGCTGCCTCCTCAATATTACCCAGCATGAGTGATAAAAGAAGGTGATGAAAGTCTGTCAGCCTCTCCATCACAGTAAATGCTTATTCTGCCAATATAAGGACAGGATAACAGATGCCTCTCATATGGCAGTTTCATGCCTAATTACACCTTTCTCTCAAACAGCAGATTCCACGAAAGCACAGAAGTCTGCAACGCTTTATCCATGAAATGATTTACTGTGTGTAGAATTAATTTTTACTGATGAATGAGCAAATATATTTTCATCAGACTTGTGAGTGAATTCCTACATAAGAATTCAGCTCAGGACTTTGCATCCACAGAGTTTAGCGGATGTGGTTTCCAAAAACGCGTGGGTTATTCCGCTGACAGTCCAGATGCTGACTGGTCTGCTCAGGCTGCACATGGGTGATGCAAGATCACCTTGAGGGCATTCTGAGACAGAGGGAAGAGGACAGACACTGAAAATATAACAGATTTGCAGTTGTTGTTTGGAAACTGGAGGAGAGGCTCCATCAGATCCAGGCCCAGATTGGTCTGCATACATGCAGAATTGTGAAGGTGGCATCGTGCATACACATTGTGCTTTTCGCCCATTTTGTTGTTGTTACTGGTGATAAGTGTTTTCTTAATGGGACTGGATTGTTAGAAATGGATTGCACTTAGTCAGGCTTCTCCCTTAAGACCATCCAGCTTGGGTGTCCCACCAGAAACCGAAGCTCCAGCTGCTGTGGCTCTTAGGGGTCGGCAGCTAGACTTTACCTTCGTCCAATATTTTTCTTACCAACTGAATGTCGGACAAAAACCAGCTAAAACCATCTTTTTTTCTACTAAATTCTATTTATTGTCCTGTATTTATATATTAGTATCACATTATCTTATGTATTTTATCTAAATGGAAAATGTTAAACATTTTATTTGCAGACAGTGTGTTATACTTTTAAAGGGACATTGTGTAACATTTACATCCGCCTGATGTCGGAATCGTCGCTACAATTCTAACGCATTTGCGTTTTGGCACCTCATTTTCTGAAAAACAGGCATCGTAACGACGGTAGCCAATGTGTATCAAAAAGCTTCGGCAACGCTGAGAAATAAAAATATATATTATGATTATGGTAAACACAACTGAATAAAAAACGTTTCTTTAGGCTTGTTTCAGCAGTGCATTTGACTTGTCGAGAAGAAAGTTGGCAACTTCGGCATCCCTTTTAAAACCCTTCTCCGTCTTCAGCTCCTTTCACCTGGAGAAAGCTAGTCCGATGTTGATCCTTGTTTTTTGTCTTTCCTGGTCACGCTGCATTTTAAGTGTCCTTTTGCGCTTTCTCAGTGATGGCGAACAGGGCTCCAGTGCTGCTGCTGCATATCCGTGGTCCTCCATCTTTGTTAATAACAATTTAACACAATTTTCCACGCCGACGGCAAGCCGTTGGTTCTAGCAGCTTTAGGCATTTTAAAATGGCAAATTCACTGATAATTTTCAGCCCAGTAAAATGCCTAATTTAGGTAATTGAAAAAAATAATTTGATCTAAAGTTTAGAATGCAGTTCTTGGATTAACTAATCAAGTGGAACGCATCTGGAGCTTTATAACAAGAATTGGCGATTATTTATTCCGCCGTTGGGGCCGTTTGTCCCTTCCCGGAGGCTGTATCATTTCACCATTGCAGACTGTCATGGCGCGTCCTGCTGGCTTACCCGTTGAATGGAGAAACAAATCTAAAATATTTTGTTTTATGTGAATGTGTCGGGCTTCTAACGGAGGTCATAATACTCCAAAGATAATACACATATAAACACAGAAATCAATTTTGGTCAGTTAACAACAAAAAATCTTACACAATGTCCCCTTAAAAACTCTAGTGTCCTTTATTGTTCAGCAGTTGAAGAGAAGGTGAATCCTGGAGATGTGGGAATTGAACCTTACACCTGAAGCAGCTGCTTTACCAAGTGAACTAAACACTTGAGCATTTAGCACCAACAAAACCAGTTATTCTCCTCATGCTTCGCTCTGGTATTTTTGGTCCTGAAGTGCAACATTTCTTTCACGGTTTAGTTAACGTGCTGCTCTGCTCCGTTTCCTCCAATCTAAAAGAGAAAAAACTCTTGACTGAAACTGCTGTTAAACTTTCCACTTCCAAACCGAGCTCAGGAGGCTGAGTGGAGGACAGCTGCAGCTAGCTTTTGGCAAGCTCATATCACTTTACCCAGCAGCAGCAGCAGTCAGCAGGTCATCTGGTGACAAAAGCCACTCTGTATAAATGCGTCTTTAGGAGGATTTCTGAAGGCAGATGATTCCAGATTCTGGAACCTGCCACAGAAAAGGCTCCTGGATGACATCAGCTGTGAACTGGAGCTCATTGAAAATGAATCATTTGGAGTTTAGAAGGATCTCGGCCAGTTTAAACCCTGTGTAGAACCCTCCGGCTCCTCGGGTGAACCTAGCTGTAAAACGAGAATCGTGGGGCAGAACGGTGAGTTACGGTAAAGCTTTAACTTGCACACATGTTCCTGAATCCATGCCGAATGTGTCCCGTTGTTAACGCACTGCTGCCTCGGAGCCCTGAAGGCATTTTATACAGGAATCTTTTAATGAAATTATATATTGTCGGGTTCCTTCTCAGAGCAGTGCCAGATATCACAAAGGACAATTTTCCAATTTAGCGCAAAATGGACATGAGGTGTGTATAAAATATTTAAATGTTTTAAATTACTGCGATTAAAGAGTGTAGCTTTATTAGACATCCACAGCTTCATGCAGCTGCATTAGTTTGGTCTAAGTGTTCATCATCTGCATTTGCACATGAAACATTACCTTTATGAATCATTCATGACTTTCATAATGAACTCTGTGAAAGGGTCAGTCACTTTGGACCTGCTAATGGCGCTGTGTACTTTCCTACAAACAGGTGAGCCGTCGCGCGGTTAATAAGCTGCAGTCTAATCATCTGTTCTGTGCTCCGTTTACCTTTATTTACCTGTTAGTAAAAGTCTGTGTGTTTAAGTCCACTGTAGTTTTCAGCTCTTTCAGCTTTATCAGGTTTTCTATTTTACAGTCTCTCAAATTCTCAGGATATTTGCAGCATTATCGTCCCGATACGTAGGTCTGCAGGTATGCAGAGCTTCTTTTCTAAACTTTTACTAACAAATATACCATAAACAATTATCTGGTCTTCATCAGGTGAAATCATTTTAATAAAACATCATATTAACAAGAACACAATGTAAATTAGTATGAAAAACTAAGCAAAGCTTTATTAAGTCCATCGTTTCTACGGTAAATTACAGACAGCATGTTGAGCACCAGCATGTGTCAGCAACAACCGTCGTCCATTAGTCTGAGAAGGTTTATCAGCATTTTCTGAACGATTTTTAAGTCCATGAAAGATTCATGACAAGTTGGAAACATGCTGAACTGTTCCCAGTCCTCCCAGTAGCAGTTTTCCCTGCAAGTTTATCCCTTTAAAAAATTAGACCATCCAATGCTTACATTATAAAATCCCAAATGCTTAATCTCAGGTTCTACGAGTTTAAAGATTGATTGAATGGTTGGATGTGCTTTAGTTTTTATGCATTTTGGTTGTATTGTAGTGAGATGAATGATGAAATGGTGAAATGTGCCATGTTTTTGTTTGTCTGGAGAGGACGCTGCTGATTTTAAAACCAGATTATTTCCTTACAGAAGTTAAGCTCAGAAATGATGAACATACATCTTAGTTTTAACAGAAAAACAATTTTTTTCTAGCAGTTTTAGCTTGTTTCAGTTTAAGCCAACAATATTTACAATACACAACAAAGCCTGATTTAATTCAAACAGAAATGTCAAGAAACTTTAACTGATTAGTTTCCTCAATAATGACCAAAAATCCATAGTGCTTATGTATGGAGCCCCCGTAACGTCTTCCGTAGGTTTCTGAAGAGCTGAATTGAAGCTCGGTGGGCGGTTCCTACCATCACCATCTTGGCAGGGGCATGCGCGTCGTCTCACCTGGAAAATACAAATATGGGCAAAGAGGTGGAGCTGAGAGGGGGGCTGTGAGCGTCATGGTGGATGATTGACATCTAGTGAACTCCGAGCTTTCTGTAGCTAAAAGCTAACCGAGCTAACCCGGAGATAACAGGAGCTAACCAGCTAACAGAGGTAAGCGGGCTAAAGCTAAGTCACGCAGTTAAAAACCGCGGTTGTTCTACGTTCCTCCCACTTTAGGTGGAAGATCCGATACATGTCAATCAAAAGGACACGCCCCTAAATATGCAAAATTTCAAGATTAAATTACTTTTAAATGGGCGTTATGGAATCAATGTTTCTGAGCAGAAGATACTTGCGTAATAAAATAAATATGTTGTTTACTTGTTGTTTACTTCGACACCAGTGAAGCACAGAATGAGATGCAAAGTCAGAAGCAGATATATTATTAACTTTTGCTAATGGTAATGCTGGACTGTGGAAACTCTGTATTCATATTCCGTTTGAACGGATACTCCATCTATAATCCAGAGCAACGGTTTTCGCCTCTTCAAATCTGGTCCTCTGACATGGTGATGCGGTTCTGTTTGGAGTCACACCAACATTTAGCTCTTACATCTTACATTTTGTGACCTGCGATGGACTGGCGAGCTGTCCAGGGTGTACCCTGCCTTTCGCCCAAAGACTGCTGGGATAGGCTCCAGCTTCCCCTCGACCCTTCATCGGACTAAGTTGTTAGGATAATGAATGAATCTTATGTTTTGCACAAGCTGCTTGTGGACGCTGCCTTAAAGCTTAAACGTTTTGTCGTGGTCAGAGGGGAGTCGGCGCTGATGTACGTTAGAGATGAATCCCTTCTGAGGATGTTCCAGGGTTTGAGAATATTTTCACCCTGCCTGAAAGTTGAGTGGTTTCTAGAGAAAGTAGGTATGTGGAGGTGGTAGGAGGTCAGGTTTTCTTAACAAGGATTCCCTCTCGGTATACAAAGCTTCTGCTTGACCTGAGGATCTGAGATGTAGGATAACCCATCTGCTGAATCTGCAGCTTTGAACTGAAGCTCTGACAGTTCTGTTTCCTGCTCTCGAGAAATGGCTGAATTACTCGAAATGAGATCCTAAACATGTTTCTGCTTCTGCAAGAGTTACATTTTTCTTTAGTGTTTTGTGGTGGCGACAGAATGTCCTGATAAAAAGATGCAGAACTGGGTGACGTGACTGTTTTTTAGCTGTGTGGCTTTAATGAGACTTCGGCTGAGCTTTGAAAAGCAGGAAGCTAAAATAATATGAGCTGCAAGGTCTCCTCTTTCCAAACTATTATCTGAATATAGCGTGTAGAGAGCAGAACGAGGTGAGCAGTCAGGACGGAGTAGGAGAGCAGTCCTTATTCTCAGTGGATTTAGGGAAACTGTAGTCATGGTTACCTTCCTGGAATATAGCCATAACAATGTCATTTATGCATGTTTGATCAATGCAGTCAGTGTGTAACACTGTAAGGATGTTAATTCACTGTTTGAATTCAGTTTAGCTTCATTTAATTGGATTTAAATTAAACTTCTCTCCTGCTGGGCATCTGTAGAGTAGAAATAACCTTAACTGAATAAATAAATACCTTGATTTTAGTTCCAGTTTACAGCTTTTCAGCTACATTTCATACATTTACATATGTTAATGTCCCAAAAACAGTGGTGGTTGTTTATTTTCTTAAAATAGTTCAGTGTATTCGGTAAATAAGAATGCAAATCAGCTGCTGATTACAAACCAGATTGTTTTAATGCAACAAGAGGGGAAAAAAACAAAGGTAGATAAAAACTTGTTTTTGTTGTTGGTTTTCTTTTTACTGGAGTGCAACACGATGAAGCAATGAACTATTTTCAGAATTATTATGTAAAAAGATGGAATAAATCAAACTTTAAAAAGATATTTATATACAGAAAAAGACATATACAGAAAATACAAAAAGTTATTGTCATGCAAAGTGTTTATAAATGGAAAAATAACACTTATTCACCAAGTACAAAGCCTACACACACACACACACACACACACACACACACACACACACACACACACACACACACACACACACACACACACACACAGAGACCATGACACAGGGGGATGCTTTCAGCTAGTAAACAACTCTTCAACCTTTTTCCAGTCTTGCATCCTCTGTGTGACTTACCTGCCCACACGGAGCGCTTGGATGTCTACGCATCATGTGCAGACACACACACACACACACACACACACACACACACACACACACACACACACACACACTCCTATTATGCTGCTTTTCTCTCACTCGCTGTCTCTGATCATCTCAAACGCCCCGAGTTGCGACCGGCAGAGAGGATGAGGGAGCTGGAGGGAGTAGACTTCTTCTTTCTTTTCTCTGTTTTTGCCTCCCACACACACCACCTCCTCTGTGGGATCGTTGCAAGCCTTCATGGACCTCTCGTTCCCTGTGTGAATTATTAACTATGGCTCAACACGCCCAGACAGGCCGGCGGAGAAGAGAGCATTCCTCACACACTCGGCTTAAAAGAAGAGAACTTGAGTTTTTTACGTCAAGCGCATGTTAAATCTGCAGGGCGTTTCCGCTCCGGCTGTGTTTGCTCGTTCACGTTTCACAGCCTTGTCTAATGCATTGTTTTAATAAAAGCCATAAAAGCAGAGTGAAATCAGTGAAGGTCAGGATATGTGTTCACATGCATGTGGCTGTGTGTGGTGGGGGGGATTATCCTGTTACTGTTACATCGCTTTAAAGCAGCAGGCTCCGATTTCATTAAGCTTATCCAGCCATAGAGTCTCAGCATGATAAGGAAGAGGCTGAATGAGTCGGTGATCTTCTTTACTGCTTCCTGTCATGCGATTTTAACTCAGACTTCACAGTGTGTGATAGCAGAAGCCCAGCTCAGTTTTCAGGCGAAGAAATGAAAATGGAGGTTGGAAGAGGTGGCATATCAACTCCCCCATGGGGCTGTTGTCTTCATCACATGCACACATTTCTTTTGGCATCACACAAAGCAGCAGTTTGAATGATTCTCTTTAATGGAAAGGGAAACTGTTGTGTGAGCAACATGATTCAAAGAAGCAACAAGACATGTAAGAGGAGACGAGGCAACGTGTGCGTCTCCAACGGCGTCTGTGCTGCGTTGGCCGCAAACGCTGCGGTTATTCCGTCACAGCAAGCTTCCGGTTCAACGTTTGATCAGCTGATCATTATGGATCTCCGCTTCCTTTCAGCGTGTCGCTTCAAACTGAAACAGGCATCGCCGTGCTTCTTCATGGTCGCCTTGAGGTGGCTAAAGGTTTTTCCCTTTGAGATCTCTCTGTAACGGTCGACGTCAGTGGATGTTTAGAAGAGAAAACAAGTCGTGGGAGAGCTTTGGATTCTCAGGAGATGTTGTTTATTTTCCATTTTCCTGGAGTTTCTGGAGACGGATTGTGGTTCATGTGCACCTGGATGTCAGACTGCCACTCTCTGGATGAATTGATGTAGATTTAGAACAACCTGGAGGGAGGTACACCTGGCTCCATGTGAGCAGTTTTTACCTGCTGCCACTGGAATCACGTCTCATAATTGTGCGACCTTTCTGAAAATGAAAAAGCTTCTCCTAACACTTGAAGCTCCTTGATTTATTTCTCTGTTTTCATCTGGTTGTTTCTGCTCGTTCAGGAAATATGTATAATGTTTCTTATTTTTGGAAAATATTTCTAATCAAGCATTTTCTAAAAATGTGAAAGACGTAGACAATGAATGACCAAGTTCGATCAGCGGCCTTTCTGTGTGTGTATGGGTTCTCTCCAGATACTTCGTCCCACCATCTAAAGACATTAATGGCGGGTTATTGATTACTCTATATTGTCCCAAGGAGCAAGTGTGAGTGTTAATGTTTGACTGTCTACCTGTGTGGCCCTACGATGGACTGGTGACCTGTCCAGGCTGTACCTGCCTCTCACCCGATGATTGCTGGGATAGACTCCAGCTCCCCACCACCCTTATTTGAACACGTGGTTAAGAAAATGAATGAATGAATATCGCAGATGGATTCTGAGCGAAACTGTCTGTTTAGGATGAGTCAGTATAGTTTTAAAATCTGTCCTGTGTCTGACTGGAAACCAGGTGTTTAACTGGTCTGATTTGTGGAGATTGCTGCTTGGTAAATCCATAGTGATGGCGTTAAGGGTCCTCTGCCTCGTCTGGTGTTCATACTGCGTCCATTGTTGCAGTGGATTTCTGCAGTATACTTGCATAAGACACAATAAAAACCCAAAACAGCCATAGTTTGGTCTCCATGTTTAACTGGCAGGTGGAGGAAACAGAGTTTTCTTCTTCACGCCGGTCTGGTCCTCTCTTCTGCTAAATACGAGTGCAGCGCCGCCTCTGGTGGGAATGGGGAGATATTATTCTAATGGTTTGGCTGGTTTGACCAAAGTGCAGCGTGAACACGGTTTCGGTCCGCATGGATACACCCCCCTACAGCCGAGTCCCCAACCGGACCGAGTCTAGCAGGCTATCCTGATGGAAATGGACCTCTAGTCCCAGATAAAGCTCCAGCAGCAGCATCTGGATCAGCTGCAGATGTTTAATGCTCTCTTTGGGAAGTCATGTTAAAAGACGGTTACAGGAATCCGGTCTGCAGGAGATAAAAGCATGTACAGCACATGATCATTATTATTATTATTATTATTATTATTATTAGAGGAATTATTCCAATTATTAGAATATCATCAGTGAATTTTTACAGCTGCACTATTAATCATTTGAGCATCTTCACCATACAAGTGTGCAGTAGTCACATCACAGCTCCTGCACTGCAACATGTTCAATATCAAGGGTGACTGGCAAACAAGCCTTGATGGTAAAACAGAGTTCCTGTTGAGGGGGGGAACCTTTTGCTCAGGACCTGGTGCAACAAACGCAAGAAATAAAACATGAAACAAAGGACTGTCAACATTCAGAGGTGGGATCAGCGCAGGTTAAAGGTCAACAAGGCGGTAGCGGTCCTGCAGAACTCGGATCGCAGGGTTAGAAAAAATCTGTCATTTTTTTCCAGCAGCCTCAGAAATTTCTGTAGTTTCTTCTTTAATGAAACAGAAGATTAATTATGTTTCCTATAAATCACTGTGAGCATCCCTGACAAAGTTCTGGGGATTTTTAGAGATATCAAATCTCATCTGTAGTTAATGAATGTGATTAAAAACTTGGTTTTAATTGTTGTGTTATTGGTGAAAAACTTTTTAATTTGATATTATTAAGAATGCAGGAGACCAAACCTGCAGCAGAAAGAGAGAAAATATCTGTTTTTGTTTTCAGTGTTTCTTATCCTCTGTTTTTATTTCCTCTGTTGCTCCTGCTGGTTACTTTGCCTCCGGCTAGACGTTATTGAAGGTAGACAGCTTATCATGATGAGTGACAAACGCTGGAGCAGAAACTTGACCATCTGAGGGGGAGGATGGGACTATATATACACGTCCTCCTTCAAAGTGAAAAGTTGTGAATCACACATTGAAAGAAGCTCCTTCTGGCACTCAAACGTGCTTCTTATCCAGACGCTTTATTATTTATGTGATATGTTACAAAATAAAAAAAAGAGGGACTTGGGTGATAAAACAGAGCAACATTTGCATGCTTTGATTGGTGTTTTGACTGCAAAGCATAAGTATGCAGATGTAAAGTACAAAGATACGCGACATGATTAGTTTTGTGAATAAGAATGCAGAGATTATGCAAAGTAAATTCAGAAGTAACTTTACTGATGACCCTTGTTTCTAAGCTCATTGTTCAAACTGTACATTTCTTCTTTCGTGAACTTGCTTGTTTGTATTCTTCCGTGATAATTAGAGCCGTAGTGGTTTTCTACCTCGGATAAGCTCTGCAACGTCCAAACAGGATGTTCCTTCTCGGCGCCGTTCAGCTGTGGACGGCAATTGTAGGTTTGGTGTAATTTGATGTGACCCTTCATGATGTGTGCATGGTATAATTTGGCTAAATGAGAAGAAGAGGAAGAGCGTAAGAGGTAAGAAAACCTATGAAGAAACATAGAAAAGTGTTTAATCAGAACAAAGACGAGGTAAAAGACTGATTAGTGGGATTTTTTCTCACAGCTGAAGGAATCTGATGTCATGTTTCATCCCTCGTCTCCCAGACAACTCTGGCAAGCTTTGAACGCTGTTTCATGCTGTTTTCTCTCTGCTTTCTTTTGCCAGAGGTCGAAAAATTCCCACTTCAAAAGGAAAAATGTCTGTCTGCTCACTTATTAGCCACAGTATGCCCATTCAAGTCTTTTCTGTAAAAACACCACGCTGGAAAAGGTTTTGAGATATCCAACAATGAAAATATGTTGTCTGGATGCCAAATATGAAGCAGCTTAGCAGCCGTTTGGCTAGCTTAGCACTCGAGGTGGGCGATTTATATCACCTACAATAGTATCATAAATGTTCCTTTCAAGATATGCAGTTTTACATTTTATAGTATTTATGCAAGGAAAACAAACGGCGCATAGACAGTAAATGAGGGGCATACAAAACACGTCATTTGCCGAATGCGCGCCTTTAGGGACCAATCAGTGGACTGGATTCAGTCATGTGACTGTGCGGTGAGAAACTAAACCAATTAGCAGACAGGACTCGGACACATGACTTAACAGTCTCACATGGCGGAAATATGCAGGAACATTCAGTCTCTCGAGATGATTTAGTGCAAGACTTGGGTCCACATCACTAGCCTGGAAATAGTTCGATTTCTAAAAGACTGATGTTGATAAAATTAACGTTATATACAAGATTTGCCAAAAGATGGTCACAGTTAAGTGCAGTTCAACGACAAATTTGTTCCACCACTTGATAATAAACTATCCAAAAGAGTACGAGGAATATGCACAACTATGGCCAAAGTAAAAACGGGTACTTCTGCACATCACTCCAGACAAAGCCTTGCCCAGTCGTTTAGCAAACACATACCGTATGACAAAGCAAGTAAATTTTTTTTTTTAAGAAAGAAAGGAAAAGAGAAAGAAAACACCTCATAGAGAGAGAGGAAAAGAGAGAGATAGAGAGAAAGAAAAAACAGACATTTGCATAAACGTACGCCCATACGCATTTGTCTATATAGACGCATGTACCTACACATTCACACACATAGACACAAACAGGCCAGTCTTAGATTCTTATTCCCCCTGTGGAGGACTAGTCCATCAAGTGTCAGGAGCACCATAAACTATCAGGTTAAATATTAATGGGAGACAAAGAAAACGAGCTGCTGTTAGAGAAAAAACCTGCAGACGACTCAGTGACTGTGTCACATGCATAACATACAGAGTGGAACGTGTTCAGAGAAGAGTGAGCATACCAATTTGACCCCACCCACATAAAGGCAAAGAGCAGGCCAGGAAGACCCCGAGACCCAGGTAGAGCAAGTAAACATTGGCATGATGTCACCAACACCATCACTAATTTCATTGCCAAGGTAGTGATGGTGATGCATATGGTGGAGAGTGAAAGATTTAGATAACTTGTTAAAGTGCTTGATCCCAGATAAAACATGCAAAGTCGCAAATATTTCGGCCAAACTGCACTGCCAAACTTATACGAATTAACTCGCAAAGTACTCACGGAGGAACTGCAAAATGTGTCGCACTTTTCTACAACCACCGATTTGTGGTCGAGCGGGACCTCCGAGCCCTACCTGTCTTTGATTGCACACTTTCTTGATGAATCTTGACTGCTGAAGAACTACGTCCTACTTTCCGCAGGACCACACAGGCAAATCCATTGCACTTGGTTTGAAAGATACCCTGGCTGCATGGTCAGTAAGGAAAGAACACATGACTTGCATAACGACTGACAGTGGTGCAAACATTGTCAGTGCAATCCGGATCCACAGCTGGACCAGGCCTCCATGTTTTGGGCACAGGCTTCATATTGCAATTGGTGAGTTACCTTTGTAGTTTATTCATTAATTTTAATTTTTGCACAAAATACACACACACACACACAGACATATATGTGTTGTGTGTGTGTGTGTGTGTGTGTGTGTGTGTGTGTGTGTGTGTGTGTGTGTGTG
>NC_136620.1:39679671-39824671 GCF_933228915.1 Telmatherina bonti | reverse complement strand
TGATGCACTTTCAGGTGAGAAAGTTGTCACAGTGTCATGTCAAACCCGTCCTGTCATTGTTAAACTCCGAGCTCCTGGCGGTTAAGTCTGACGACTTGGGCCGCAACTAAGGATTATCTTAATAGTTGACTAATCTGTAAATAATATTTTCGATTATTCCCGATTATTTCTGTCCCGCCCACCATCTGTGCTTCCAGTTGACGCAGCTCTTTTTATTGGTTCGAGTGTGTTTTAGCCCACTCTCTCCATCTGCATCATCTGAATATCTCCCTGATTCCCAGTCAGTCCCAACATAATGTCCTTTAGGAAGTTGAAAGAACGACTCCTGAACCAGCTGAATATTAAATTTAAGCTTAACAGCTTACTGCTAATTTATTCTGAAACATCCAAACTTAGCTATCGTGTCATATCCAAGCTGGACAGAATTTCCCTCAAAAGGAAAACAAAACAAATAAAATATTTTAACATCTTAATTTTTGTAGAATTGCATTGAAATGATTATTTACATCTGGAAAAAACCTGTTTTGTAGGTAAACAAGGACCAGAATCCTTTAAAACATTCCTGGATCCAAACGTTGATCCAGATCACCACAAAAATTAAATCACTTCTTTCTTTTCAACGGCTCCTGAAAATTACATGAAAATCTCTCCATAACTTTCTGAGTTATCTTGAACACAAACAGATAAACGGCAGTAAAAACAGAAGCTCTTTGGCAGCGGTAACAACAGCACATCGCTACTCGCTAATGCTAACTTTGCCATCTGGAACGCTGGAAACCACGACTCCGGGGTGCTTTCCTTCCAGATGCTCATGCATGACCGTCGTGTTGCCGTGGTACGCTGACTCTGCGTGGCAGACGACACATTTCTCCTGTTTGACACTTTGTTTAGCCTGAAATATCCCCAAACTTTGGAAATAGGTTGCACCGCCGTCAGTTTCTTCTTCATTGTTTAAACAAAGACGCTGCATAAAATGACAATATTGCCCCCAGCACTTCCTGTGGTGCTTTGCCTCGTTTGCTTTGTGTTTGGAGTTCTTCTACTGTGTGAAAAGCCGTGGTTGGTAAATGGCGTTAAGTTGCCTGGAGCAGCTTTTTATTAGCAAAGTCGTTACGGCGTTTATAACGCGACGCGTCGACAATGAAACTTCACGTCAATGAAGTACAGAAGTACAAAGATGTTGACTTCTTAAGTTTGGCATCTACACTCGACCGCCGCTTCACAAACCGTTATGATGATGATGTTCAGGATGAAGTAATTTCATCAACTATCATCTCTGAGCTTCTTCCCTTAACAATGGAGGAAGATGACACTTCTGCAGGTCTCTCAACAGCTGAGAGCACCACAGCAGAGGGTGCAGCAGGGGATGATGACAGCAGACAGCCGTCCAAGAAGACAAAAAAATTGTTTGGATGTTACTTTAAAAAAGCCAAAAGAGAAAAGTAGTCTCGAGGCAATGTCACTGAAAATGTGCTCAAGAGCTACCTGATGATTCCTGATGTGGACAGTGATGTTAACCCTTTTAAGAGGTCCCCAGGATGGCGAAACAGGTGGAAATACTGTTACCTGCCAAAGGGCTGCCATTAAAGCCTCATGCTGTGGAAAGACTGGTGTTTTTGGCTCATAATGGGAAGTAACTAACCTGAACTTCTAAACTTATGGCAAAGGTTTCTTCCTGCAGAGTTCCAGCTGAAATTACATGGCAGCAACAAAACTTGGGATTGTTTTTCTATTTTATTGAAATATTTAAGTTAACATTTTGATGTCATCCTAATTTAATATTTGTTTACAATGTTTGTTTGTTTTTTTTACAGAGGCTTCGGTAAGATGCTTAAAGCAATCTTTGTTGGGAATATTCTCTCTATGTACGTGATTTATGTACAGCCCGGACAAAACTTTAAGCTGGTCATCAGTCATTAGTTTTGGGCTATGTGTTGCAGAAAGCCACAGTATGGTTTTCATGCAGATTTTGCAGAAACCCTTCAAAATAAAGAACTATTGTTCTAAAACCCTTTGTCTATATATAAATGTCTCAGTCAACGAGCTGAGTTTTGACAGCATTATTTGTTTAGAAGATGAAGAAATAAAAGAGGAGTAAATAAATAGATAGGAAAAGGAAAAAAAAAACATTTTAAAAGATATCGCCAGATTATCGTTACCGTGAATTTGAAAAAAATAATGGAGATTTTATATTTTTTCCTAAATTGCCCACTCCTACTTGGCACAAAGGTCTAGCTTGGCTTAAAGTGTATATTTCCTGAAATTTAAGAGTTCCTTTTGAATAAACTTGAATCTTTCTGCCGCGTTCAGAGCGGTAGGAGACCTGCTACCTCTGCAGGATCTGAGATCAATGTTTCCTCACGTGGTTTTCTGTTTGCTCCATTTATCCAAATCAATGGTACAACAGGGCTAAAGATGCAGCGTTTGGTACATCATTCATAACTTGGCCTTAATGGATTTTATAGAATACGTTTCAGTCTCATGGAGACGTTCTCTGATGACTGATAATTACCTGCATCGCTGCAAACGGATCGTTTCCATGTTAAAGTTTCATTCAACGTCCACAGATAGCTACGGGTGAGCTATCTTTATGTTTTATTTCCCACCTTTTCTTCTTCTTCTTGCGCCTGACTTGTGTGATTATTCTGCTTTGGGTCGACGCTGCTCCCCCTGCTCGCTTCCCTCCACTCTTCATGTTCTGTGGAGGGAATTAATTAGTGCTTCGGTTTGAGCTCAGGCTGAGTGCAGAGCTGCAGAGGGATCTGCGGGTGCAGAGGGGGATTTCATAAGAATGTATGGATGTGTATGCATGGCCGTGTGTGTGCGTGTGTGTCCTTTAAATGGAGAAACAACCAAACACACTCCACCAGTGTTTTGACTCTTGAGGTTTTGGGTCAAACGCCTCCTGAGACCAACACTGTCTGGTTTAATTAATCGTGGTCGCGCTGGTTTCTCAAATCCAGTCTATGGCTTGACTTTTTAAAGAGAAAATTAAGAATAATTTAAATCTACATCATGTCACATATAGAAACTGGATGTTCCAGCTTGTTTGTGAAGCTCAGTTTAAAGACACTCTGCAGGATCATGAATAGTTGAATGAATCTACTAAACCACAGTTTTATGGTCTACAGTAATGTACAAAACTTGGATCCTGTCTTTTAATTCTAAAGTTTTAATCTACTTGGTCTACATCAGGGATCCTCAATCCTGGTCCTCAGACAAGCTCTGCACATGTCTGCTACATACACACAGATTTAAATCATGTGTGTTGCAGCAGGGACACTTGGAAAACCTGCAGGACACCGGTCCTCAAGGACCAGGATTGAGGATCCTTGGTCTAGATATGGTTTTAGTGAAAAAATGATTTAGTCAACAGAAAACTAATAAAAACAGAAGTATTGTCGGGTAAAACACGTTTATCGTACGTAGCAGTTAACTGATAAAGACTTTTCTGAATAATTGATCATCAGTAAGTGTCAGTGCCTTTATTTGGAGTTTACTGGTCTGAAGTATTCAGGTGTTTTAGGGAAGAAAATGTTGCAGCTCATCAATTTGAGATGGATTATTTAATTACAGTGGCCGACACACTTATACACAAAAACACGCTGCATATACGACGGGACCCAAAACTCCTCATATGCTAGCGCGAAAAGATGCAAATACTAGAAAGTGCTGCAACTACAAAGAAGTGCTGCAAATACAGACAAGTGCTGCAAATACGGAAAAGTGCTGCAAATACGGAAAAGTGCTGCAAATACGGAAAAGGGCTGCAAATACGGAAAAGTGCTGCAAATACCAAAAGAGGCTGCGAATACCAAAAGAGGCTGCGAATACCGACAAGTGCTGCAAATACAGAAAAGGGATGCAAATCCCGACAAGGGCTGCAAATGTGGAAAAGTGCTGCAAATACAAAATAAGTGCTGCAAATACCGACAAGTGCTGCAAATACTGAAAAGTGCTGCAACTACAAAAAAGACTGCAAATACAGAAAGTGCTGCAACTACTGAAAAGTGCTGCAACTACTGAAAAGTGCTGCAACTATTGAAAAGTGCGGCAAATACAAAATAAGTGCTGCAAATACAGAAAAGGGTTGCAGAGGAGTTCTGCATGAATAAAAACGTACCCTTATTAAATGGTCATTTTGATAATACTTAATTTTATGTGCATATATGAAGTGTTTGGGATTGCACACGCAGTAGCAGCAGAATGTTTTTGGCTGGAACTCCATTTTTCATCATGCCGCTGCTGGAAAGTCACGCTGCATGCCTGAAATGAGGCTCTGCAAAAAAAATCTCGTTTCATCTGATGGATGTATTTTCCTTTGTCTGTTGTTTTCTAACGGGTTGTTTTAATTAATTTGTGACGAACCTTGAAAGGGTTTATCATCATTTTTGCCAGGTAGATGTCAGATATTTTCTCCTTTTTGCTTCTTGCTTTGCAGAGCAGTGGCGGTAGTGGCTGTGAGGTCTAGTCTGCTGGCTTTTTATGGGATTTGGATGAGTTCTATAGTATGTATGAGGCTTCGAGAAAGCTGAAAGTTTCTTTGCTTAAATTCTGTCCACTCCCCAGAGCCTTTCAGACTGTTGTTTCTCCTATTATCCAAGCACCTGTGTCTAATAAGCAGGGAGCTGTCCAGGCTGAGTCCAAATTAGCAATGAGTGCACAAGCTGCCACCCTGCCAAGCCTCCAAAAGATGAAAGTAAACAGAATCTAAATGGCTTCAGTGGAAACATTTTGTCTTCTTCCCGTCCTCATAAAGTCGTTTTCAACAACATTTCAGACACTGCGAACCTAACAGCAGAGATAACAAGCACCGTCGACTTCCTGGCGGTGCTAGCTTTACTGATGACTCACGTGTTTTATCTTTGTCCTCAGACGATGTAGGCGTTCAGTGCCATCAAATCATAGACCAACCAACCGCTCTGCAGCAGTTCTTTTTGCTGTAGCCGATCCATTTCAGACTGAGACCAGAGGAGAGAGAAGAAACAAGCTGGTGAACGTGATCAGCCTCGTACTAACCAGCCGACAGCATATGCTTCGCTGTTGGCTGCTGTGCTGTGATGGAGGGATGCAATATATGGCTGTCTCACCTCCAGGTTGGCACATTTTTAACTCCCTCACTCATCCTCTGTCACGGAGACTGATGGTCTGTGTGGTCCCTGCCGGTGAAAACAAGCCGACATTCCCTCAACCCCCGGGAGCAGATAGGTCAAAGGATGGCTACACAACGTGCTGATTAATGCAGACGCACCAGACTGCCAGGATTAAACTGGGAAAAGAACAAATATACCAGTAAAACCCACTGCAGCCTCCAGCCAAGATCCAGCAGCGTCTTCACATATATGGATGTTTATGCACAAAGGCATCAAATGAAGTGAGATGGCTTCATTAGGCTGCAAAGAGTCTGAGATTTTATTACATATCAAAAGAATCAAGGATCAAAACTTCTCAGTTTCTGCACTTTTATGCCTCTGAAAAGTCTTGACATGCTCCTCACAACATGGTCTCCTGGGACACGGCAATCTAAACTGTCATAAATGAGAAATCTGGAAGCGCTGATCAGGTTGGGAGACGCGAGACGTGTGAGATGAGGAAAATTTCTTTGTGCAATCACGCGTCTGATTGGGCCATAAGCATCGCTCCATATGCAGCATGATGAAGCTGAATTTCCAGGTGTTCACTGCAAAAGAATAAAACGTTGGATTTATGAGCTCATTTGCATAAACAGCAACTTGTTCATGTCTGTATGTGTTCCTAGTTAACCAGGTTACTGCAGTCATATGATTTCATGTCGACCAGTATGTCCAGTATCGTCTCTGCTAGCTTCCCATTGATCTGACAGGAATGACCTGATGCCTAGAAACGATTTATATGTTTTATTTGTAGCATTTTGAAGAAAACTTCCTTTTTGTTACAAACTGTTTAAATATTTTAAACCCCTGAACTTTTGGTACCTCCTAACAAGAGCTGATTATGCATTCATCTTTCTTCTTTTCTCTTCTCTGAGCGCTCCCCATCCAGTAAAGGTCTCTTGTCTCACTCTGTCCGTCTTTTCCTCACCTCTTTTGATAATGTTGTCTTATGTTTCTATGCATGGTCAAAGCAGCCGGTGGCTTGATGTCCAGCGTCTGGCGTGTGATGCGGGGCTGTAAAGTGAAACGCAGCTGTAATTTAACGCTTCAGGCTGGAGGAAAGAGTCGTGAAGTGCAGTTTCTCAGCCTGGGATGCTGCAGGGCAACGATAGCTGCAGCAATCTGCATAATGAATGTCTGGATGCCATCAAGCCAAGGTAGAAGCAGAGGATTATAAAGTTGGAAATGTATGTAGTGTTGCTTTAAAAGCTCCTGTTTACTACAGACATGCTGTTTACTAAGTGGTAAAAGCATCTAAATGCAAGCTAATCAATAACTTTTCAATTAACAAAGCCCTGATGAATCCGATGCTGCTGCAGATCAGCTGTTTAGCTAGCTAGCTTCTCCTCAGCACCGCCACATATCAACTGTTTTGACCACAGGGCCTGATAATGTGTGTTCCTGGCCTGTAATAAGATAGAGAAGCATGTTTAAGTCAGAACTTGAGAGTGTAATGAGAGGCGGGAAGGATTGGGTTGCCAGTCGTGTGGCTAGCATTTCTCGTGTCTCCTTGTGGAAAAGATCCGATCAGGAACATCTGACTAACGCTGCTGACGCACACTTAGACCTGGAAGCCTCAAACGCTCGCACTTCTGGATTTCACTGCATCAACGTTGCTTTTAAACGTGGTTTTTGGTTTAAATGAAAAGCCTCCCCAACATGTCATGACTCAAAAATGCAATCATGATAGGCCACAGATTACATTACTGAAGCAATATTTTACAAACACTTCATGCATGTTTTGGCTTCTTTAGCTGAGAAATGTCCTCATCTCTGCTGGTTAAGAAGCTTCTCCATCCTGCCTCGGTAAGGAGCTCCTCTTCAGGCTTTTAAAGTGCAGCAGCTGAGTTTTCAGCCAACAGCTGAGGCGCGAAGTGGGAGCTGAGTGTTCTCAAACTGCATTGCTTTGCAGTTTTTGGGAAAAGATACCTGGCCTCTTAGCGGAAGACAGCAGAGAGTGGATGCTTATTATACTTCCTTTTATTTCATTAAGTCGATAGAAGAGGCCAGTCGGCACCATTCTCTTCTACGTATATACAATTGCTTCCATCCTGAATCCTCCCATAAAGAAATGAATAATAGATGGGCTGCAGACAGACGGGCAAGACGGATATAATTTTATGAGGATGAAGAGAGGAAAGTCAAATGAAGAGAGATGGACTTCCTGAGGAGACTGAATGGACAGTCTGCTTTGCACCTGCTAGCCGGCTGCATAGGATCCCCGTTATGCTGAAAGGGATTTTAAAGTCAGTTGGGAGCCTTGTTGATACGCCGGGAACCTGCTTTGAATATAAATGATTTCACCCGGAGCAGAGTACACAACGCTAGCTCATTCTGAGTGATTCGGCCCACCACAGGGTGCGCAGGTTTGAATATTTTTACATGAGCAAAAACAAAAGGCGTTTGGATTCTGAAAATCAGCTGCAGCTCATTGTTAGGAAGGCTGAGGTTGCTAATGGTGACTGTGTTACTGGAAATGCAGCGCCAACGCTCAGCTCGGCTGCTTTTCAAAAACACAAACGCCTCTGATGCTGTTTGAGGATTTCCAGCCACGTTGTGTTGAGCTAGCTTATGGTGAGCTAACTTTAGTACACGTGTCCTCTAGCAACGTTCACAACCTTTATATCTGTCTGGAGGCCGCCGACTGTATACACGTTGCTATGGAAACGCTTATGTCATCTCTCACCGTGCGAAAAATCATTTTCATTCAACTTTTTTGAATGTTTTTCTTTTTTTCTTGAGTAAGAAATGGAAATATTTTAAAAGCTGCAAAGTGATGTTTGAAATATAAATAAATAAATAAAAACTTTGTTGGAAATTTGTGGGGGTTTTTTTTTCTTTGTTGGACAATATTTCTTAGCGATGAATATTGTTCTGTTGGAAAGCCTTTTTTGGGGGGCGGACACCTCATCCACCCTCCCATCTCCTCTGGACATGTTGGGAGGACTCAGGTCCTCTACCAGAGTCCTGAAAGCTCGAGGGTCCTACACAGTATCTTACCTGTTCCTAGGACTGATACCTTCTGGATGGGGATGTCTGATGTTTGTCCAGGAGGAATCTTCTCCAGTGTAGGACACACGCCCCCTCCCTCTAGTTGTTTTCACCTTCCAGGCTTTATCCAGGTCTTCCTTGACTCCCTGGTAGTACTCCAGTTTCTTGTCTTCCTTTTTCCTGATATTTCCGATGTTGGGAATGATTCGTCGACCGATTTGGCATTCCTCTGCTGCTGATCCACCATTACTGTGTCCACAGATATTTCCCTACAGCAGGGATCCTCAGTCCTGGTCCTCAAGGTCCGGTGTCCATGCTGGAACACACCTGACTCAGAGCAGCTCTGCACATGTCTGCTAAATACACATTGATTTGAATCAGGTGTGTTTCAACAGGGACACTTGGAAAACCTGCAGGACACCGGCCCTCGAGGACCTGGATTAAGTGTCCCCTTGTTAATGGTGTTCCTAGTATTTGCCTGACAGTAACTTGCACCCTGCTGTGGGATTCTGGATTGTTCCAGAGACCTCATTTTCACCTGGAGTCCTGCCTGGTTTGGTGGATCTTGGGTCCCGGTTGGTCTGGTAGATCTGGGGTGCTGGTTGGTCTGTAGATCTGGGGTCCTGGTTGGTCTGTAGATCTGGGGTCCTGGTTGGTGTGGAAGATCTGTGGTCCTGGTTGGTCTGGTAGATCTGGGGTCCTGCCTGGTCTGGTGGATCTTGGGTGCTGGTTGGTCTGGTAGATCTGGGGTCCTGGTTGGTGTGGTGGATCTGGGGGTCCTGGTTGGTCTTGTGGATCTGGGGGTCCTGGTTGGTGTGGAAGATCTGTGGTCCTGGTTGGTCTGGTAGATCTGGGGTCCTGCCTGGTCTGGTGGATCTTGGGTGCTGGTTGGTCTGGTAGATCTGGGGTCCTGGTTGGTGTGGTGGATCTGGGGGTCCTGGTTGGTCTTGTGGATCTGGGGATCCTGGTTGGTCTGTAGATCTGGGGTCCTGGTTGGTGTGGTGGATCTGGGGGTCCTGGTTGGTCTGTAGATCTGGGGTCCTGGTTGGTGTAGTGGATCTGGGGGTCCTGGTTGGTCTTGTGGATCTGGGGGTCCTGGTTGGTCTGTAGATCTGGGGGTCCTGGTTGGTCTTGTGGATCTGGGGGTCCTGGTTGGTCTGTAGATCTGGGGTCCTGGTTGGTGTGGTGGATCTGGGGGTCCTGGTTGGTCTGTAGATCTGGGGTCCTGGTTGGTGTGGTGGATCTGGGGGTCCTGGTTGGTCTTGTGGATCTGGGGGTCCTGGTTGGTCTTGTGGATCTGGGGTCCTGGTTGGTCTTGTGGATCTGGGGGTCCTGGTTGGTCTGTAGATCTGGGGTCCTGGTTGGTGTGGTGGATCTGGGGGTCCTGGTTGGTCTTGTGGATCTGGGGGTCCTGGTTGGTCTGTAGATCTGGGGTCCTGGTTGGTCTTGTGGATCTGGGGGTCCTGGTTGGTCTGTAGATCTGGGGTCCTGGTTGGTGTGGTGGATCTGGGGGTCCTGGTTGGTCTGTAGATCTGGGGGTCCTGGTTGGTGTGGTGGATCTGGGGGTCCTGGTTGGTCTGTAGATCTGGGGGTCCTGGTTGGTGTGGTGGATCTGGGGGTCCTGGTTGGTCTGTAGATCTGGGGGGTCCTGGTTGGTGTGGTGGATCTGGGGTCCTGGTTGGTCTGTAGATCTGGGGGTCCTGGTTGGTGTGGTGGATCTGGGGGTCCTGGTTGGTCTTGTAGATCTGGGGGTCCTGGTTGGTGTGGTGGATCTGGGGGTCCTGGTTGGTGTGGTGGATCTGGGGGTCCTGGTTGGTGTGGTAGATCTGGGGTCTGGTCTTGTAGATCCGGGCCTCTGTGGTCCTGGTACTCCAGGCGTTCTCCTGTGCTGCCATGATCAGCGCCTCTGAGCGCTCCTCCAGCTCCTCTCTCGCCATCAGGACTTCTTCACGTCGGCCAGTCGCTGATCTGAGGTCCGTCCCACGCCGGAGCTTTTCCTCCCGTGATGGTTCCTCCATGTCGTCTCCTTCAGGCTTCTTTACTTGAGACGTTCAGTCAGCGTTTCGTCGCTGCTGCGATCACATTTTCAGCTCGTTTCAGACGGCAAACCTCTACCTCTGTTGTCTTTCCTCCAACCAGTGGAAGCGTGTTCCTCCATCAGGAATCCTCCCTGATTCCTTAAACTGGGAGTACTGGAAGCGGCTTCCAGTGAGACGCGGCTCATAACAAAACAAAACAAGCTGTTTTTTTTTTTTAATGGTTCCTTGGTCTAAATGGAGCAATCGGTGCATCATTGTTGTTATTTTCCCTCCATCACATGAAGAAAAACAATTATTCTGCTTTTTTTGTTATTTTTTACCAACTTTCAGTGAAACTAAAGTTTTTTTTGCTCTACAGTGACAGTCTGAGACATTGCTGGATGTATAATTCATGTGAAAAGAAACAGCAGTATTATCTTCAGATCATGAACATCGATTTCAGACACGCTGATTAAAAAGGAGCCGATGCCAACGCTGCCTTTACTCTTTTCTTTTCTCTGCCTTCGCTCTGGCCAGAGACTTAATCTTTCCATTCAAACTATTCTACGAGAAGCCAATTAACCTGATCCAAACTTGCAAGCGCCGAGATCAAACCATTTCCAGCAGGGGAGGGGAGACACTGAAAATCAGGGGAAGGGAGAAGAGTGTGTTATAGTTGGGCAGCAGCGTCTGGAGAGGCCATTCAGGTGAAATAGTGTGTTCATGGCGTTTTTAGATAGCTGAGTGAGTCATTGCTCCTGCACACACCTCCGACCGCTGCTCATCAGACCCCAGCATGCTGCCTGCTGCCATCTCATCTGCCCCTGTTGCCTGTGAGGGATTAAACACTTAATCCGCGGGGCTGAGGCTTGCTATTAGTCCAGCTGGGCCTGCAGCTATCTTGGAGTTTTCTGATGCATCTGTGCATGTCTGGGTTGGCCTCTGCGCTGATGCATTGTGGGGTCTGTGTGATGGGGGCTGGGTAGCTCCAGGTATAGGTATGAGATTAATAAAAAGCGACGAGGCAGGAAGGAATATGGTGCAGGAGAGGGGACACGTCAGTGAGCTGGTTGGACGGCGGAGGTTAGGGTCTACCTTCTGCGTTAGATCTGGAATAAACAGAATTAGAAACAGACCTCTAATCCTTTCAGCTTTGACTGAAATATGAAGTCGTGGATGTGAAAATGAAGTCTGACAGAGAACTGATAGCGGGCATGTGAGGTTAATCACACGTTGCGTACATACTACCCCCCTGTTGCTCTGCGGGTTTATGAATAATGATGGATTAAATGAGGCGAATGTCTGTTTCCTTACATGCACACACAGACCCCGCCTGGCTCCAGCAGGTTCCACCTCGGACCGGTTTGCTTGCCGTACCCATTCCCTCGGGCAGCCTGATGAACTGCAGGACCACAAACAGACAAATCTGCAAGCCTGATGACGCCTTATTCCCTGAACTTTCGCCTTCCGCTAAGTCTGCTCGACCTTTGGGAAAATTGGCGAGATTGAGCTGATTTGTAGAAGTCGGGGTGGTGAACGTTATGGTGCTTTTGTTTATTCAACCCAGCTCTGGCCAGCTGTTTGGTGTCAGATGCACAAGGCCTTTCTTACATCAGGATTCTCTTCCATCTGTGGATGTTCTTTATCTTCCCATCTGGCCGATCCCAGCAGGATTACACCTGACTTTTACATAAGCATGCATCCTGATAGGAGGAAGGAGCATATCAGACAGATTAGCAGCAATAGCTGCTGCATTTCCTTCCTTTTCTTTGTGTTTTCCTGCCAACTTCCTGCTTATTTCAGCGTTTCTGTGACGTCATGCTGGGAAACGTCATCTCACCTGGACGCAGGCGCGCGCTTTGTCTCGTGGCCACACACATTTAATGATGTTATCCCTAATTTCTCTGTTTTGTTTGTCTTCAGACTGCTGGTAAAAACGCAGTTTCTACTCTGCAGGTAATCTGAGAGGGAACCGCGCCCCCTGTTGCGCGCGACAGTAGTAAACATGGAAAATAGTATCTCCTCTCTGTCCTTGAATTTCAGATGATCTATCTGGAAGCAGATTTGTGGACAAAGAGAGAGGCTCTCCGCCTTGCAGGGAGGGTTGGCATTGGCTGTTCCCGCGCGGCGTTGCGCCTTCCGTCACCTTTACGCAAACTTGAACTTGGGCAGCTGCCCGGAGTCTCCGGTGTTGCACACATCGGCTCCCCTCCCTGCACCTCCTCCTCCTCCTCCTCTTCCTCCTCCTGCAGCACCGCTGTAACGGGACACTTCACATCCCGGCTTCGCAACAGTCGCGCGCTCAGCTTCCACCCGCGTGGACGACGCGGATGCCGGAGAGGGGTCTCTGTCGTTGCGCATGACGCGCAGTTGGAGGGGCTGCGGCGGGATTTGCAGGGAGACAGAGGGGTTTCCTGGTTACTGGGAGGACTGGGCCGTGTGGAACTCATGGTGGTAAGCTGCTCTTCCCAACTTCTCCTGATGTCTGCAGGTTGTTTCCAGACCTTCCTGCCGTCCGGCTGAGAGGAGCAGCTGCTGCAGGAAGCTTTGGAGAGAAATATTCTCCGTCTCAGGGACATTTAAACTTTGTGTGGTGTCCTTCACAGCAGCTCTGACTTGGTCTCGAGGCGTCGCGTTTTTTTCATTCCGACTCTGTTTATTTAAACACCATTTAGTGGCGTGATTTTAATTAAACTGAGTTTAATTAAAGCTTTAATATTAATGAGGAGGTCGGATTGTTCCGCGATGGGCTGCACATTGTGTGTGTGTGTGCGTGCGCGCGCGTGTGGTTTCCTGCGGCGCAGAAGCCTGAAGAACCAGATGAGACACAGATCATGAATATAATCAGGTTATTGATTAAATAATCGTTTGAATGGAAACAGAATCATTTACCTGCACAATTTTCTTCCATTTTCATCCTTTAAACCGAATTTTCTACTTTCAGTAGAACCAAAAAAAAACTTTCTACATCCCTCCTTCTTCTCTGGTTCTCCAGATGCTTCTGTTCCTAAATCATATTTTCATAAAGGCTCCTGTCCTTCTGAACACGCTGAACCAGATATGTTATTGATCTGGTAATATTGGATGAACTTGCATGTTAAACGCAAATGATCATTTTTTTCCTCATTGATTATCGGTGCTTCTGTTTGCTGATGACCTGACAGGCTGCAGCGTCGCTTCACAGCCAAAGGTTCAGCGTCTGATGGGCTTTCCGTGCTTTTCTGGCACTTTGTGTGCTTTTCTCTGTGCGTGTGTGTGTGTGGTGTGTGTGTAGGTGTGTGTGCATGTTGTCTCAGAGTGCTGCAGACCCATCCATGCTTTCTAGGTAACTGATGGTGGAAGTGCTTTACTAGGTGTGTCTCTGTGATGGATATAAAGGTTCAGGAAGCTCCAGACCCTGGTATGAAGCTGGTTTAGCTGACAGAAGCGTGGACACCTGCTGGGATCATATGGAATTAGATGCGTACCAAAACAAGAAAAACATTTCAGAAGAGCTGAAATCATCCCTGAATACATCCTTTGTTTAACTTCTCACTGCAACAGCAGATTGATTAGTTAGTTCAGCATGTGCTCTTCTTCCGCTGAGGTGGAAATGAAAACCAGCACGGTGATTTATTGCTGTCTCTGCACAGGATCTCATGCTTGTGGATCTGCGTCGGTGAAGCATGTTTATGTGATCCAACACTTCCAGGTGCCTGTTCTTCCTCTGACACATTCACTAATCTTCTCCCAGTCGTATTGATCCACGTTCGCCAACCTGACTCTTCATTTACACGATAAAAAACACTAAATGCAGGAACTTTTTTGCTTTAAATGAGGCGAAACTGTTCTATAAAAAGTCAAAGATGCAGAATTCCTCTGTTAAAACATAAGAAGTTTAGATTTTTACCGGTTTGCTGAGCTAACGTTTGTCTGGGAATGGGTTGTAAAGTTCTGACGTGATGCTGAGATTCTGGAGTTTCTGGCACCTACATGTTCTACACGCGTGTTGTTCAGCTCCGTTCCTGGAGCCAAATCGCTGGAGGTCTCGGCCGGTGGGCTGCAGGTTCCCCTCTACTGCTGCACTCATGGTAGATCAGAAGGAACACAAAGCGCCGCAACATTTTCATACAAATCAGCCTCAACAGCTGCTGGCTTTCAGCAAATAAGAGAAATAAACCAACTCTCTGGAACCATTCCTCCAGTAGTTCAGCTTTCTCTGCTGGAAGTTCCTTTTTGTCAGACAACGTCTCGAAGCACTTCTGCACTTTTTATTCTGTATTCATCAGGCAGACGGCGACATTTGCATCAGTATTGTTGATTTTTTGCGTCCTTATCGGTCCAGTCGTGATTAAATCCTGTTTTTGTGCCAACTTCTCTGAATGTGATGTTTTCATAAGAAGCTGCAGCATCTTTGGTGTCCTGTCACCTTAGACCGTATATGAAAGATGGACGGAGCCTCCGGCTGTAAAAAGTGAAGCCTATGCAGAAGTGTATAAAACTGCAGTTCCCCCTTCATCCACTAGGGGCTGCAGAACAGAGCAAATCCCCATAGACTCCCATGTTAAAAAGACCAACTTCATAGCAGGAATAAACATGTTTACGGCAGAAATAAACATGTTTACAGCAGAAATAAACTTGTTTACAACCTGGTTCAAAAATCCATTTTAGGTTTAATAGGTCAGGTTTACCTTCATGACAACTGTGGGGGGAGTGAATTTAAAACTTGCCCGTTTAAAAGTAATTTAATCTTCAAATTCGGCATATTTAGGGGCGTGTCCTTCTGATTGACAGGTACCTGATCTCTCGCTTCAAGTCAGAAGAATGTAGAACAACCGCGGTTTTTAGCCGGTTAACAACGTGACTTAGCTTTAGCCCGCTTACCTCCGTTAGCTGGTTAGCTCCTGTTATCTCTTGGTTAGCTTGGTTAGCTCTTAGCTACAGAAAGCTCAGAGTTCGCTCGATGTCAATCTTCCACCATGACGCTCACAGCCCCCCTCTCAGCTCCACCTCTTTGCCCACATTTGTATTTTCCGGGTGAGACGACGCGCATGCCCCTGCCAAGATGGTGATGGTAGGAACCGCCCACCGAGCTTCAATTCAGCTCTTCAGAAACCTACGGATGACGTCACGGAGACTCCGTTTGTGTCTTTATATATAGTCTATACTATATACACCAGCAGAGCTGCGAAGGGTCTCAAAATGTCGCAAAGTGCTGCACTTACAAGTGAATATGCTGCTGTTAAATTATTACTTTTCTGTTTATGAGTAGATCAGCAGTGAGCCGATGGGTCGGGTGATTAGCCCCGTGCTACACTGTTAGCAGCGGAATAGTCTCATCGTGTTGTATGAAGGTGCATCCCGCCTGCATGCTGAGACTGGGAAGCCGTTTAGAGAGACACAACTTAAGTGTTTCTACACACAAATTGTTTGTTTGGCTTAAAAGTTGCTCCAAAGGGTCAAATCTGACTGATGGGAGGAGACTGAGAGAAAAGATGGAAGCTCTGCTGTGGTAGGACATGATAAACGGAGCAGAACACCCCCACTCCGTACATTCTCATACCTCACAAACGTTTGCCACAAATCCTCAGAGGTTTGCGTAGAATTGTGCAGAATCTAGGTGGTAAATCTGCAACGGATCCAGACCTGGTTTTACGGGTCCGCTGAAGACCTGAAACTCCCGTCCAGACAGAAACGTGTCGGTGCACACCATCACAGGACCTGCTATGAAATCAGTGTTTTAGCTACGACTATTTAAGGCTTTTATGCAAAGCAAAGCGTTCTGGGCAACTGGAACAACTCAGCGTGCCAATAATTTTCAGGGCAGTTGTGTTGCCAAGAAAAACATTTTGGACCTTGTGTTTCGGTGTCTGTTGCTGGGCGTGCTGCCCGTTTTCAGCAGCCAATAATTTATTCCGAGTGTGAATAACACCATGCAACCCAAATGTTCTGTTCGATTGTTTGTCCTAAAAATGTCAAACACCCACGTTAACGTTAACAAGCCAGACTCTCCGTGCTGGATGCGGATTGCTTCGCTGACCAGTAAGGACCTGAACTGACCAGTAAAGCTTCCAGCAGAGTTTATTTAACGTCTCCTCTACTTTCCTCTGCTTTCTGTCTTCCAGCGCCTGCGTGATGCCTCCACATGTCTAGGCCTTCCCTAATCCTGTTGCGGCGACACAGAGGATCCCCCCTCAGTCCCTGGACACCTCGCTGTTCCACATTTGGCTTCCTGACTCATCCAGATCATCCTCTGCAGCTATCAGCCACAAATCAGTCCAGAGTCGGTCTGTTTGTCCAAGCTGTTGCTTTCTAGACTCCGGCTTCAGGGTTCCGTCTGCAAACGGCATCAGAACTCTCCCACATCCAGTCGAGTCAACAGATTCTCTGTCACTCGTCTGCTTGTTCTCTCGGGGTTATTGCTCTGCCGTTGGGAAGCCGAAGCCATAAGTCATCCGTCGCTGAGTGAAAGCTCTGACTGAAAGCTGAAGCCGTTTTCCTGCTGCAGATGCCAGCGGTGAAGGGAAAGCTTGCTCTCTGTGTTCCTACCATCACCAGCCGTCGCTGCAGCTCCAACGCCGCTGCTTCCTGGCTGAAAGTTGAGGAGGACGCTCGTCTGTAGTTCTGTCTTTGTTGCCTGCTTCCCAAATGCCGCCATGCCCATCATCAGCAACGCCAACCACGACTTCAGCAACCTGTCCGTCAGCGATGACAGCAGCCTTGACCGCATCTTCACCGAGATCCCCGAAACCGAGACCATCAAGGTATCTTTCCGACTTCTCTCAACTCAAATAAAACCATAACTGAATGTAAAACTTGTTTCTGATGAGCTCGGCTGTTTTCTGTGCATGATCCAGGGCGTGTACTACAAGAGAGCTCAGTTCATCCGGCGGCCAGAGGACCTGGTCGCCATCGACCACGCCTTGCTGGCCGTGATCAACGTCGGGGGAAACCGCTACACGTTCCCATGGAGCACGCTCCGGCAGTTCCCCCTCACACGACTCGGCCGTCTCTGCGGCTGCCGCTCGCTCGAGGAAATCGCCAACGTGTGCGACGACTACGACGAGGCCCGCAAAGAGTTTTTCTTTGACCGCTCGCCGTCCGCCTTCAGGGTCATCCTCAACTTCCTGGCAGCGGGGAAGCTGCGGCTCCTGCGCGAGATGTGCATCCTCTCCCTGCACGATGAACTCAACTACTGGGGCGTGGAGATGGCGTACATGGAGCGCTGCTGCAAGAGGAAGATGTACACGCGCATCGAGGAGGTGCACGAGAAGGAGAGGCGCGAGGAGGAGCGGCGGCACAGAAACGCCATGCAGCGTGTGCCGGTGGAGGAAACGCAGTACAGGAAAGTGATGAACTGGCTGAGAGATATGGTGGAGAATCCGCAGTCTGGCTTACCGGGGAAGATCTTCGCCTGCTTGTCCGTCATCATGGTCGCGGTGACGGTGATCAGCTTGTGCATCAGCACCATGCCGGACCTGCGAGCCGAGGAGGACAGGGTGAGTGAAGCAACGTGCGGCTTTGTCTCACATTGCTTCCATGAAGCCGACTTGGTCTCTCCTCCGATCTGAACGACACTTTAAAGTCCCGTTTATTGGACGGGAAAACTTCCCGTCATGTTGAAAGTCGCTGCAGGAAGCCGCTCTGTGTGTGTGTGTGTGTGTGTGTGTGTGTGTGCGCTGTGATCTGCGTCTTCCCGTAGCACCATGAGATAATGAAGCTCCAGCTGCTTACCGAGGCCTGTCCAGTGTCTGAAGAATGAAGTGGGTTCACACTGTTTCACAGAAGACACTCACACAGCTGTACAGTGGGAGAAAAACACACACAAGCAGTTACGTCACCTAGCACACACACTCATCCTAGCTCTGGGCGATTAATCGGATTTCAATCTCAGTACGATCTGGGTTTCCAACGATGATAAAAATAAAAGGGTGTGATTATTTTTCTCTCTGCAGTTTCCTCTCCTGCTGTCTTCAGCTGCTAATCGAGCGTCTCTGGCGTTGCAGCGCTGTGCTGTAAACTCCTCCCACAGCCGCTTTGCTTTCATTCAGACACTGTTGCCAACTTGGAGACTTTCTCGCTAAATCTGGAGACTTTTTTTGTTAAAAGCGACAAATCTAGCAGCTTTTACTGGAGTTATTAGAGACTTTTCTGGTGTTTTGGCGACTGACTTGAAGGCACATATTGTTCTGCAGTTACTGTAAGGAAGGAGCAGCGGGAGCCTCTCCCGTCCTAAAGCACTCCCAGGCGGCCAGTCTCAGTCGGCTCCGGCTGCAGGTCAATGTAGAATAACTGCAGTAGGTTGTGGAAGTTCACCTAAACATAGTTTATACCATTGTCACTGACAACTGGCTGCATTATTTTCCTATACATAGTTCGGCCAGTTAAACACTGTAATGTCCCTCCGTTATGGAGCGTTACCATAGCAACGCGTTAACCAGCTGGTTCAGATCAGCCGTCTTTTAACAGATGGATGAGAGAAACGCGCTGCAGCCTGACAGCGGTTGTTTGGCGGTTGTGGACTGTCCAGTTGGATGCAGGTCCTTCCATGAAGTGCTACAGGCTATTATTTTTTTGTTTGTTTTCTCCCTTCCCACATAATATAACCTATGTTAAAATACAAAGAATTAATACCATCGTGTTTGTTGCAAAGAACTGGGCTAAGTTCTCCAACTTTCCAATAAATACAGCTAAACTAAGTGTTGAAGTTCTCCTTGAAGAGCTGAGTCTTCAGCTTGCTCTTAAAAGTAGACAGGGACTCTGCAGAGCGGACAGAGTTTGGGAGATCATTCCACCATCGTGGCACAACAGAGGAAAAGAGTCTGGCTGGTGATTTAGTCCCACGTTGTGGTGGTAACACGAGGCGTCTTTCACTGGTGCGACGTAGCTGTGGAGAGGGAGTGTAGGTCTGGATTAGGGAGTGAAGGTAGACTGGAGCCGTTTGAGGTATTGCTTTGTAAGCCAGAAGCAAAGCTTTGAATTTGATACGTGCTGCGACCGGAAGCCAGTGAAGAGCGATTAGCAGCAGAGTGACATGAGCTTGTTTGGGGTGATTGAAGACCAGACGTGTTGCGGCATTTTGGATCATCTGCAGAGGTTTAACCAGCATCCAGGCAGACCTGCCAGTAGGGAACTGCAGTAATCGATGTGTAAGATGACCAGAGCCTGAACCAACAGCTGAGCTGTGTGTTCTGTCAGGTACCTCTGATTCTCTTGATGTTGTAGAGAGCATATCGACAGGTACCTAACCTAAGGTAACCCGAAGGTTCCTCACTTTGTTGTGAAAATGGTCTCTAAGTGAGATCAGGACTTGATGCAAATGGTTTTCTCCCTGGTTTGAGGTGAACTTTGCATGAGCAAAGTAGGTAATTACCGGTGTTAAAGGCTGAACCCTCTGACTTTGCATGAGGACAGATTCATCATCTCAGGCTGATTGTATGTTTATAGATCACAGTTTGGTATCTGACAGAGTCCTCAGAACCTTTGTCTGTAAGGTATTTTACACAACATGCAGGACCTGAAGCATAAATCTTGGCTCATTTCTACAGAGCAGGTCTCTGTTTGGAATCGGCTTCTTCAGAATTCCTCCACAGCAGCGTCTTCGTATTGATTTAGTCTTTAGCAGTGACTGAAGGGTGGAGAGCAGCAGAGTGAAACTGAAGGATTCAGCAAGGCTGCAGAATGCTGGATGAGCTGGAAGAGCAGGAAAAGTCCAGATGGAAAAGCTTCGCTCAGGATTGGACAGACGTCCTCTGGATTTGGACGTTTTATCTGTGATTGTTGACCTGAGAGCAGGAAACAGGATGCAGCGAGATGCTCTTTTCCCTCCACGTCCAGATGATGTGGATGATTGAAGGTTTTTTTTCTCTCTGTTTGTTTGTGTTTACCAGATTACATAAACAGTCGTGTGGATTTGTTTCACAAAACATGGAAGTGATTAAGTTTTGCTCGAGTTGGGATCTGAATGCAGAGCCAGGACTCCTCGTGTTGCCTGTGTGATAACCGCCGAGGCCTCATGCAGGCGCCGCGTTTCAGTGCAGCACGGCTGCTTGTGTTTCTCTGAGGACAAGGAATCGAACGCTTCTCCGAACATCTCTCACACACACTTTTTTTATTTTCCTCCTGCTTGTCTTCCTGAAGGAAAAGCGCATGTGAAATTCTGAAGTGACAGAAACTTAAGCTGGTGTGTGTGATTGTGTCTGACGCCTCTCAATCCTGTCGGGACATTTGTTGAGACATGTTGTGTGTGTGTGTGTGTGTGTGTGTGTTTACATCCCAGCGTCTCTGCGTGTGTTTGTTGCTGCAGAGAATGGCAGCTCCGTCCACGGGAAAACAAACCCATCTGCTGTTCCTTCTCTCTCCTCCGGGTCTCGAGCTGCGCTCCTCAGATGCTGAACTTCAGCCGGGTCCGCCTCGCAGGTCCAGACAGGAGCAGCGGGATTCCTGTCATCTTTTATTTACACGCCGGCTGCTTCTGCTCTGCTTTGTGGTGGAATCGGCTGAAGTTTCTTCCTCCATCCACCATCCTGCCTCTTCGCCTGCATCTGCAACAGGCTGGCAGAAGTTTAAAACTGGAAGATTCTGGTTGTAAAACCATGAGAGGAACTTTTTCCTTCCTTCGCTTCCTTCTCTCCGTCATCATCCAGTGTTCTTGGAGAGGATCGTTTTCCAACGCGCTGATAACAACCACTGTTTCATTCCTGCACTGTCTCTCTGTGTGTGTGTGTGTGTGTGGGGGGGGGGTATTTCCTGCACAGTTCCAGCTGGTGGACAGGAAGCACAACCCTGCAGCGTCTCAGAAGCTCCAACAGAAACGTGAAATGTGGACGAGTACCGCCGTGTTTCGACGTTTCTTCCAGATTAAAGTTCAGAGCGTCTGGAACCGGTTTCAGCTGGACTAGACGGGAACTGGAGGTCTTGAAGTTGACGTGTATTTTCTCATGCTAACAGCATGATTTATCCTAAAGCTACATGGGTGTGCATCGTTAACTCATGTTATATTTTATGTATTTCATGTTTTTTGTGTGGAATCGACTCGTCGGCACGAAGAAGGTTAAATCCTAAGATGCTGTTTTACTTTGATAAAAGCTGATTTAGTCTTCGTGTCTGCAGCAGGAAGAACTTGTGGAACAGACAGCTGTAACGTGGCGCTGCTTCAGATTTTCATTTTCCCACAAGCCTTCGCCTTTTTGAACGATCATCGTTGCAAATATATTGAAATATTCATATTAAATTTCTTAAACTTTGCACACTATATAATTTGCATCCAGCCTTTCAGCGACAAAGTGGCGCTCGCGACCGGCTTCGGTAACGCTGCCAGCACGCCTTCTCTGATTGGTCCGTTGTGAAATTGCCGTAAATGGAAAAATGAGACTGATGTGAACATTCCCGTCGACTTGACATGGATTTGGAAAAGGAAGTGAGGTTTGTTGGGAGGAGATTTTCGGAGTGGAAGGCCTGTAGAAGCGTGTTTGGGCTTCCCTCCAGCGACAAACATTCGCAACTCGTGCAGTTTGACTGCAGGAAGAGGAGGCCTGATAACATTCACCGTCAGCTGCATGACTCGGATCCACGTCTCTAATGTCCCCACCAACTCTTTCAGCCTTGTTTCCAGCGGAGGGAGGGGGGTATCCAAGTGGCCGTTTCATGTCCTTAATGCCATGAATGAATGTAGGATTTTCTGCTCAATAATCGCATCAATCACACGGATCTGGAAGTCAGACAGCGGAGTCATCATCCAAGTGGCTTCAGCATCAGGCTGACTTCACCACCTGCCTGTTCTCAGGTAAAGGCTTGTCAATCATCTTCCTGAGCCGCTGGAGCCGTGTGGGCTGGTGATTAAAGGATGGCCGACAGCTTTCTGATTTCCTTTTCTGTGTAGAAACACGCAGATCTCTGCAGCTCTTCTGTAGAAGCAGGAAAAGTTGTGGAAGAAAGAAGGTGCTGCTTTGTCGTCTCACTTCTGACTGAGAACTCACATCAACACACATTTTTATCTTTTGTTTATACTAAGCATGGCTTGAGTTAAAAATAACTTGTGAGAGATATTTTCTATTTTTGGAGCAAGTTGTGGTGAATAAAGATGCGTAGTAACATCTGTAATTCCTCCCGACCTGCGTGTGTGTTTGCAGTGGCAACGTCATGGAGAGGAAGCAGTTTGCAGTTTAAAGGCTTTTCATCTGAGCTGCAGAGATTCACTTTTATCTGAAAGCTTATTTTTAACGGTTAATGGATGAGTTCTTAAAATATTAATAACTGCAGCGTCACAGGAATGTAGCGCTGCTGTGCACGCATGCACGCCAAGTCCTCACACAGCTGGGTTTCTGGATGTCCTTCCTCTGAAGTCCTCACCAGCTGGTCTTTACTGACAACAGTCCAGCTGCAGTTTGACGCTTGTCATGTGACTCTTCAGGGCAGCCGTAAAAATAATAATAATGATATATTTTATTTACAGGAGCTTTTTCTCGACGCTGAAGGTCACTGTTCAGATAAAACAAGGAACAAAACGCAATAAAAAGTGGAGAATAAACAGCATGTTGTAAATAAAAACAAAGCAATTAAAGGGGTGCTATGATGGTATTTGGAGTTTTCTGAGCTTTCTACAGTGTTACAGTGTTGAATCCTCATCAGACATGTGAACGACACTGTTTTTTATCACCTAAACGCATGTTTGAGTTTTAGTTCCAGCACTCTCTCCGTTCGGTTTCCATGGCGACAAAAAACGCGTCGTTTTAGAGAGTTTTTTCTACGTGGAAATCCTTGTGACGTCCCGGGGGATAAGGTTCGGTGATTGGTTACCTTCTACTGGTTAACAAGGGCATGTACAAATACATCAGGCGGGTGGAAAACGTGGGATAAAGTTATTTCCAACGATGGCTGGTGAGTTTACCAAAGAGAGACATCCTGCTGCATTCGTTGCTGTGGGTCGCTGTTTTCCACTTCGTTTTCAGGCTCTGATTCAGGTTCCAACATGTAGGGCTGTATGCTATGTGTTGACATTGTAGTTTGTTTTTTTATTGAGTTCATATCAGCCTAATCCTTCTGTTTATGAGATGTTACAATGACGGTGAAAGCAGGTGCGGTGCGCGCTCCCGATGTAGTGCAGTGGCGGGAGGCGGGGCTTAATGCGGAAGAGTCTCCATCCACTCGTTTTGCCCGCAGGCTGATCTGACAGCCTACGGAGAGGGTCGGTCTGAAGTAAATAAAGCCATTTGTGACAATAACTCCATCAATCCCAGCCCTTCTGGTTTCAGAAATAAAAATAAATTAGCCTGAAATACACAAAATAGTTCCACTTTAAGGATGGAATAAAAGCAGATCAAGACAGCGTCCAGGTTTAGAGTTCGAGTTTCAGCGGCGACATCAGAGAAGACATTCATCTCCAACAGGGAAATTCTGGCGTCCAGCAGCACAAAAGCACGGTGTACAGCAGCAGACAGAAGATGTTAAAAGCTCCTATAATAACCTGCACATAATGGAGTCTTCTAGCAGCCTCCGGAGCCTCTTGGTCCTGCGGCGACCACGCCGTCATGCAGCTGCTGGTCTTGCGTCTTGCTCTTTTACTACAACTTTACTACAACTTCTCTACAAGTTCTCCTAAAGTGTTGAAGTCATTTGGCAGAGATCAGGGAGAAGTGGGTTCTGAGTTTGGCCTGGAAGAAGGAAACGTTTCCGCCTCGTTGTCGGGTCGAAAACAAAGCCGACTGTCTTATCTGCCACCTTGCCGCCGTGTCCAATCCGTTTGGAAAAGATGAAAGTACTGGCTGCGATACAGATCTCAGATGAATTTCTGGTTATGTCTGCACGTCTCCTGCTTCTGAACCGTGCAGGATTCATTATGCAAATCAGCCAAGCCATGTTTCAAATGACGCCGTTTGGTATCCAACGTTTTGACGGCGCTTGGCAGCTTTTCCTGCAGCTGAGAGCTGCAGAGGAGATGGATGGAAAAAGAGTTTGTTTTGAGTTTTGTTTCATATTATTTAAATTTATGATCATTTACTGTCACACCGAAGATGTCAAATAAGATTTAAATACGTAGCAGGAAATAATTCAGCCTCACAACATTTAAAAACAACGAGAAGCTCAGAAACAGTCTGCAGTTTTATTTTTCAGTCCGTTGTCTTTGTTGCCGCCACACCTCAGAGGGTCTGCAGTGTTTATGTAACTAAATGATATTTATAAAGTCTCTAGCAATGCAATGCACTAAACCGCTCCTAGAAAATTCCTTTCCACTTCATCTCAGCTTATATCTGCAGGCGCACGTGTACCGCGGCTACCTCGGCGCCAAGCAGAAGCCTTGTCTGTTAAAGCTTGTCTGCTTACGAGCTGTATTCCCTTCATCTGAAGGGCTGCATGGGACGCCAAGCGGGATTATATGAGGTGTTTATCCCGTCAATGCCAGGATGGGATCGCACATCACAGACAGCACAATGAAGTCAGGCAGTTTGCAGCATTTCCACGTTGAATTCTAACCTTGTTTATGGCATAAACGTGCACTTTCCAGGTGTGTTCTCCGCAGACGAAGCTCCGTTTTCTCCCCGGATGTCAGCTACCAGACCAAAACTAATACTTTGTCATCAAGCCTTCATAAATTTCAAGATCTGCTGCCAGAACTTTGCTGACAAAGCAGAAAAAATCAGCTGGAAAGGAGGTTTTACGACGGGCTGTGAGCTATCAGCTAGCCTGGCATTTATCTGCAGACAGCTGACTGGTGAAGCGCGGTGATGGATATGTCTTTTAGCCATTACGCCGCATTTGGCCTTGACATGCCGGCGCCATCTTGACCGGGATTGGCGAGTTCTTCTGGCATCGAACATCGTTTGGTCACAGTTAGCCATGACAGCCAAACCGCTAACAGATTACAAAATAAAAGTATCATTTTTGAATATAAATGCATTACTGTGTCTGCTATAATGGATGATGTCATTACTCATGATGTCATTAGGTTATTGTGTTGCTGCTCTGGTGCGTTAGCTGCGTTAGCATGTCGTGAGATAAGCCATCTGATTGGTCCTGCTTTGGGTGTTTTTCTCTGTTTAACTCATATGATTTTAATCTGTAGCGGATCTGAGGAAGGGGTCTTACATGAGGGTCTGTCCCGGTTGTAGCCGTTATTAAACTCATATTTCTGTTTCATGGCGTCTTGTTTGTTTTTTGTCTGGTTTTGATGTAACTTTGTTTTCTCTTTACTTCCTGGTTTGCTCTGCGTCACCTGCTCCTCATTCGCTGGTGTCCATACATCTTTAGCTCCTCGTTTCCCTGACTGTGCTCTGCTTGAACAAAGTCCACGTGTCTGTCTCCGTTTTACATGTTTTTATCTTTTATCCTCCACCTGCCTGCTTCCTGCTTCGTCAGCCGGCATTTGGGTCCGCTTCCTCCTCAAACTGTGACAGAACGATCTGGTCGTCATGGACCCCGCCAGCTATCTGAGGATCACCTCCAGAGAACAGCCCAGCTTGCTACTGAGCCATGATCCATGCGTAGCTGATCCATGCATCTCAGCTACGGGATCAAAGTCTTTCGCGACATCAGAAAACAAAGTTTTCATTCGGATGAAATTGCAGACCTCGCATTGCGGCGTTGTGGTGAGACGGACAACAGGACACACCTGTCGGACAGGTGGGTCCACGTCCAGCTGGGAGGCAGTACCAGACAGGAAACGTGTGGAGAGGAATGAACAGCGATGACAAACAAGCCAACAGCTGTTTATTTGTTCACGCTGCAGCTCGGCTCGTAGAAAAACACTGTGATTAGCAAGCGGGTGTGCACGTGCACGTGCATGCTTTCTGTCTGTTGTGCACTATTTTATCGTTGTGAATACACAGAAACCTTCCTGGAGGAAAGACTCCCCAGCTGAAAAGCCAAAACCTCATTGCTTATTTATGCGTTTCTTTTCGGCTCAGTCGGTCAGTCTGTGTGTGTGCAGGTGTGTGTGCATGCAGGCGTGTGCATGCAGATGTGTGCATGCAAGTGTGTGTGCATGCAGGTGTGTGTGCAGCGTCCTGACAGATGCCGAATGGAGACGTATGGACTGTGAAGGGATCCCCATGCCTCAGATGTCACCACATCTTTTCCTCATCAGCGTATCTTGTGCTGCCCTTCTCCTTCACCTCTCCCCGCCACTCTGCCCCCCCCTCTGCTCTTCCTCCTCCTCTCCCTCCTTCCTCCGTCAGCCAGTTTGTGCCTGATGAGGCCGTTCTACAACCAGCACATGGAGATAAATCTGTTCAGGCCAACTGTCACACTTTGGTGCTCCGCGCTGGCTTGACTGCTTTTTTTTTTTATTATCGTAGGTATCAAAGATGTTTGCAATTTAACGGGAGCATAAACAACAACAACGTGTGTGTTTGTACGTGCATTCTGTGATGAAGTAATGGAAGAAAACAGGCAAATGATGGATGGAGGTGTAACTGGACACAAGCTCTTTAATAACCCATGAACACGGCGCTTGTCGTGCCGTATTTCATAACGGCGTGGAGTCCCACCACATCCCCGGTGTCTTCATTCTGGTCGTCCATACAGTCTCTTCCATCTCTTCAATGCTTCTTTGAGCTTTAGACACGAGGCCAAGGTCACTGCAGCGGCGAAGGAGGGAGAGAAAGGTGATGTGTGATGCAACATAAAGCTCAGAATCTGTTCTCTTCCTTTGTTCCCGCTTCTACCTGAACCTCTTGATCCGGGAGGATTGCAAAATCCTCACGGCAGACGGAGATGAAGAGAGCCAGGCAGAGTTGCAGAGGCATGCTGGGACGGAGCTGCAGAGTGAAATCTGATGTGGGAAGCCTTACTGGGAATGAGAAGCCATAGTTACCAGTTAGCGAAGCTCACATCTTCACAGCCGCAGTTCGACAGCTGATGATCGTTCATCTGATCTGCAACAGGAACAAACTAAAATATTTGGTATTCATACTTTTCATTTGTCAGTAAACAGACGCATCAACCTCCTGCTGTATGAAGCGGCGCTACAGAAGAACATTCAGCTGACGTCTCGCTGGACGCCACGGCTCAGTTGGAGCAGAACGAGTCGGTGCTCGAGGGCTGCTGTCCTGCAGGTTTTCCATGTATCCCTGCTGGAAGATTCTGGAGCAGGGACACATGGAAAACCTGCAGGATTTATTATGAAGCTGGATTAGAAATTAATATACAAATGTCATTTTGATGCTTTTATTATGTTTAAAGTGCGGATCAGAGTAAACTAATGCTATAAGAGCGCTGGATGAAGCATTTGTCTGAAAATCTTCCTCATTAAATCAGCAGCAATCATTATGTATTATCATTATCAATCAATAATCACATTAACAGACAACCAATCAGCAAACCCGAACATCAGCCTGGTAATGTTGGAATCATTCAGTTTTGGCTGCGATATGCTAAAAGGTTTATTTCCATAGATGCATATTGACATATAATCAATATTCAGTCATTTACTGTTTTATTTCTTTAATAAAATAAAATCAAAGACCAAACAGACGCATAAAAAAGCATGAAGTCCAGGACAAAGACGGATAATCTGTAAACCGTTCTCTGCTTTCAGCACTGAACATGTGACGTGCACGTCGGCGGCTCGTGAGAAGAAACACGAAGCAAATCTACAAAAATGAGCAATATTGAAGAATTGTGAGAATCGCAATTAAAATCGAATTGGCACCAAATAAATCCGAATCGAATCAAGACAAAAACATATTGTCACAGTACTAGTAAACGCTCATGTAGAAATGAGACTTTCAGCGTTTCTTACAGTAACGTTAACACATAAACTTAACATGGAGACATTTCGGCTTGTGCCGGGGGGGGGGGGGGGCTGACCTGACCTGGACCTGCCGCTGTGGCGGCGGGCAGGTACATGCTCTGGTGCCTGGTTGCGACCCTGGGACTTGGGGAGTGGGGGGTGTTTGATAGTATGGATGGGATGTGTGTGTGTGTGTGTGTGGAGGGGTGTGTGTTGAGGACTGGTGGCGGTACATAGGTGTGTGGATGTGTGTGGGTAGGGAAGTGTGATGATGCGTGTGTGGGGGGGAGTGGCGGTGGTGCATGTATACGGGTGTACGTGGGTGTGTGTGTGTGGGGGGGGGTGTTGTGGTGTCTGTGGGGGGGGGGGGGTGATGCGTGTATGTGAGGAGTGGCGGTGGTGCATGTATACGGGTGTGTGTGTGTGGGGGGGCGTGTTGTCTGTGTGTTTGAGGGTGGGCTGAATGTGTGGCTGGGTGGACCTGTATGTGTCGGGAAGTGTGTGTGTGTGGCTGTAGGTGTGTGTGCTGAGACAGTGGCAGATGTGTGTGAAAGTGGCGGATGTGTGGACAAGGGGGGACTTCATCTCACATGGGACATGATGGAGGGGTGAGGTGAGGATGTGTGGGAGCGGGTGTATGGGGTTACAGATGGATGGTGGGATGGTGGGGGGGGGGGGGATTAGGGTTGGGGATATAGGTGGGTAGGGGGGTGAGGGGATAGGG
Organism: Telmatherina bonti; assembly: GCF_933228915.1. NCBI lineage: Eukaryota > Metazoa > Chordata > Actinopteri > Atheriniformes > Telmatherinidae > Telmatherina > Telmatherina bonti. The sequence continues at coordinate 39,796,099 of NC_136620.1, read as the reverse complement.
ATGTCTGCGAATGAGTAGATGTGTGTGTGTGTGTGGAGGGGTATGTTGGTGGGTGGGTTGTATGTAATGGGGTGTGCCTGTGTTGGAGGAGTGAGGGTGTGTGTGTGTGTGTGTGTATGGGGGGGGTATATGCGGAATGGGATGTGTGAGTGTTTGGAGGGGGGCTGTGGGTGGTGGAGGGGTGTTTGGTGGGGCATGTGTGGTTGGGTAGAAGTAGAGGGATGGGGTGGCGGGGTGTGAGCGTGTGTGGGGGCGGGGTCGGTTGGAGTTTGTGTGACTTGGTATGGGTGAGTGAGTAGAGGTGGGGTGGGGGTGTGTATGTGATGGGAGATGTGTGTGGATTGCGGAGGGGTGTGTGGATGGGGGTTGAGAGGGGAGTGCGTGTTGGGGGAGGGAGGGTATGCATGTTTATGTGTGTGTGGTTTGGTGGTGGGGGGGTGGTGTCCTGTACCCGGGGAGCGCAGCTGGTGCGCTGGGGTGCGACCTGGCTGCCGCTGGGTGGCGGTCTGGGGATCCTGGTCCTCCGTCGGTGTGGGCTGTACCTTCTGCCTGCGGGGGCGGGGGGCTGCTCTCGGGCTCTTGGGGCCCTGGGGCCTGCGCTCTGTCTGCTATGGGTGGCCGGTACCCGGCGGGATCGGCCCTTGCCGGCCTGGACCTGCTGGGGCCTGTTCCCCCTGACTGCGGGGGACTCTGGTTGGGGACCTCCTTCGCCACCTCCTGGGCGGATGAATGGCTGGCTCCGGAGTGGGGGGGTTGGGGTCTGTGCCTGAGGGTGACTGCCGGTTACCCGGGTCTCTGGGTTCTCCTGGCCTGCCTCTAGCCCTAGGCGGGCAGGGTCACATTGGCATGATCTCTCTTCTCTGAACACGTTCCACTCTAAATGTTCTGCATGAATGTTCTGCATGTGTCACAGTCACTGAGTCATCCAGCAAGTTTATTCATTAACAGCAGGTAGCTCTCTTTCTGTCTTTTTGACTTAACTTGCAAGTTTCTGGTCCTCCTGATTGCCAATGGTTCTGTTCTCTACAGGGACCATGAATCTAGAGTTGGCTTGTGTGGGTGTATATATATTTATGTGTGTGGGTGGGTATGTGTGTGTACATATGTATGTATGTATGTATATGTATGTATGTATGTATATGGATATGTATATGTATGTATGTATGTGTATGGATATGTATATGTATGTGTGTATATATATATATATATATATATATATATACCTTTGACATGAAGAGGAAAATACTTTGTTTGGGGAACTTTCCTCAGCTGGAGGAGTGATTCCCATTCTGCCACCAAGTCTTTAAAAACCTGCAACTTGTAAGCTTTTCATTGTGAAACACGACTTCTGTCTGAAGGTAGCTGTAGATGTGGTGGTGAATCAGGAAGCCGTATCTCCGCCAGCTGCCAAAACACCTCCAACACTGGCAGGTTTATGAATCTTTGGTTTGGAAACCGTTAACAGGAAATTAACAGGCAGCTAGCTTTTAGCACCCAACATGGTGGTAAAACAAACAACCTTCATCATCTCCCACCTGACATGACTGATTAATCAGTTTTCCTACGGGACCATGATGCATCTGGCTCTCCGTCATGTCGCTTTGCACAACATCAGATCAACCAGGTCATGACTCAGCGTGCAGGTCAACGCTCACTGCAGGCAGCGTGGTCAATGTCGGTAAAGCTGACATCCAGGCGACAGCAGTACCGGGCCTCATCGTAGATGAGATGTTGTCAAACGGGCATCAAGCCTACAATGTTCTTATTTCCACATCAGCGTCATGACGAGAATCGGCTTTGTGCTTGGGAAGAAAACCTCTTTGCACTCCTTTACCTGTCCTGTTTGTTTTCTGCCATCATCCGGCTTCTCTGACAGTACTGGAACTTTAACGTCCCACATTTACAATTGAACTTAGATAAAACTTCAGAAAGGCACGAGGACAATCGCAGGCGACAGCTGACGAGGAGAAGTTACTGCAGTCCAGAAACTATCCTGTTCTTGTGCTTCGCTTTTTCCAACACCTGTTGCAGTAACGGTAGCTGCCGAGGGACAAAAAGCCTGGAGAACGCTGATGATAATATCACAAACTGCATGGCATCCTAAGTCCAGTTACATCCGGTTTCCCCCTGGTGGAACTTTGTGTGGTTGCAGCAGCTGTTTGGAAGCTTTATAAGCCGCATTTACTGACAAAAATCCATAGTTCACCATGGCTTTGGAGCTACTGAACCATGTAAACATCCACGTCCGTAGCAGCGAGGCTCGTGGATTTTCTACTCTTGTGCTGCCATGGCAACGAGCAGCACTGACAAAACCCGGTGAAAGCAGTTAGCTTTCATTTAGGCAGACCAGTTGCCTTACTGGTGGAGAAAGCTGCAACAACAGCGTCCCTTTTTAAACCTTTCTCTGTGAGGTCCTTCCAGCTCCGTGCTGACATCCTGCCTTTTAACTTCCCTTTTTCTCTTTCTTGGTGACGCTGAAAACGGCTCCCACATTATTCTCAATGACAATTGAACAGATTTTCCAAGTTGCCGGGTTGTAAGCCTCTCGCTGATCTTCAATCACAATGCACTGGCCATCCATCCATCCATCCATCTTCCGCTTATACGGCGTCGGGTCGCGGGGGCAGCAGCCTAAGCAGGGAAGCCCAGACTTCCCTCTCCCCAGCCACATTTGCCAACTCTGCGGGGGGGATCCCGAGGCATTCCCAGGCCAGCCGAGAGATATAATCCCTCCAGCGTGTCCTGGGTCTTCCCCGGGGTCTCCTCCCAGAGGGACGTGCCTGGAACACCTCACCAGGGAGGTCCAGGAGGCATCCTGACCAGATGCCCGAGCCACCTCAACTGGTTCCTCTCGATGCGGAGGAGCAGCGGCTCTACTCTGTTCTCCTCCCGGATGACCGAGCTCCTCACCCTATCTCTAAGGGAGAGCCCGGCCACCCTGCGGAGGAAACTCATTTCAGCCGCCTGTATACGAGATCTCCTTCTTTCGGTCACGACCCACAGCTCATGACCATAGGTGAGGGTAGGAACGTAGATCGACTGGTAAATCTCCACCATGACAGACCGGCGCAGAGTCCGCATTACTGCAGACACCGCACCGATCCGTCTGTCAATCTCGCGCTCCATCCTTCCCTCACTCGTGAACAAGACCCCGAGATATTTAAACGCCTCCACTTGAGGCAGGACCTGACTCCCGACCCGGAGAGGACAATCCACCCTGTTCCGGCTGAGGACCATGGTCTCAGATTTGGAGGTGCTGATTCTCATCCCAGCCGCTTCACACTCGGCCGCGAATCGCTCAAGCGAGAGCTGGAGATCACGACCAGATGAAGCCAACAGGACCACGTCGTCTGCAAAAAGCAGGGACCCAATCCTGAGGCCACCAAGTCGGATCCCCTTAACACCTCGGCTGCACCTAGAAATTCTGTCCATATAAGTTATGAACAGAATCAATGATAAAGGGCAGCCTTGGCGGAGTCCAACCCTCACCGGAAACAAATCCAACTTAATACCGGCAATGTGGACCAAGCTCTGACACCTGTCGTACAGGGACCGGACAACTCGTACAATGCTCTGACTCACGGACAAAATGCCTTCTTATTCTATGTTGGAGCCGTTTGTCCCTCACCGCCAACCGTAGACGTTCACGGCGCTTCCCTGCCAGCTTGGAAGAATGTGTCAGATTATTAACGGCGTTCTTTATACATAAATAACACAAACAGAAATGCAGTAAAGAACAGAAAATGTTACAATGTCCCTTTAATTCATGACCATTAATTCATTATTTCCACGTAGCTTTTCCTCTTCAGCTCACTCATGGTAATTCATTAGTGTGTGTGTGTGTGTGTGTGTGTGTGTGTGTGTGTGTGTGTGTGTGTGTGTGTGTGTGTGTTGTGTGTGTTTGCGAAACTCAGAGCTCAGAAACCAAAACCTGACAAAGTGACGGCAGATCTCTTTAACTTTAAAATGCTAGCACAATAGCTACTTGTTCTCAGTGTGTCCTTTACAATGTCTTTCACCCTCTTTGTGGTCTTTGTCTTAGTTTGACATTGAGATGCATTAATGCTGGGGTGAATGTGAAACCCAACATGACAGCAGCGGCGGTGAAATGTCCTGTCACTTACAGTAGATCCTCAGAGAATCATCAAGAGGAGATGAGGTCAGAGAAACGGTTGGTATTGTGGAGGTTATTGTGTGTGTAACTGTGTGTGTTTTTAGAAAGGCGAACCAGAGATGTGAAGCTTGCAGCTGTAATAAATGGCCTATTCTGCAGAGGGTGGGAGTATTGTCACAAACGGTGATGGGTCTAATGTCAGCGTGAGAGAGAGGAGGTAGCAAGATGGGGAATAAATGTAGCGGTGAAAGTGGATGTGGCAGAGTTAACGTGTACACTGCAGAGCTGGAGCATCGATGAGATTAATCCAGAAATCTCAGCAGGGCCGGACATCCGAGACAAAGGATGAGAAATGTAAGATAGAGGAGGTGAGGTGGAAAGGTTAATATTAAACTGTGATTTATTGAAGGGCTGGTTCTCTGGAGAAAAACCTATAAAACTATCAAGTCTGTCTTTTTCTCTTCCGCTGAAGGAACAAAAATCCTCCGTCAGTCCTTCATACCTCTGGAAAAATCATCGACTATCCAGATGAAGCCATGAAGGTCCCATTTTACACCTTGTTCCTGCTGGCTGACAATTGCTTAGTCAGCAAAACTATTACTACTAACGGAGCATAAACTACTAACCGTAGCCCATACTAGTACCCCTAGCCTAAACTACTAACCGTAGCCCATACAAGTACCCCTAGCCTAAACTACTAGCCGTAGCCCATACTACTACCCCCAGCCTAAACTACTAACCGTAGCCCATACTAGTACCCCTAGCCTAAATTACTAACCGTAGCCATTACTAGTACCCCCAGAATAAACTAACTGTAGCCCATACTAGTACCCCTAGCCTAAACTACTAACCGTAGCCCATACTAGGACCCCTATCCTAAATTACTAACCGTAGCCATTACTAGTACCCCCAGAATAAACTAACTGTAGCCCATACTAGTACCCCCGCCTTAACTACTAACCCTAGCCCATTCTACTACCCCCAGCCTAAACCACTGACCATAGCCCATACTAGAACCCCTAGTCTAAACTACTAACCATGGCCCGTACTACTACTCCAGCCTAAAGTACTAACTGTAGCCCATACTACTACCCCCAGCCTAAACTACTAACCATAACCCATACTAGTACCCCCAGCCTAAACTACTAACCATAGCCCATACTAGTACCCCTAGTCTAAACTACTAACCATAGCCCATACTAGAACCCCTAGTCTAAACTACTAACCATACCCCTTACTACTACTCCAGCCTAAACTACTAACTGTAACCCATACTACTACCCACAGCCTAAACTACTAACCATAGCCCATACTACTACCCCCAGCCTAAACTACTAACCATAGCCCATACTAGTACCCCCAGCCTAAACTACTAACCATAGCCCATACTAGTACCCCTAGCCTAAACTACTAACCATAGCCCATACTAGTACCCCTAGTCTAAACTACTAACCATACCCCTTACTACTACTCCAGCCTAAACTACTAACTGTAACCCATACTACTACCCACAGCCTAAACTAACCATAGCCCATACTACTACCCCCAGCCTAAACTACTAACCATAGCCCATACTAGTACCCCTAGTCTAAACTACTAACCATAGCCCGTACTAGTACCCATAGCCTAAATTACTAACCGTAGCCATTACTAGTACCCCAAGAATAAACTAACCGTAGCCCATACTACTAACCCCAGCCCAAACCACTAACTGTAACCCATACTACTACCCCCAGCCTAAACCACTAACTGCAACCCATACTACTACCCCCAGCCTAAACCACTAACTGTAACCCATACTACTACCCCCAGCCTAAACCACTAACTGTAACCCATACTACTAACCCCAGCCTAAACCACTAACTGTAACCCATACTACTAACCCCAGCCTAAACCACTAACTGTAACCCATACTACTAACCCCAGCCTAAACCACTAACTGTAACCCATACTACTAACCCCAGCCTAAACCACTAACTGTAACCCATACTACTAACCCCAGCCTAAACCACTAACTGTAACCCATACTACTACCCCCAGCCTAAACCACTAACTGCAACCCATACTACTACCCCCAGCCTAAACCACTAACTGTAACCCATACTACTACCCCCAGCCTAAACCACTAACTGTAACCCATACTACTACCCCCAGCCTAAACCACTAACTGTAACCCATACTACTAACCCCAGCCTAAACCACTAACTGTAACCCATACTACTAACCCCAGCCTAAACCACTAACTGTAACCCATACTACTAACCCCAGCCTAAACCACTAACTGTAACCCATACTACTAACCCCAGCCTAAACCACTAACTGTAACCCATACTACTACCCCCAGCATAAAATACTAACCGTAGCCATTACTATTACCCCCAAATTAAATTACTAACTGTAGCCCATACTAGTACCCCCAGCCTAAAGTACGAACCGTGGCCCGTACTAGTACGTCCAGCCTAAACCACCAACCACTAGCCAATACTAGAACCCCCAGCCTAAACTACTAACCATAGCCTCTTCTATTACCCTCTAACCTATTGTCGTAACTGATACTCTTACTATTAATACTATTAACCCTAACTTATTCCATCAATTCCAACCTATGCTACTAACTGTAGCCTATACTACTAGTAAGCCTTAATCTAAATGACTTGGCGTTGTCTATAATAGTACCCTCTAACCTATAGTAGTAACTGTACCCTATACTAGTAACCCTAACTATTACCATCAATTCCAACCTATACTAGTAACTGTAGCCAATTCTTGTAACAATGGACTATGCTAGTACTCCTTCCATATACTAGTAACATAATCTATACTGTACCTGAAGCCGACACTAGTATTCCTAACCTATACTAGTAGCTTAAACCTGTTATTGTCAGACTAACAGGAGCCCTAGAGTTGGTATTCCTGCTCTGTGAGGAGCCAAATTTGCTTTATAAAATGAAACTTTAATAAGGTTTGAGAGGATCCCGGATGATCTCTCTAGTTTGCATGGTGATCATGTTTTTTTTTGGTTTTTTTTTAACTTAACCAAGTCGTTTTTATGCCTAAACCTAACCAAAAAAAACACTGGAATGAAAAAGTCTTCTAAAAATGTAAACAGGACATGAGTTCTAGTTAAAGGGCTCAATAAATCTAGTTTTAAGTCCTCCATCAGCCTCAAAACGTGGTCGGATGCAGATTTCTACCCAAAACAATAAAATATGACGTCAGGGTTTACTGAAAAAGTGCCAGCATGCTAGTCATCACAAATCATCACAGTAACAAACCACCAAGCGTGCAGGCATGCATCACTCTGCAGGATTGAAGTGAGAGGCCTGAGTCGGGTGGGATGAAGATCAGTGGAAAAGACAGAAAGGACACAAGTGATAAATGAGAGCGGGAAGATTGGGACACTTGTGTCAAGGATGCACATGCATGGAGAAACTGGAGGGAGACGTTTCACTTATATGAACATTGAATTAATGAAGGATTTAATACCAAAAGAGAGTCGAGGGAGAGAGAGGGATGAGGGGTGATGAAGGAGGAAACAGAATGAGTGATGAGAAGGTGGAGCTGGAGGCCGGAGGAGAAAGGAGAAGGTAGTAGGGGGATTAAAGAGGGATGAGATGGAAGCAAAATGGATGAGGTTCAGCGCAGAAAGATAAATGCAGAGTTGAATGAGAAAAGTTGTGGAAATGGGGAGCACACAAACGCCGTCCGTCTCCGTAGAAGAAGTGATCTGCGGTCAGAACGTCGTTTGTCTTAAAGAGCAGAGAAACTGGTGAAAGACGCTGAAACATGTGACTAAACGCTGTTTATTCCTCACAATAACGGATTTACTTTGTGATTATGACCTTTTTGGATCCGAAGGGACACGTTGAGGCCTGCAGCGTGGAGTTTTCTATTCGCTAACGTTTTCCTCAGACAGAAAACCCAGATATGGAGACAGCGCTGCCTGCGAAGACTTCATGTCCACATGAGGACAAAATGTCCTCAATGCTTTCCAGAGTTTCAACATAAAAACATAGAAGAGTGATGAAAGTATAGGAGTCGGGTTATGGTTTAACTGGGTGGATGGGTCGGTCGTGCTCTAGAGTCCACTCCAGAGATTAAACTAGGGGTTCTTGTAACCATGACAACAGATTTGCCACCTCTTTAACTCAACCTCTGTCGACATGGTGACGCTGAGGCAGTAAAACGCACGGGAAGTTTTGCAACAAGAACTGCCTTTTCATGACAGTTTTTTTGCTAAATTAAAACGATATTTCTGACTGTATAACTGTGATTTGCAGGTTTTTCCTTAAATGCTTTTCAGAGCATAAACTGTAATTCTGGTAAAATGTCGTCCCACGAGACTCGGCGTGGAGGAGGACTCTACGGCGAGGACAGCGGCAGCTACAGTCGTTGCTGCTGTCCTCATCAGAAGACGATAGAAGTCATCTAGAAGCTGCTTTACCTGGAATGTCCCTTACGTCACGTCTGGCGGCGTGTAAATGCGACAAAGTGTGTTTCTGTTAAACTTTGATGGTATAGTTCTCTACCAACACATCTGCTAAACCACCTCATGAGAGCATAAAATCATGTTGAACTAGTTTTCATAGCGATATTTATGCTTAGCGTGATTCCAGGTGTGACAGAAGCTCAGCTGACATCTTGCATTTCGCGCCTGTTTGCACCCGGAAACGGCCCGACGACAACGTGGCGGACCTCCATTCTGTTTATTCTGCTGAATGTTAGAAAGTTCTTTGTGTCTCTTGAAGCGAAACCTTCGCAAACCTTTTGAGCCCTGAGACAAGGTTAGGCTGGTGTTCGCGACCCCCACCACACGGCGAGTAAGGGGAGGATTAAGTTGTCTGGTGGATTCGGTTTGCCACTGTAACAAATCACCTTTGTGTCGATTTTTTTTTTCCAATATGACATGATTAATAACTTAGTGTTTTAATATCTAAACAACAAACATGTTAATTCCAGAGATTAATGTCTTTGCTTTAATGTGATAATTTTGACAGTTCAATAAAAATCACAAGTTTTTGTTAAACGTCTTTGTTTTACATAAATATTAAAACATATATTTATTTTACCGTTTTTCTGTTAAAGTTGTGAGTATATTTCATCTTTGTGTTGTGTCGGATGTTTTTATGTCCGTTTTGTGCAACACTTGAGGTTGTTTTTAATGTGCTGTAGAGATAAATCTGACTTGATATGAGCAGAAGAAATAATGACACAACAGGAAAAGCTGTGATGCAACAAAGCTTTGGCAGCGAGGTCATCATAGCGCTCTGCGCTCCAAACCCCCCCTGTAATCTTACTAAGAGGTTTTATGGTCTCTTCCTTGATCTGTAGTTAGAGGGCAAGCCTAATTGTGTTTTGTCACAGCTCCTGTAGAGCGTAACATTAATCTTTAAAGACTTCCACAATGAAATAATTGATGGATTGCGTCTGTATTATCAGTTAGCGCAGTTGCAGTAGCTTTAGCATACTGAGTGACTGTAACTGGTGATTTATTAATGGATACCCTGGGTGATTATCTGACCTGGGGATTTTTGTGTCTTCTCCACATCTTCCCGTGTTTCTCTTCCCATCTGTCTTCCTCCCTGCTCTCCTTTTCCTTCTCTTTGTACCTCAGGGCGAGTGTTCCTCCAAGTGCTACAACATGTTCATCATCGAGACGGTGTGTGTGGCCTGGTTCTCCCTGGAGTTCATCCTGCGCTTCATTCAGGCTCGCAGTAAGCTGGACTTTCTCCGAGGCCCGCTCAACATCATCGACGCCATGGCCATCCTGCCCTACTACGTTTCACTTGTGGTGACGGAGGAGGATCCCGCCTTGGAGCACGACAGACCAGGAGGAGGTAAGGGCTATCTGGACAAACTGGGTCTGGTGCTGCGGATCCTTCGGGCACTTCGGATTCTCTATGTGATGCGACTGGCTCGCCACTCTCTCGGCCTGCAGACGCTGGGGCTGACGGTCCGGCGCAGCACCCGGGAGTTCGGCCTCCTTCTGCTTTTCCTCTGTGTGGCCGTCACCCTTTTCTCCCCTCTGGTCCACCTGGCTGAGAGCGAGCTTACAGGCACCCACGATTTCAGCAGCATTCCCGCCTCCTACTGGTGGGCCATTATCTCCATGACGACTGTGGGTTACGGCGACATGGTACCCAGGTCCATTCCAGGGCAGGTCGTTGCACTCAGCAGCATCCTGAGTGGGATCCTCATCATGGCCTTCCCCGCCACCTCCATCTTCCACATGTTCTCCCGCTCCTACCAAGAGCTGAAGATGGAGCACGACCGATTGTTTAAAGAGGAGTGTGCGGCTGCTGCAGCCGCTGCTGCCGCCACAGGAGAGCTGCAGGAGGCGGGGGGTGAAGGAGGGAAGGAGGAGTCGGCTCCTTCTGGACTGGGATTGCATCTAAACAAGGAGAGGGAGCACTCACTGGAGTCTCTGCTTGGAAAAGGTGGCGAAGCTGCAGGAAATAACAACCATGGCCTTCCAGCTGCAGCTTTCTGAACATTTCCGTACGAAACTTCCATGAAGATATCTGCATACGGTGAAAGTCCTGCACTGAAAGCCTCACTATCCATGTAGAGAGAACACAAACAGTGTTCCTCTTCAGGCGTTGAGTACAGGAACTGCAGACTGCACAGAAACTGGAGGAAGTTCAGCCCTTTAAACTGGACGGTTCCACTTGGTCTGACCAGAAGGCCTCTGCAGCAATAGTAGTCATAGGCTGCTTCCATAAACATGCAATATTAAACCCAAAGTTGCTTTTCCTTCCACTGTGATAATACTTCAGAGCCTGAGTGCAACTTTTAGTTCCTCATAACTGTTTTCATATGTTGCCTACAGTTTATCTCAAAATGTGTCTCTTACTATGTACCATACTTTTCAGCCATGAATGCGAACAAGTGCACCTCGTAGTTTATTTTTATAAAGCTTGAAGCCATGTTTGAAAAAGAAATATAAACAAGCAGATTCTTCTACCCATATTTATTGTATATCCATCTCTTTCTTATGTATGCTAGACGGCTTGGACTAAACCCAAACTAACGTGGTGGTTTCTCCACAATGCTATAAACTCCAGGTAAACTATGCTCATATACTGCAAAAAGATCCTTTTTTTCTAATCATTGAGGAAATGAGAGGATGAAGATGAAAAAAGGGGGTGTTTGTTGAGAGAGTGAGTTCTAACAACCATGAAATGTACTTTGCGATGCTTCGAATAAAAGCTCTGCTAGTAATCCATTTTCTGGGCTCCAGTTTTTGGTTCGTTCTGGGTATGAAAGCCTAATCTCCGTGGCTCGCCGGCGATGCTCATTCAGAGTCCTGAAATCTTCTGACTGACGAAGAAACAGAAGCAGCTGTTGCAGCTCAACGTACAGATCAGTGTTTTCGGTGATAATCCTCTTCTTACATCACTCCCTTGTTTTTATGTAGAAAGTTCCACCATGCCGGCCGGCTGCCTCATCCCCCCCACGCAGGATCCCCGCTACACAGGCCGGTGAAACACACTATCCCCTCTCATTTGCCCATTTCAGACTGGTTTCAGTCTTTTCTTAAAGGGGGGGGGTCTGTTGCATCACTGGAGTGAAGAAGCGGTGAAAGCATGCAGGGACATGCCAGATGTGGATATAATCTAGATTAAAGTTTGGATTAAAACCTCCAGAGATAGAGAGAGCTGTCTAAAACCCAGCTTCATCCAGTTCTTTTAGACTTGATCTAGCCATCCCCCCCTCCACTCCCAGTGACTCCAGTCCAGACAACAATGCATCCCATTTGTCTTCCTGCATCCGAGGGGATTTAACGGAACAATGGTCGCTAAAGCTAATGCATAAGCAAATAGATTATTAATCAGTCTGAATGACGCTGCAACACTTTGCATAATTTGTGATTCATTACACAAACTAAAGTCCTCGTCCATCTGTAAAATATAAAACATGTTTCTTTTCACATAAAACTGCATGTAGAATCTGGAGCCTTTTACTCCCAGTCAGCCTGCAGACGTGATGTTTCCATGCAGATGTGATGTTTCCACGCAGACGTGACGTTTCCACGCAGACGTGACGTTTCCACGCAGACGTGACGTTTCCATGAAGACGGGATGTTTCCGCGCAGATGTGACGTTTCCGCACAGACGTGACGTTTCCATGCAGACATGACGTTTCCATGCAGACATGACGTTTCCATGCAGACGTGATGTTCCCATGTGTGACGTTTCCATGCAGACGTGACGTTTCCATGAAGACGGGATGTTTCCGCGCAGATGTGACGTTTCCGCGCAGACGTGACGTTTCCATGCAGACATGACGTTTCCATGCAGACATGACGTTTTCATGCAGACATGATGTTCCCATGCATGACGTTTCCATGCAGACGTGACGTTTCCATGCAGACGTGACGTTTCCATGAAGACGTGATGTTTCCACGCAGATGTGACGTTTCCACGCAGACGTGACGTTTCCACGCAGACGTGACGTTTCCACGCAGACGTGACGTTTCCACGCAGACGTGACGTTTCCACGCAGACGTGACGTTTCCATGCGTGACGTGACGTTTCCATGCGTGACGTGACGTTTCCATGCGTTACGTGACGTTTCCATGAAGACGTGATGTTTTCATGCAGATGTGATGTTTCCATGACGACGTGATGTTTCCATGAAGACGTGATGTTTCCACGCAGATGTGACATTTCCATGCAGACGTGACGTTTCCATGCAGACATGATGTTCCCATGCATGACGTTTCCATGCAGACGTGACGTTTTAATGAAGACGTGACGTTTCCATGCAGACGTGATGTTTCCATGCAGACTTGACGTTTCCATGCAGACGTGACGTTTCCATGCAGACGTGATGTTCCCATGTGTGACGTTTCCATGCAGACGTGACGTTTCCATGAAGACGGGATGTTTCCGCGCAGATGTGACGTTTCCGCGCAGACGTGACGTTTCCATGCAGACATGACGTTTCCATGCAGACATGACGTTTCCATGCAGACGTGATGTTCCCATGTGTGACGTTTCCATGCAGACGTGACGTTTCCATGCAGACGTGACGTTTCCATGCAGACGTGACGTTTCCATGAAGACGTGATGTTTCCACGCAGATGTGACGTTTCCACGCAGACATGACGTTTTCATGCAGACATGATGTTCCCATGCATGACGTTTCCATGCAGACGTGACGTTTCCATGCAGACGTGACGTTTCCATGAAGACGTGATGTTTCCACGCAGATGTGACGTTTCCACGCAGACGTGACGTTTCCACGCAGACGTGACGTTTCCACGCAGACGTGACGTTTCCACGCAGACGTGACGTTTCCACGCAGACGTGACGTTTCCATGCGTGACGTGACGTTTCCATGCGTTACGTGACGTTTCCATGAAGACGTGATGTTTTCATGCAGATGTGATGTTTCCATGACGACGTGATGTTTCCATGAAGACGTGATGTTTCCACGCAGATGTGACATTTCCATGCAGACGTGACGTTTCCATGCAGACATGATGTTCCCATGCATGACGTTTCCATGCAGACGTGACGTTTTAATGAAGACGTGACGTTTCCATGCAGACGTGATGTTTCCATGCAGACTTGACGTTTCCATGCAGACGTGACGTTTCCATGCAGACGTGACGTTTCCATGCAGACGTGATGTTTCCATGCGTGACGTTTCCATGCAGACGTGACGTTTCCACGAAGACGTGACGTTTCCACGAAGACGTGACGTTTCCACGCAGATGTGACGTTTCCATGAAGACGTGATGTTTCCACGCAGACGTGACGTTTCCACGCAGACGTGACGTTTCCACGCAGACGTGACGTTTCCACGCAGACGTGACGTTTCCACGCAGACGTGACGTTTCCATGCAGACGTGAGCTGGCAGTAATTCCTGGCAGAAACCAGCTCTCGTGGTGTTGGTGTTAGAGCGTTTCCATGCAGCATGTGATGCAGCCTCACGCCGGTGCGACGATTGGTAATGCTGTAGAAGATAGACGACTGTTCATGACTCTGAATAATCCTAAATCTACATGTTTCTTTTAAAAATGCTCTAAATAACAATAAAAACAATCACGGTTTTGCTCTTCAAGCCCATTAAATGTCATGTATAAATAACATTTATGCACTGTGGAAGCAGTGTCATTAGAAACTTTGTAGATAGTAATTTTTTTTTTTTTTTTTTTTTTTTGTTTGTAGTTAAATTCATCTCAAACTTTACACTTGACCAGTAATCCACAGACCACTGGAGGATGATGATGTGCTGGTTGTGTTTCTGCTTCCTGCTGCTGAGACACATGGCAGCACAACAATACGAAGTAACAAACAAACACCTTTATTCTCTGTGAAACCTGTCCAGACCCTTTTAGTTCTAACTTTATATGTTACAGTAAAACAAACAACCTTGAACGTGTGTGTGCATTTATAAAGTCTTCAAGCTATGATATGTTATTAGAAGGTAAATAATAGATTAAAGCTGTTAAACCACGAAACAGAATCTAAAGACTTTCCTGCTAATGTGAAGTGAAAAGTGTCTGTTTCTCTAACCTCATTTAAACTTTACACCAACTAATAAACACAGCAGGATAGTTAACTGAATGGTTTCCAAACTGAATTTACCGAAGTTCCTCCACGTCTGGACGAACGAGGCTGCAGCTGGATGGTAAAATCTGTGGCTGAAAATTGGTCTATAATATATCTTCATGGTTTACTGCAATTTCACACAGTTTTAAATGTGCAACACTTAACAAACCATTGGCTCATATTAAACATGAAAAAGATCTGGAAGCATCTCGGTACGCGTGACAGCGTAGTAGCTGATCGGACCGTATGGAAGAACTCACCTGCCTCCTGTTCAGCTGCAAAACTCATGATGAACAGTCAGCCCTACCAGCGCGAACTGAGCATCCTTCAACTGCAGCCTTTGGAAAAGTCCTGCTTTGGGCGTTTTCTCTGAACAAATGAGGAAACTTTATGAAGCTATTAATCCTCATGACTGGAAAAAAATAAAGCAGCTGTTTCCCGAATGACAAACAGCCGAAACCCCAGAAGTAAGATGCAGTGAACGCTCCTCAGTTTTAACTAAAAATGGGATAATTAGTGTTTATGTCTGTGAAGAAGGATGATGGTGCATTCACCGAATGAAGCCATCAAACTCACAAGCCTCATTTCTCTGCTTTCTGCAACACCCACATGCAGCTGAAGAGGTTTTTCTCTCACTGGGGTGGATCCTTTCTCCATTTATCTGTTTTTCACATACGTCACATACCATCCTCCTCTTTGTTTTCTCTGCTTTACATTTGCATGAGTGCTCGTCTGAAACTATGCAACCAAATCCAGCAGCACTCAGCACAACCATCTTCACAGGTCATCTGCCTTATGAGTGATGACGTACAAACAGATCAGTCACAAGCTGTGAAGTTTGTCTTTCTTTCTTCCACATGGGCTGATGCTTCGTAAACACACCGGCTCATAACTGGAAGTCAGGTTTAGGTGGGAGTGTACAGGCCGAAGAGGTCACAGCGTGCATTCATTGTTCCAACGTGGGCGACGGGAAGCTCTTCAGACTGCAGCTGTGATTAATAAGATGGTTGATGGGAGTGCTGGAGGCTCGTAAATGCAGAGGTGGTGAAGGTGGATTTTCTGATGCAGGGAGGAGATGATGGAGATGGTTTTTCTTCTTCACTCGATGCCTCGCTGGTTTTACTCTTAGCTCCGACAGATCATCCAGCTTCAGGGAGAATTTCTGAGCAAAACAAAGGTTCAGATTGTGTGGTTGGACTTTTTAAAAAGCTCTTTTCAGTGTGTGTAAACTTTGGTTGGAAAGAGCGAAGGATGTGTGAGCCAGAAACTGCATCATCATACTTGATATTATTAGTTTGATCAAGTTCTAACATGTTCATGTGATCTTATTTCCTTTCTCCACCAAGCTGGTTCCAGTGCTGGCTCATAGTAGGGCCGGTTGGATCGATCCAAATATCAATAGTATCGATACCAAAGCCAGTATCAGTTTAATTCGATACCAGCGTGATGAGATCAATATCTTTTTGCAGAGAAAGCCAGCAGCAGGTTTCCTTTTTTTTTTTGCACTGTTGCCTATTTTTCTCAAACAATTGTGATAATAAGGATATTATATATATTATATTTTTAATGATTATTATAGTTTACAAACGAAAAGTTTGAATTTAAACATCTCAGTTCTGCCATTCACGGTTTACAGTAGTTACCTGGCCAACATAAGAACCAGTGTTTTCTTTTATTATGGTCACCTGCTGAGGTCCAAACCAGTCGCACTTTGTTTCTGTTTGTTAAATCGGAGCTGGTTCTGTGGAAGCACCAGAATTCAGCCAGCTATGTTCTGGCTCCTGCTCTGGTTCCGGTTCCGGCTCCTTCTCAGGCTGTGGCTCCGGTGCAGAACTAGCTCCTATTCATCTTTGTTTTGCGATGCTTCTCCACGTCCAGCGCCGCTGTCCAGTGTTTCCTCTCATGAACGTGAACAGAGGAGCCGTTTAGTTGCTCAGAAGTTACCAGGAGTCGCTGTGGCCTTGCAGACTTCTGCTCCTTCAGCTTGCAGTGATCTCTATCGGTCAAACACTTGTTAGGAAGATAACAGTGGTCTTACGTTTCCTTCATTTTAACACAGCCTGTCTGATCCCTGATATCTAAACTGGTAAGAACTGGTTTTTGGGACATTTTCCAGCCTGATGAGCCTCTCTATCTGATCTCTGATGACATCTCCTTTGGTCATGCTGTTGTACTTTTCCACACGATTGGATCATAAATCTGAAATAATACAAAAGCTCCTTCAGCCTCACATACTTCAGCATTTTCAGATATGTTAAATAAGTGCATTAAAATTCTGTGTGTGCTGCATATGTTAATGTCTGCTGGTGTGCAGCTGCACCCAGGGAACATTCACATTCAGTTAGCGATGGGAGTGATCTTGGCTGATTTTTGTCTGCTTTTACGCTGTAGAGACCCACCTGTCGGCAACAATACCAGACCAGAAAAGATGTGAGAAGCAGATGGAGGGAGAGATGGAAGGAGACATTTAAATTTCATGGCTAGCTTTACTTTTATCCTGTAATTACACACCGACGGCAGCGCAGCAGCTATACGGTTAGGCGCTGGGCTGTCTGAGCCGAGGACTGCTGCTGCGTCGACCAGCTCGACCTTCAGTCTTCTTCGACAAGGAGCTGATGGAGGATGAAGAAAAGGTGGAAAATATGCCAGAAAAGGGGAAATTGTTTTAGTATATCTGACCAGCAGTGGTGAAGCTGACCAGCTTGTGCAAAGGGGGCGGGAACTTGTAAGGGGTCTAATTGGAAAACTGTTACAAATATATTTTAATGTACTATTTTTAATTATCATGTGAGTCCAAAATGCCAGCAAGTTCCCTGACAGAGCCTTGAAATCACTGCTGGAGAATGAACTCTTAATTACACATATACTTAACTCGTGATGCAGAACAGAACAGGAGCAGGATGGGAAATATGCAAATGAGCCACCCAGAGGACCAATCACACCAACTGCTGCAGAACCTTGTAGAAAAAGTGTGTCCTGAAACCATAGACCGTATATGAAAGATAGACGGAGAATCCGGCAGTTAAAAGTGAAGCCTCTGCAGAAGTGCATAAAACTTCAGTTCCCCCTTCATCCACTAGGGGCTGCAAAACAGAGCAAATCCCCATAGACTCCCATGTTAAAAAGACCAATTTCACAGCAGAAATAAACATGTTTACAGCAGGAATAAACATGTTTACAGCCTGGTTCAAAAATCCATTTTAGGTTTAATAGGTCAGGTTTACCTTCATGACAACTGTGAGGGGAGTGATTTTTTTTCTAACTCGTCCGTTTTATTTGATCTCGAAATTCAATATATTTAGGGGCGTGTCCTTTTGATTGACAGGTACCTGATCTCCCGCTTCAAGTAAGAAGAACGTAGAACAACTGCGGTTTTTAGCCGGTTAACAACGTGACTTAGCTTTAGGCCGCTTACCTCCGTTAGCTGGTTATCTCCTGTTATCTCCGGGTTAGCTCGGTTAGCTCTTAGCTACAGAAAGCTCGGAGTTCGCTCGATGTCAATCATCCACCATGACGCTCACAGCCTCCCTCTCAGCTCCACCTCTTTGCCCATATTTGTATTTTCCGTGCGAGACGACACGCATGCCCCTGCCAACATGGTGATGGTAGGAACCGCCCACCGAGCTTCAATTCAGCTCTTCAGAAACCTACGGGTGACGTCATGGAGACTCCGCCCATCTTTTATATACAGTCTATGCCTGAAACCGAAAGATCTTCTGCAGAAGAGCGTCCAGCAGAGTTATAGAAGAAAGAACCAGAAATGTTCCTGCCAAACGCTCGCTGCCATCAGGTGTGTGAAACAAGGGCAGGTACTGCATGTGATCCACATCATGTGGTTTTTATGTAAATCACAGATGGGTCACATGTAAACTATTCTTATTCACATGTGATTCACATGTATTTAACATGTGGATCACATCATATCAATCCAAAACCACACATGTGGTTCATATGTGGAACTGGTGGTTTTTTTTCTGCATTATAGTGAATTTACCAGAATAAAACATTAGTGTTTACTATTAAGCATGAAGTTCCTTCTCATACCAATAAAGAAAAGAATCAGATATCTGTTTGACATTGTTGCTGCAAACACTCACGAGGAGGCTAAACATTTTAGCAGTGGTTGCCATGGTAACTTGATCAGATATCTGTAAAAGCATGGTTGATAAGACAAACCTGTCTTTGCTTCCTGCAGTGTCTCATATGAAGCTGCTGAGACGATGCACAACATGAGGAAGCTGACTGTGTGTTGAACAACAAAACGGACATTTTCAAACAATGGTTTGGGGGGGTAGGCATAATATTGTAGTGTCTGCTTTGTAGACTGGGAGAAGACAGTCAGTCGTGTCCTCCAGGGACTCCTCTATGGACACTTTGGAAGGATGGAGTACCGGACCCCTGGTGCGAGCTTTCCAAAGTCAGAGGGTTGGACTCCTCCAAGGCCTTACTCTGGGGCCAGGGTCCTCCTAGGTCCTCTAGAGCCAAGCCCACCTCTGTAACCACACTGACTCAATTGATTGTTACTGTTTTTAAGGTTAATTTTTTGTGTTAATCACTCTTTAACGCCCTCAATGACGTCCTTTTCATCACCTGTCTTTTATCCTGTCTCTTTTCTGAGATCTCTCCAGCCAGTAAAAGTCACTCTGAGGTTATAAATTTTTCTTTTTGTTTCTTTTTGTTGCTTCCTTCGATGATGTCCTCTTTAGTGTCTTTGCAGAATCGACCATGATGTCCATCCAAAGCAGTCATCTCGTTGATATCCAGGTGCCGGTGAGACACTGCGCTGTAAAGCAAACTCAGCTTTTACTTGATTTACTGGAGCGTAAAGTCGTGAACTGTGGGATTCCACATGTGCATAAGAAGGAAGTTTGCCACAAGTCAGAAGCAGAAGGTTGGAAATGTTTGTTGCTCTGAAAATAAAATATAATCAAGTTATATACAGTAACAATAACTGTATACGGCCCTGCAATGGACTGGCGAGCTGTCCAGGGTGGACCCTGCTTTTCGCCCAAACACTGCTGGGATAGGCTCCAGCTTCATCAGACTAAGCGGTTTGGATAACTGTATACAATAACCAGTTAAATGCAAGTTAAGAAATGATAGGAGTCATCAGTATTTTTACTAATGACTTCCCTCCTTTGCTTTCCTGTCCTACATGTGATGTCATGTGAAAAACAATGTCCAGGTGTTTATGCAGAGTTATCAGCAAATTTCACCTCTGAGCTAAATAATTCACTGGTTATCAACTCGTATGTTGTGGGTTTAAAGTTGTTTTGGGAAATGCTACCCTTTGTTATTCCAGATGTCCTTCCTCCTCCCTTGTAGTGAGATAAGATCAGTGTTTGTTCCCTTCTGTTTGCGTCACAGTGAATGAGCTCGACAAGATACCCGATAAGATTTAAAGCCAATTAAACTGCACAAACACTGAAAATCTGGATCAAATTCCCTTTAAAAGCCACGCTTTGCTATGTAGATGGCTCAGACTGAAACTTACCTCAGTTGAATGACTTTTCAAGGAGAGCTGTAGTATCTTCTTACCCTAATTTAACCGAATAAATTGGCAAAGTGACGACAGTCTGAGCTGGAATCTGACAACTTCCAAACTGTTGGAACGCTGCTGTAGGTCCAATTTACTAAATATTGAAAAATGTTTGTCAGTACAAAGAGAACTTCTCTGATGATGAAGTTGGTCAAGGAGAAATCAGAGAGAGTGAGTTTTATATTAATGTAAAACAACCACAAGACATCGTTTTATTTTGTTTAACAGAAATGAGGAGAGACAGGAAAGCTGCATGGAATAACGAGCAGAGAAATGTAGAACCTCTGTCTGCCATCTTATCTAAAGCCGAGCTGATTTTCAGCTCCGTAATGGGATGAATTATGTGCTTGGACTCCAAATTTGCTCTGGACGTCATGTCCACTTCACTCTGATGATCTACTCCTCACAGCTTGGTGAAAGACACACACACACATACACGTAGTAGGGATGCACCAATTCACTTTTTGGGTGTTCTGATCCAAAACTGATACCTGAAATTTGAATATCTGCCAATACCGATGTTTGCCGATACTAAATTCTGACTATGGTTATTACTGCTGTTATAACTGTGTCAGATTTCATCAGGTTGTAATAAATGACCCATCCTTTCTGAAGTTACCTCACCAATACAAATATAATAACATTACAGATCTAACAATTTCAACAAGTTTTATTCTGATTTTACACATTTTACCTAAATACAACTATAAATGTGTGGTTTTGGAACAAAGATCCAGCTTTTAGTGCCGTGTTCCTCATCGCATGCGGCTCACTGACTCTTGCCTTGCGGCTCGTGAAGCAGCCGCTGGCTTTTTGAAAATGCGATCTAAACAAGTCATAATGATTCTAAACGCTGCAGTTCTCTCCACAAACAAGAGCTGCAGGCTGCTTGCAGAAACTCCTAACGGCCCTAACTGACCCTGTCAGAGTTGCCAGGTTTGACTGATTTCAGCTGCACCGAACTCCGCAAAAGACCTGCTCCGTCGGTAGCTCCGTATATATAATGAAAAAGAAACGCCCACATTCTGGAGGCGTTATTGTATTTTCACCATATACTGTTGCATAAGAATGCTGTTACTCCGTGCAATATTTAGGATAACCATTCCTTGCTAAAAAGCTGAATGTTGCTGATTTGGCAACGTAGGATACGTAGCATGGAAACACTATTTTTTTGGCGGGTGGCGGCTCTCCTATTGTCTTAGTATGCTGAGTTCGGCTCTTGTTGAATTAACAGTGGGGATCACTGTTTTAGTGTAACAAAAAATGTCACATTTTAACATTCAAGGCATTTATTTCTTTTAAAACACGTCAGAAGCATCAAACACATCTGTGCTAGCTTGACTAGCATGGTATCGGTACACCTTTACTAATACCCAGTACGAGTACACACGCTTGGTATTGAGCCGATACCAATACTGGTACCGATATCAGTGCATCCCTAACATGTAGTACTGTGTAAGATTACATGGAGAATTGGAACTGATCACACTGGTCCAGTGAAGTCCATAAAAACACAGAAGACCTTTGTTGAGGCGGATTGCGAGGTTGTTCTAAGCCATGAAAGTTTGAAACATGAAAGATATAAATTATACCAAGTATATGTCAAAAAGACACAAATTCCTGCAGGACTGCAGCTGCTGCAGCTTTTTAAGCCTAACTCGTGGAGTTCCACAAGGCTCTGTTTTGGGGCCCCTGCTGTTCAACATCTGCATGCTGCCATTTGCTGAAATGATAAAAAAAAAAAAAAAACAACAACAACAACATATCTTACTGAAGTTATGCTGATGACACACAAATCTACATAAACTACCAGGAGACTACGGTCCGATCCAAACTATGATCAACGGCACTGGATGTGCCAGAACCTCCTTCAGTTGTGAAGTTGGACTTTTATCATTTACAGGACGTCCGGAAGATTAAAACAATGACTCAGCAGGATTTCTGCATTTCCAGCTTTCTTGGAGATTCAGTCCCACAGTCGGAGCTAAAATTGGTTTTAATGCTCCTCACATGTGGAACCTGCAGGTCTGCTGAGACTTTCAGCTGTTTTAAATCCAGAATAAAACTTCTATTTGCTGCAGTTTATCAGAACAATTTCCTGTTTCATGCTTTTTTCCTCAATTTCTGTCATTTCTTTTGAAGGTTTCTCATGCTTCCCGCTGTCATGCTTTTAATGTTTAAATAAACTTTGAACTGTTTTGTACATAAAATGTGATGCACAAATAAACTTACAACTTCCTCACATTTCTACAAGTATAAAACAACAGTAAAGAAAAAAAGAGCCCAACTTTGTCTCAGCTCGACACCCTAACAAGACCTTTTGGATGTTAATGTGTGTCCTTTAGTTTCATGTTAAAGGTGCAAAAACATAATTTTATTCTCAGTTTGACTCTTAATGTTGGTATAAACTCACCTTTAGGCTGCACTCTTCATGGTTCCCTAAAGTGCTAGTTGGTAGGTTTTGGTTAAAGTTGGGATCTTAAACTGAGGCTGGTTTTCCCACGATGGTTCGTGCAGCGTGTAACAAAATAAAAGGTCAATGACAGAAAGATGTAATAGATCTTTAAAAAACTATTGGTATGTTGTCACTTTGCTAAAATAACGTGTTTTTATTCTCTTAGAATGAATCATTTATATCTACTTGCTGTGTGTTCAGCTACATAGCCGCTACCATTTTTACTATGGTGTCTCTGAATGAACAAACCAGATGAGATGAGAAGCATCTGAACCTTAAAGCTGCAGTACCAGCTTAGACTGACCGGAGCAAGAGCACCTTCTGGAATAAGTAACTCCTTAAAAGCACCATAGAAGAAGACAGTCCACTGTTTTTTTTAACCTTGTTTTTACTTTTGAACTTCATTGTCTTTTTTTTTCACAAGGATCCACAACATCGGGAACTATGCCTGCTCGGTCCATAGGGTTGTTGCCATGGAGATCATCCTGGTTGGGGGTGGAGACCTGCTGTGGTCTGAACAGTTCCCACGGTGACACACTCTGGGGATCTCGGTAAAGCGGCTTCTCTTCTTCAGTTCAGCGTTGAAGCCAGATGTTTGTCTCTAGTAATGTTTTTAACAGAGTTTGTGTTTGGGCCAGGAAGGGTCTGTGTGTGTGTGTGTGTGTGTGTGTGTGTGTGTGTGTGTGTGTGTGTGTGTAAAGCATTTTGAACTTTATTTTGAAATAAAGTCTGATTTGATTTGATGAACACAACGCTGGAATAGTTGCTTGTAGCGCAGTTTTCGCTGCACCTCAGCCCACTGGATCCACTGGACCCACTCACGTGAAAACATCTCAATGTCTGGAAGGATTTTGGCCACTGGAGGCCACCGCCTTTTCACATCTGTGCTTGGAGATATTTTTATGCCCATCTCCACCACCAGATGGCAGCGATTGTTAAGCTCTGCACCTTTAAGTTAAACCAGCGGTGACCTGCCTGCAGCACGGGTTTCTGCTTGAAAAGTGGTCACAAGACAACTTTCTGGTCCAGGTTCCCCGTTTCTGCTTTGAGAAGAAAGAAATGATTTTTCTTTGCTCTGCCAGTGATCAGCTGATGGAAATAAATTCCCTGCTTGGATCTGGAAATGTCTGAATGTTTTGTATCATGTCTGGGTTTTACTTTTACCTGCTGAAATCAGATCATTTCTCTTCATGAGCAGCTAAATCTAAAGAACATGATCATCTGTGTGAGGATGTTATTCATTATTACACACTACATACGATCCTGATCCTAAATGATCTCTTGACATTCCAGTAACACCACTAACAGGTCAAACCGAGCTGGAGAGCTGCAGGAAAGGTGCATGGAAGGACTGAATAACATGAGTTTTTATGGTATTCTTAATGGATTCTTATCACACATCCCCATGTTTCAGCTTCCCTGATGTTTCCCTCTCCTGCTCAGCCTTTTCAGGATTTATCTTTGGTTTATAGTTCAGCTGTTACAGGGTCCTGACTTTGCCAGCTTTGTCTTTTCTATGACAGTTTCAGAAGAAATCTTCTTTTTTTGAATAGTTTTACTTAAACAAGCTCACAAACAGCAGCTAATCCCAGTCGTTAGGGCTTTGCACTTCCTTCCTCTTACACCGTAACACCTTCACACTTCGCTGAAGCTCTTCTCTGAAAAACAGGTGAGAAAAACAACTACATATTGGTGTACTCGTTCCAGAGGAATACACATCTGTGTTTTTGAATTAAATCTTCCAACAGGTGCTTTTCCCTTGTTTGCTGCGGGTTACAGAGCACAGAAACAAGGATCTGTCTGTTTACTGCAAACTGGAACCAGCATCAGCCATCCAATAGCATCCGCTGCTGTAAGTAACCACAGTTATTCCACATATGTATATTTTAACCAACAAGGCCAAAAAAAAAATGAAGGAATTTAATGACACTGAGGATATTTCAGTGTCACACAACATGTAGTCAGAAGTTTTTAACATTTTTTATAAGAAAGTAGCTCATCTATAAGTTCATTTTAACAGCTGGATATTTCCTCCTGTTTCTACGTCACTTTGGACGTAAATGGAAACTTTTGTCTTCGGTTTTCCTCTGCAGACTTCCAGCCAGTCAGCAGCTCTCAGTGCAGATATTTTTATTTAAAATAAGCTAATGTGGACATTTATTTATCCCTCTTTGGGGAAATTTAGTGACGCAAACAGTTGTATACAGAATACACAGAACCAAAGTAAGAAAAACACTCAAATAATTACATGTAAACAAATTATAACAGAAGAAAAGCGGTCATAGATTAATACTTTGCAAGAAAAAAAACACATGAAGGCAGTGCAACCTTACTGTTTTTGACCAAATAAACGGGTATATAGTGAATATGTACAGTTATTAGGACTGCATATATCACTGTGATGAGCTCTGCTGCTGCGGTACCTCCGTTGTGGACGTAGATGAAGAAGCCTGCGACTGATGGGCCTTTCTGGGCTCCTGTAGGAACAACTTTGGCTTATTTGCTGATAAGTTATCCAGTGAAGTGTTTGGATGTGTTTTCAGACCACAGATCCGTGGGAACGCAGCACAGTGTTGGTTCTCATTTTAAGCTGAAAGGCTCTGCGTGGCCGGTGGATGACCCATGTGCAGTCGGCTATTTGGCAGCGTCCATGCGGCATCAATAACACCGCCATCTGTGCATGCCTGTGCTTTCTGGGGTTGTGCCAGTGAAAAGCAGGCAAATGCACCGAGGTAAGAGGCAGAAAGGCCGCATCCTGGATCCAGAGCAGGAGAAGAAGGGTCATGCAAGGAGAGACTAAACAACACATCACATGGAAATTAAACAGAAAATACTTGAGATAGTTCAGATTTTTGGATTTTCAGAAAAAAAGAAAAAGCTGCCGTTTGGACAGAGTTTTGTGTTTATGCAGAATATCCGTCAGAGCTGTAAACTGCTCCCTGCAGACACCAACATTCCCTAAAGTCCTCTTTTGCTGCTTTTTTCTCCATTTACTGCAATAATTTCCCCGTCAGCTAAAAGCAGAAACGACCACCGAACATTTGTAAGGGATGCAAGGCAGTGTAGGTGTGGAGTGTGTGAGTCAATGCTTGCACATGATTTGGTTTTTAAGCAAGGCGGAATCTTACATTTTCATCCACTAAGCTGTTTTTTTAGAAGACAAAGTGGAAAAGTTGCCGACAGGCAGTTTTATAGAACCTGACCTGCTTAAACATCAGCTCATAAAACATGTTTAGACCTCCCTCGCCACGGCGATTTCAGGCCAGAGTTCAGATAAGCCCGATGATGCAGTGGCATCAACACACGTTACTTGCAGTGTGAACATGTGTGTTGGATTCAACACGTTTTCCTTGTTTTAGTTCAAACAGCAGTTTGTAAACTGGTTTAGAAGAACAAAAAGCAGCTGAATAACAGATTAATCTGATTAAATCATTGTGGTGGTGTGTTTATGCGCGTGTGACGAGCATAGATGAAATGTGTCTTTTTAATGTGAACAGACGAAGATCTGATGTCAGAAGCAGTAATTTGCCAGATATTTGGCTCCACCACTGACCAGGATGAGTTCCAGCCAGCCGACTGCGGCTGACTCCCTCCCTGTGCCATTCCCACCTCGCTGTTCTTCTACGATGACCTTGGCTCATCACACAATTAACTCTGATTGCAGCACACACACAGGAACACACTGCTGGCATGTTGGCTTTCATGGCAATTACAGCAGCGTGCTTGCGCATGGCTGACGGACACGTCCACAACAAATTAGTATTCAGAGAAATTGGGTTTATTTGTTTACCACTGCTGTTGCTTTGTGCTTGTTACATCCACAAACATGTCTTGTTGTAAATGCAAATCCGGCACCCCGCTGCTTCATGTTCACACAGCCACAGGCCAGAATTTATTCAGCTGGCTGCTAAGTTGTTGTCAATTAAAGCCATTTATTTTGCTTCTCTTTCACTGTTCAGCAGGGAGCCAGCAAAGTCATGTCTGTTCAACACTTTAAAATTCACCCAGTAGCTGCTGAAACAACTTTCACTCTGCAAAAATCAGTGATGTTAGCTTAGCTGTGACACAAACAGAGCACAGCAGCATGAAAGCTGGAGCTATATTACATCTGAAGTAAGAGACAAGAGGCTGGTAACAGTCTGGAGCAGCTTTAAAAGGCAGGGAGTGAAGTTGTCTTGAGTTTAGTATTTTTACAGAGGCTCTTTGAAACGAGAAGGGACGAGCAAAATACATAGAACTAGAGGTCATGAACTTACCGTTTTACGGTTTAATTCGCTGTTTGGTGGGATTAAAGTTTATTTAAGCAACACTAAATGTCTTATTGAGCAGGAGGACAAACTGTTCATGGATGTGATACATCAAGTGAGAAGTAATGACGTTTTCCCAGGTAGTTCCATACAACTGATGGAGATGTCTGCTGACAAACAGACACGCCAAAAGCTTGTGAGGTTGTGTCTGAGCAGACGGCGTCTGACCAGTATAGAGAAGTCCCAGTATGGAGAATCAGAGGAATTCTGATAGAGATGTTAAGCTGTTGTTGCAATTTAAATGTTAGCAACGTGGCTATCACTAATGCATGTAATCCTCAAGACCATTTTAAACATTTGCTCACACAGTCCTGTTTGTCGCATCGTCATCATCAGACTGAAGTAAAGTTGCTGCTACTCGGCTCCATGAAGACGTTTCAGTCGGAATGAACAACATTGATCGCAGTTCTCTTCGCCTCTGAGCCGAAACTGCAGCCCAAAATCCAACTGCTATGATGTCAGACTGTTCACGTACGTCCCGTTACGATGTCAGATTGTTCACGTACGTCCCGTTACGCTGTCAAACTGTTCACGTACGTCCCGTTACGATGTCAGATTGTTTACGTACGTCCCGTTACAATGTCAGATTGTTCACGTACGTCCCGTTACGCTGTCAAACTGTTCACGTACATCCCGTTACGATGTCAGATTGTTCACGTACATCCCGTTACGCTGTCAAACTGTTCACGTACGTCCCGTTACGATGTCAGATTGTTCACGTACGTCCCGTTATGCTGTCAAACTGTTCACGTACGTCCCATTACGCTGTCAGACTGTTCACGTACGTCCCGTTACGCTGTCAAACTGTTCACGTACGACCCATTACGCTGTCAGACTGTTCACGTACGACCCGTTACGCTGTCAAACTGTTCACGTACGTCCCGTTACGATGTCAGATTGTTCACGTACGTCCCGTTACACTGTCAAACTGTTCACGTACATCCCGTTACGATGTCAGATTGTTCACGTACGTCCCGTTACGCTGTCAAACTGTTCACATACATCCCGTTACGATGTCAGACTGTTCACGTATGTCCCGTTACGCTGTCAAACTGTTTACGTACGTCCCGTTACGATGTCAGATTGTTCACGTACGTCCCGTTATGCTGTCAAACTGTTCACGTACGTACCATCATGCTGTCAGACTGTTCATGTACGTCCCGTTACGCTGTCAAACTGTTCACGTACGTCCCGTTACGATGTCAGACTGTTCACGTACGACCCGTTACGCTGTCAAACTGTTCACGTACGTCCCGTTACGATGTCAGATTGTTCACGTACGTCCCGTTACGCTGTCAAACTGTTCACGTACGACCCGTTACACTGGCAAACTGTTCACGTACGTCCCATTACGATGTCAGATTGTTCACGTACGTCCCGTTACGCTGTCAAACTGTTCACGTACGTCCCGTTACGATGTCAGATTGTTCACGTACGTCCCGTTACGCAGTCAAACTGTTCACGTACGTCCCATTACGCTGTCAAACTGTTTATGTAGGTCCCGTTACGATGTCAGATTGTTCACGTACGTCCCGTTACGCTGTCAAACTGTTCACGTACGTCCTGTTACGCTGTCAAACTGTTCACGTACGTCCCGTTACGATGTCAGATTATTCACATACGTCTCGTTACGCTGTCAAACTGTTCACGTACTTCCCGTTACGATGTCAAACTGTTCACGTACATCCTGTTACGCTGTCAAACTGTTCACGTACGTCCCGTTACGCTGTCAAACTGTTCACGTACTTCCCGTTACGATGTCAAACTGTTCACGTACGTCCCGTTACACTGTCAAACTGTTCACGTACATCCCGTTACGATGTCAGATTGTTCACGTACGTCCTGTTACGCTGTCAAACTGTTCACGTACGTCCCGTTACGCTGTCAAACTGTTCACGTACGTCCTGTTACGCTGTCAAACTGTTCACGTACATCCCGTTACGATATCAGATTGTTCACGTACGTCCCGTTACGATGTCAGATTGTTCATGTACGTCCTGTTATGCTGTCAAACTGTTCACGTACGTACCATCACGCTGTCAGACTGTTCATGTACGTCCCGTTATGCTGTCAAACTGTTCACGTACGTCCCGTTACGATGTCAGACTGTTCACGTATGTCCCGTTACGCTGTCAAACTGTTCACGTACGTCCTGTTACGCTGTCAAACTGTTCACGTACGTCCCGTTACGATGTCAGATTGTTCACGTACGTCCCGTTACGCTGTCAAACTGTTCACGTACGTCCCGTTACGATGTCAGATTGTTCACGTACGTCCCGTTACGATGTCAGATTGTTCACGTACGTCCCGTTACGCTGTCAAACTGTTCACGTACGTCCCGTTACGGTGTCAGACTGTTCACGTACGACCCGTTACGCTGTCAAACTGTTCACGTACGTCCCGTTACGATGTCAGATTGTTCACGTACGTCCCGTTACGCTGTCAAACTGTTCACGTACGACCCGTTACACTGGCAAACTGTTCACGTACGTCCCATTACGATGTCAGATTGTTCACGTACGTCCCGTTACGCTGTCAAACTGTTCACGTACGTCCCGTTACGATGTCAGATTGTTCACGTACGTCCCGTTACGCAGTCAAACTGTTCACGTACGTCCCATTACGCTGTCAAACTGTTTATGTAGGTCCCGTTACGATGTCAGATTGTTCACGTACGTCCCGTTACGCTGTCAAACTGTTCACGTACGTCCTGTTACGCTGTCAAACTGTTCACGTACGTCCCGTTACGATGTCAGATTATTCACGTACGTCCCGTTACGCTGTCAAACTGTTCACGTACTTCCCGTTACGATGTCAAACTGTTCACGTACATCCTGTTACGCTGTCAAACTGTTCACGTACGTCCCGTTACGCTGTCAAACTGTTCACGTACTTCCCGTTACGATGTCAAACTGTTCACGTACGTCCCGTTACACTGTCAAACTGTTCACGTACATCCCGTTACGATGTCAGATTGTTCACGTACGTCCTGTTACGCTGTCAAACTGTTCACGTACGTCCCGTTACGCTGTCAAACTGTTCACGTACGTCCTGTTACGCTGTCAAACTGTTCACGTACATCCCGTTACGATATCAGATTGTTCACGTACTTCCCGTTACGATGTCAGATTGTTCATGTACGTCCTGTTATGCTGTCAAACTGTTCACGTACGTACCATCACGCTGTCAGACTGTTCATGTACGTCCCGTTATGCTGTCAAACTGTTCATGTACGTCCCGTTACGATGTCAGACTGTTCACGTATGTCCCGTTACGCTGTCAAACTGTTCACGTACGTCCTGTTACGCTGTCAAACTGTTCACGTACGTCCCGTTACGATGTCAGATTGTTCACGTACGTCCCGTTACGCTGTCAAACTGTTCACGTACGTCCCGTTACGATGTCAGATTGTTCACGTACGTCCCGTTACGATGTCAGATTGTTCACGTACGTCCCGTTACGATGTCAGATTGTTCATGTACGTCCTGTTATGCTGTCAAACTGTTCACGTACGTACCATCACGCTGTCAGACTGTTCATGTACGTCCCGTTATGCTGTCAAACTGTTCACGTACATTCCGTTACGATGTCAGACTGTTCACGTATGTCCCGTTACGCTGTCAAACTGTTCACGTACGTCCTGTTACGCTGTCAAACTGTTCACGTACGTCCCGTTACGATGTCAGATTGTTCACGTACGTCCCGTTACGCTGTCAAACTGTTCACGTACGTCCCGTTACGATGTCAGATTGTTCACGTACGTCCCGTTACGATGTCAGATTGTTCACGTACGTCCCGTTACGCTGTCAAACTGTTCACGTACGTCCTGTTACGGTGTCAGACTGTTCACGTACGTCCCGTTACGCTGTCAAACTGTTCACGTACGTCCCGTTACGATGTCAGATTGTTCACGTACGTCCCGTTACGATGTCAGATTGTTCACGTACGTCCCGTTACGCTGTCAAACTGTTCACATACGTCCCGTTACGCTGTTGGACTTTTCACGTACGTCCCGTTACGCTGTCAAACTGTTCACGTACGTCCCGTTACGATGTAAGATTGTTCACGTACGTCCCGTTACGATGTCAGATTGTTCACGTACGTCCCGTTACGCTGTCAAACTGTTCACGTACGTCCTGTTACGATGTCAGACTGTTCACGTACGTCCCGTTACGCTGTCAAACTGTTCACGTACGTCCCGTTACGATGTCACATTGTTCACGTACGTCCCGTTACGCTGTCAAACTGTTCGCATACGTCCCGTTACGCTGTTGGACTTTTCACTTACGTCCGGCTACGCAGTGGAACTGTTCACGTATGTTGATAACTTACTTGTTATTGCTAAATTAAAATTATTTTTGTTTTTATTAAGATTATGAAGCAGGTACAGACATCGTCTTTGACTTTTGGTTTTTTTTTCCTTATAAATATTTTCAGGCAACATTTAAACTGGATTAATTTGGTTTATCAATTAATCTCTTATCAATCAGTTGTGTGTGGTTTAATGTCAACTGATGAAAGCTTGAACAATAACTATATTACTGACCACAATTGGACTAAAATAACAATGACGTTAAACGGATCTGGTCAGAAAATATTAATATCGGTAGATATAAAAAATTCAGATATCAGGATATGATCAGAGCCCAAATAAAAATGAAAACGGTTGTTATAGATGGTCTCCAGAAGTCGTAATTGTGCAAAGTGACAGTATCACACATTAGTTGTGTAACATGAACCATCATAAAAGATTTAATGGCTGCAGTTTGACCCATCAGTATGTTTGTCTCTCAACCCATAATGAGTTCACAGATCGAAGATTATGCATGAAAAATAAAAAGTTCTTATAATTTCTGCAGGATTTCTGCAGTGGCATCTCAGAGAACATCGCATAAAGAAGTCTTCTGCTTTAAACCTTCAAGCAGGCACAGTGAAGACAAGGATCAGAGGAGTTCATCCACCTCTGAAAACTGTTAATAAAACGATCCTCTGTGCACACGCTCAAACTTCCGATGCACAAATTCATTATTCAAAAGGTGTTCGTCTCCATCTATACCTCTGCATCTATCCAGCTTGGCTTTGCAGGAATCACAGCTTCCTGTAAATCTTTAATTGATTAAGTGCATCAGTTGAAGTGCGGCTATATGTGTGTGTGTATAATGTATATGTATGTGTGTGTGCATGGGTTGTGCACCTAAAGCTTGTTCATCGAGGTGGAATTGCCAAACATATTATGTAACATGAAAAATCCTGAGGATCTATAGGACTTTAAGTTATTTCCCGGGTGTTGGAGAGCTGCAGAGAAAGAAGATTGATTCTTTTATTCTGTCCTCCTTCTTGTTTTTCTGCCCACATCTCTGAGCGCTAATACCTCATCTGAGCTTCCCGACAGCGACCTTCACCAGACTGCAGAGCCAATCTCAAGTCTGGTGTCACTAAAACTACAGTGTGAGTTATTCCACAAACATGTTTAAAGGTCCGAGATTTAAAAACTCATCATCTGTTTGGGTTGTTTTTACTGTGTGCTAATGCAGGTCATCATATTAGCATTCTGTGAGAGGATTACACATTTATTTAGTGTTTCTAACTTATTTCCAAGCCCACCGTTCCTCCACACAGCTGTGGAGCTGTTGGGCGAGCCATGTGGTCCGGTATGGAATCATTAATCTGGATCAGAGATGAGTTCTGGTCGACCCACGAGGAGGTAAGTTCCCTTTCCATCCAACCAGATGAGTCTGAAAGAGACGAGCTTGAAGATCTTTTAACCCTGTAAGACCCAAAGATAAAAACCAGCTAGATGTTGTGTAGAAGGCCTCCGATGCAGAAAATAATGTATTTTTTATGTTTTTTTCAAATACGGTTTTTAATAAGTTTCAGCAACAGGAAGCAGAAATTCTGACTGAACAAATAAAGTTAGTTATGACAAAAATCATGAAAATATTAAATACAAAAGTTATTTACAGAAGCTGTTAGATCGGGGATCTCGTCTACAGCCTACAGGGACCTACAGGGATCTACAGGGGCCTACAGGGTCCTTAGATAACTTCACGGACCTACAGGGATCTACAGGGGGCCTTAGGGGACTACAGGGATCTACAGGAACCTACTGGGACCTACATGGGTTTACAGGGACCTACAGAGGTCCACAGGGGCCTGCAGAGGTTCTACAGGGGCCTGCAGAGGTCTACAGGGCTATACAGGGGTCTAAGGGGGCCTACAGGACCTGCAGGAGTCTATAGGAGTCCTCAGAGGACTACAGGGACCTGCAGGAGCCTGCAGGAGTCTACTGAACTCATTTGTTGTGTTTCGTGACAGTCAGATTGGAGCTGAAGTCCATCCATGGTGGCGTCTGACCCAGTAAAACCAGTCCAGGAATGCTGGATTCCTTTGTCAGCCAGTGATGCTGGACATGGGATGGCGTTTGGTTTTCTGCCCCAGTTGTTCTGCTGGATAATCGCCAGTTTGGTTCATTTCTTTCTCATCCTCGTCTCTGTTTCAATCCGAATGTGTTTCAGGACGGCAGCAGAAGCGACAACTTGCACCGCCTGCATGGAGAAATGGTAACCTTCTTTCTTTCTTTCTTTCTTTTAATAAAAGCATTAAGAATAAAGACGTGACTGAAACCTGACAGTTTTCCGTGCACATTAGCAGCTTGTAATGAGCTGATTTAAACATTGTGTCATGTTTGGGTTGTTTAGTATCACTGTGAGCTGCGCAGGATGTTTTCTAATCAGCTGACCCTGCAGACTAATGTGTAACCTCACTGAAGGAACATCACGGCTGCTTCTGCTGCTGACTCAGGACTCCTCGCAAACTTTGTCCAAACTGCACATGCCAAGTAAACACGCTCACCTTCAGTAACTAAGTGACAAAACGATGCGGCTTTAGGGAACCAGGGAGCAAACAAAAAGCCAGTTTGGGAGATTAATGAACAGTTTAGTCTTCAGGGAGTTTCCAGGAACATCTCACTGTCAACTCAGGTAATCATTTGTGATTTGTTCATAAATAAGATAAAGATACACCGTAACGAAGACGTTTGTTGGCTTTTATTACAGTTAGATCTTTATTTTAGTCATAAATGAACTTGTTTTTTTAAAACGAAAGTTCAACAGGAGACTTTAAAATCAGCTTTTAAAAGCAAAGTGAAGTGATTTCTAGTTAGATGATGAGCAGTGATGTGTCTCAGTGATTTCAGAGCAGTGAGAAGTTTAAACCTGAAGATTTTATTTGCTGTGTGAACGTCTGCAACGCGGCTCATCAGAGGAATGATGTTTTTATGAATGGACTCGCTGCTGAGAGCAGAACCTTCACGGGGCTGTCTCAGCTTGTAGCATGGCGGTTTGTCATTTGCTTATTATGATCAGAATTGAGTTTTTTTGTTTATTTATTTTGATTAAAAATGGCACCAAATGACTGCAGGATGAGTCTGTAAATGTGCTGAACGTTGGAGATTAATCATAAACAGACGCACACGGTCCTGTGAACGATATCAGGATTAATCTCTTCACTGAGTCTCTAACAAGGGTCATTCAGGAAAGAAGCTAAATGAGATAACATCTCTGTTTAAATCGACTCTTTCCTCTTGGAGTTGGCCTTCAGCCTCATGTGCACACACACGTTTGACCAGGCCTTGCTTTGTGTGTCATTATATGCAACATATCAACACGCTGAGGAATCCAGAGAAAATAGGCTTCAAAGGTCAGACTGGGGTGGCTGCTTACGTCACATCAACGTTTTACACAATGTTATTTTTAACCCTGAGTGCTCGTCGTGGACCGTTGAGGCTGACAGCAGTTTTTGCTGTGTAACAAACTGCATATCAGACCACAGAACATCTGGAGAGCTTCTGGCCTGCAGGAGGAGCATGATGGTGTGAAACTAACCCCGACAGGTGAGGCAAAAACTCGACATCCACGTTGTAAATGTAGCTGTGAAGCACCTGAACTTGCATTGCAAGTTTTTGGGGTCATAAGACATGCAGGAGGTGGAATTAAAAAGCTGGAAAATCCTTTGTGAATAGGCTTTTGTGTACTAAATAAAGCTTCATTCTAACTTTATTTTACATCAACAGAAAGGAAAACAAAACTGATCCGACATGGAAAATCCATCTGCTTAACTACCCGAGATCTGAGGAGACGACGCAACGCGACACTTTGACGTAACTTTTTGTGGAAACTCCGAAAATGTCTCAAATGTTGTGTGAGATGTGTGAGAATGACCTTTGTTCGTACCGTTAATGATCTAACCGTTGAGCATAAAGACGGTTTCTGGCTTTAAAACCAAAATTACAAAAGAAAGCATTAATCCGACCTTGTTGTGGAAATGTTCTGCCTGCTTGTGACGGAGCTGCACAGAGAGATGTGTGGTTTGCATGACCGTACGGACCGGATCTGGGCCTCCATATCAAGGCTGTCTTGTCTCGTCTCCCTCCTGTGGTTCACTTTTACACATTCAGACCAAAAACCGTGTTTGCAGCTGGACAAAGGCTTTGATTAGAACTTTGTCTTTATATCTTTACTGTGACAAAAATCTTGAGAAAGCTCGAGCAGAGGAGGTGGAGGTGTCCACTCAGGTGACTGGAGATGGCCGGTCAGAGAAGACTGGGATTCTCTGGTTTTACTGGGAAAAGGTTCTGAGCCAAAGAGAACACCTCAGACTCGCTCCGGCTTTTATCTGGGAATTTATTCCACATTTATCTACCTGTCCAAATTTCTCCACATTTCATGGTAAATATGAATCATTAATGTTTATTTTTACAGTTCAGCCTGGAATAAAAACCGTTGTTGCTCACAGCGAGGCAACAAACTGGTCTGAATAGTGGGAATTAAACCGAGTGTTTTAAACTAATTAGTTTAGTTTGCCTTGTTTGTTTGCTTTTACTCTGCTGATAGATAAGTTCTATCTATGCAGCAGATATCTATGAGCACTTATGTGGAAAATATATTCAGTAGTTTTGTTGATTTGTCAGAAAAGTATCAAAAACACGACGAGCTTCAGGAAATTCACCGGGACAAGAAAAGACATTTCTGACACGAACTTCTACAGAAAGACTCTAACACGCGTGTTGGAAACGATCATTTATAAATCATATTAGTATCATAACAACATTCCTCCGTCAGCAGCAGTGGTCATGTGAAATGGAATAAAGAGGCATAAATGTGAAATAAAAGATGTTCCTCTGCACATCTCCAGTTCAGTGTGGCAGGAAGCCGCAGCCTTGCAGAGGTCACCAGGTCATCAGGGTCAGCACCGAGACACTCCCGGTTAGCATGAAGAGGATCAACAAGCATCGTTAGAGTCTAGCTGCAAGGAGTTATGGGATGAAATGAGTACTTTTCTGTCATGACTGATGGTCCAGCGTTAATAAGATCTTTCTAATCTCAGGAAACTTTTCTAGATCCGAAACAAACAGAAAGGACTTGATGTGGACTGCAGGTTTGTTTCTGCTGGTTTTTGATCTGGTTTGTTAGCTGACTGACTGCGTTTGGTGTTCATGCTGAGAGTACTTTTGTCTTTGGCAGCGACTTGTGGTGTTTAAATGGCAGTGAAGGGGTAGAGCTATGAGCATAGAGCAGCTCTGTGGCAGCCAGTTTTTGCTTGTGGTTTCCTGCAACCTGCAGCCCAGGACTGAGTTGGTTATTTTGCTCTCATATGGACGTCCCTTTGGATAGAAGTGTCTGCTAAATGACTGTAGAATAGAGAAGTAGTAATAGAAGAGAACAGAAGATTTAGTGTTGCATAGAGCAGCAGGTTTCCTGTTAGTGGTTCTAGCTGGGAATTTATTTATTTATTCTTTTATTCTAATTGTCTTCAATTATTGACTGTTTTCTTCAGGCTCCCTCGGAGTCTGCCTTGTTGCAGCGTACTAAAGAGCAGCTCCTGAAACTTGCAGAGCATCATAAGTAGCAGATAAGAAGCTTAAAAAGTGGGTGAAAGCGGCTTTGCAGACAGGAGTGAATTGTGGCCGGTCTGCTTCCAGGCGGCTGCGGCGCCTCGCTGAGGTAACCTCTGAACGGCGCCGGGAAGTGTTGCAGTTTCAGCTGAAGCAGACGGATGAGGTATGAAAAGGAGGAAGAACAGAGCAGAAAACTGAAAAATAAAATGAAATGTGCAGCTTTGTCGTACAAACAAGGAGGGAAAACTGTCTGAGGGGGTTAGAGCAGAGGTCAGGAATTTAATGTTGATCATTTTAATGATCTGCTCCTCATTTCTGGCTTCAGTGAGTCACTTTCAGAAACTCTTTCTTCTAATCCAGCAGATGTGAGACAAGCTTACCTGGCTGTGTTTATGCAGTGTTTTGCTGCATGCTGGGAAAAATAAAGTGGGAGGGTTAAACTTTAAACATTCAGTTTCTGACGTAGTTGAATCGAAGTTTTGTGTGGAGTCTCGCTGCGACGCCTCTTTCCCTTATACACGGTAGAAAAGCTCGTCCAGACTAAGCTGAGTTTCCAGTCTGATTACATAATAAACACAAACATAACTCCGTAACAGAGCCGACAGCTTAAGGCAGGGACGTAACTTGATCACTACATTTTTATCCTTCTCACACCCAGCATGCTGTTACTGCCTGAGAGCTGCAAACCGCTCGTATCCTGCAGCCCAGAAACTCCAGAAGCAGCCGAATAAAGACAGAATAAGATGATAGAGGGAGAGTTTCTGCAGAAAACTGACATTTCTAATTCCTCATTAATGATTAAAATGCATTTCTTTTGTTTGATATGTTCATTTTGATGGATTCAAATATATATTTAATAAAAAATCTTATTGCTTTTATGACTTTAAAATGAACCTTTCACCTCATATGTTTATAAATGCCAGACAACTAAAAACAGACTTGGGACGATCCCAGTCCCCTCCTCGGCCCTACTTGGCACCTGCCCTGCGTTCGCAGTCTGACGTCTGAGATAAGGTGTCCTGTTTCTTTTGGCAATTGAGTAGTAGACGTCAGTCATCCCTCCTCATGGCCTCCCACGCTCCATTTGGAGAGCTGCATGACCGCAGCCCTTAAACAGACAACTTCCCACATATGGCAGCAGGCAAAATGGAGGGATGAGGCCAAATGGTAGGGCGGCAGGGCCTAAACAACTTTCAGACTGTGAATAATAATAAAAATAACATATCTATGTCTGTGTTTAGAAACTTCAGTGTTGCAGAAACCAGTGTGCGCCAACATGGACCCTCCGGCGAAGGCTCGGAACAGAAGGGCAGCCGTGGAACCGTCAGCGGTCCCCGATGGGGGCTACGCCTGGTTCATCCTGCTCTCCTGCTTCCTGGTCTTTGGTCTGACCTTTGGGGTGATTAAAGCATTCGGTGTGTTTTATGTTGACATACATCAATACTTTGAAACCACAGCAGCAGGAACATCCTGGATCACCTCCATTGCCGTGGCGACCATTCACGTTGTTGGTAACTATCACCATCTCTTCATACAACTCGTTCATATTAAACTCTGACTGCAGACTATCATAGCTGAAAACCTCATTTTCGGCTCTAGGAGTTACGTCCCATGTTTATTTCTTTCAAACGTCCTTTATCCTTTTTATCTTGATGCTCAATCCTGAAACAAACTCCTGCTGCTGCCAACTAGGCGTCTCCTGACTGCATCTAGAAACACTATGAAGCACCGAGACGTAGAACTTAGCCGCATTTAAAATGCAGAAAACATCCGGAATAACGTCTCCTAATGTGTCCGTTGATCTGACATGTCCCGTTTGTCCGTCTGCAGCTCCGGTAGCTTCTGCACTCAGCGCACGCTGCAGCCATCGCTCTGTAGTCGTGATGGGAGGACTGATGTGCAGCGTGGGCGTCGTTCTGGGGGCTTTTGCTCGCAACCTGACAGAGCTCTACGTAACTGTAGGCTTCCTGAATGGTAAGTGATGACTTTTAAACATGCACAGACACAAATCAGGCTGAAAGCATGTGCACACATCATGTTCTGCACATTTCTGGTTGCAGGGTTTGGCTATGCTTTAACCTGGACCCCCACAGTGACCATGCTCGGCATGTACTTTGAGAAAAGGCGTCCAGTGGCGAATGCCTTGGCGAGCTCTGGAGAGTGCATTCTCACATTTATCCTCACGCCTCTCTTCCAGCTGTTGATTGACAGCTTCTCCTGGAGAGGCGCTTTGCTAATCCTGGGAGGTTTGCAGCTTAACCTGTGTGTGTGTGGTATGCTGCTGAGACCCCTGAAAGCCACAAGAGATGTTCCGCATGTGAACGAAGCAGGAGAGGAAGGCTTGTCAATGCAACTGCTCCCAAAAGAAGACTTGGACGATACGAAGCCGAGCTTTCGAACAGAGACAGAACTTAACACGTCACAAGGATCTGATCAAGACGCCAAGGAGACACCCAGCTCAACTAAAGACTGCACAAAGAGTGCAAAGAGGACAAAAGTAAGGACCACAGTCCTGAAGTATGTAGATTATACCCTCATCACAAACGGCCGATTCATGGTCTATTCCATGTTCGGGGTGTTTGCTGCTCTGGGCTTCTTTGCTCCGTCTTTGTTCCTGGTTCCTTATGCTCGCAGTAAAGGGATTGAGGAGTACCAGGCAGCTGCGCTCATGTCCATCTCTGCAGTGTTGGACCTCTTTGGGAGGGTTTTCTTTGGCTGGTTGGCAAACCTGAGGCTGGTGGAAACAGTACGTTCAGTTTGACGATAACAGAAAAAGTTAGACGGTTTCTTTACAAGCTAATCTGAAGAGAAACACCTTTTCTCTGCTCCAGGTGCAGCAGCTGACGGTTACGGTGATTCTGCTCGGTACCGTGCTGCTCCTATGCCCTTTGGCCACCTCCTTCTCAGAGCTGGTTGCTTTCAGCGCAGCTCACGGCCTGGTGTACGGCGCAACTGTCGCCATCCACATCACTGTGCTGCCTGAGGTTGTGGGCGTCCAAAGACTTGGAAGCGCACTGGGGTTTTTCATGCTCATACGTAGCAGCGGAGGCCTGCTTGGACCCCCAATCGCTGGTGAGTGGAGCTCGTCATAATGTGCATAACAAAAACAGACGTAATCCAGCTTTGAGATGTTTCTGTAGAGTCTCTTGTGATTCTTCCCACTCTGTTGCAGGCTAGAAATAAACACTAAGTAGCAGCATTTAGTGTAACATCCCCTCACTGCATGCTACAAATACTAAAATCCCTACTTTGCAGAGCTTATGGAAAATCTCAAGGTTGCAGCGTCTGCTGTCATTTTTTTGGTGATGTTCTTCCGACACATTAAATTTCACACAATGGAAGTGCTTATGCATCATTCAGCATTGTAACTGCAGCCCAGTGAGCCTCATTCAAAGCAAATGAGATTCTGATACCGCCCTGACATGCTGCACCACTTTTCAATTAATCATGGGTTTCAGCAGTCCGACGTGGCTCCCTCTCCCAGATGTTCAGTTCCAAAGCGCAGAAATGATAACATCACAATGCTTCACGGCTGTGTTAATTTCATGGCTGTTTGCTTTCCAAATTCTCTTTTTTTTCCCTGTTAAATGGAGTTTCCTCCCCGCTGACTTTGCATTCTGTTACTTGTGACATTTTCATAAACTGTGTCTGGCAGGATGTGAGAGGAGCTGCGGCAACATGGCGACATGAATACCAAAACATTTTACAGTCTGATTTTCATCCTTTTGTTTTAAACTTTGGGGAATCTGACATGTACTGGCAAAACATATGGCGTAAATGCAGGTGTCTTACACCATCCTGAATACTCTGAAATACATTAATGAATATTTAGATAACTGTTTTTTGGCTTAAAAGATTCTCAAACATGTTACATTAAAAGAAAAAAAGTATGTTTGCAATTATCTAAATACTTGTAATTATCTGAAAAAGCTATTTTTCTTCCTGTATCCATGCAAATTCATGCAGTTTCATCTACAAAATGTCGAAGTGGGGACCACCACAAGCATCTGAAATAGCAGGGTTTAATACATTATGCTGTGTAGATGGTAGCCTACGTTGTTTAAGCTAACCAGTGTCAGCGTCATTAGCCTACAGTGGCGTTCGCATCAGTTGCTAATCGCTGCATAGCATCGCATTTGCTGTCTGTTAACATCTTCACTGGGATTTCTGTAGAATCTAAAGCAACTAATCAGCAGCTACCTGTCCTCTGTCCTGCCGTAATGACCTTGCGGGATGAGTTTTATCTCACCTTTAGGGTTTAACAAATAAAGTTTTTTTAAGCGCATTTTTCTTGGCTTTTCTTGGCTGCACTCTGCATGCTGCGTTCATGTGCAGAGCAGCTGTTGGACAGCAGAGTGTCCTACCACTGCTGCGCTTCTGGTAGCGTCAGTGCAGGTTTAATTAAGACTTTTTGACCCTGTTCCTGTAAATTGATGTAGATCTCTGCATATTAAAGGCATGGTGTTAACTATATAGCCGTTATGGTGCCATGGCTGACTCTACGTAGAGAAAACACTGATGCATGCATACTGCTCCTCCACTGCTGACAGCCGTGACTCAAACAACCTCGCTTCAGAACATAATCGTTCACATTTTCACTGCTAGCATCCTGGGAGAGGTGCCATCAGTGCAGACGTATGATCATTACCAGCCTCTCTGTCAGAAAACATCCAGTGACGGATACTTTTGGTAAAAGTTTGGGGATTTTTCAAGCGTTTTGTTCATCATGAACTTTTCCTCAACACAACCAAATCGTTTTGTTGCCTAAACCTAACCAAGTTGAGCTTAAAGGGGTGATAGCCTGAAAAGACCCTAAATAATGAGAAAAGATGGTTGTTGTGTTATATGCATCAGTCACCTGCACATGCTCGTAACTTCCCAAGAAAGGAAAGCTTGGATGTCCGTGTGAATCCCACAGAGTCGCCTTTAGCAGGAAAGTGACAGCAATGCCAGAGCTGATGCGTGTTTGACTGTTCCAGTCGAAGAGGAGAGAACATGCGCCTAGAATCGTGCTCCTGGTCTCGCAAACTGCTCCACTTCAAAGGAAAAGAAAGACTTTTAGTCTGTTGATGTCAGAAATAGCAAAGCTGTCTGGCAAACAATGGCACACAGATTGCTGTTCTGTATGCTGAGATGCTGGACAGGACAGGTTAAAAAAAAAAAAAAAAAAAAAAAAAAGAAATAGCAAAGCTACTTACAGAGGAGAGTCGTAGGTCTCCGACATCACCGCCGGGGCATGTTTGAGAGTGTCATCCAAAGCGGGGAAGGTTCCCATCACCAGCTTGTTGCCGCGGAAACAGGCGTGGATCTGTCCCGCTGATAGGCGGCATCTCGATTCTCCATGCTAGCAAGTTGGAACGGTTTAGCCTACAAACTGAATAAAGATGTTTTGAGGCAGGGGTGCCCAAAGTGGGGCCCGCGGGTCAAAATCGGCCTGCCAGCACCTTGTTTTTGGCCCGCTGGTTGTTGTTTATATTAATTACCCTACAGAGCTTGATGAAAAGACAGAGAACCTCAATGAGTCCAGTCTCAGAGGGACCCTGACTGACTCACACCTCAATGACATCCTCACCTTGTAGGTGAGCCAGGAGCAACCCAACATGGAGAGGCTGGTAATGTCCAAATATCAGCTTCGTGTGTCCCGCTACGTATCAGCAGCTCGCCTTGTTCAACATGCAGTTTCTTCTTGTTGACACGTTTGTTGGCTGTAATTATTGTTTCTTGCCCCTCTAACTGTGGCTTTGTTGTTCTATTGCCATATTGATTTTCATGTAACATTTTATTTGCCATGATAGGAAAAAAATCCTCTGTATAAGATATTGAACAATAACGAAAATAACTTTATACATTTACTTGTGTTTCATCCTTAAAGCTGCAGAGTTTGGCCCCGTGGCTCACTGGATCATTTCCAGTTTGGCCCTTGGAGGCAAAAATTTGGGCACCCCTGTTTTAGAGGCTTCTCAGCAGCTTTAAATAACCTTTGTAATATTCTTCTTTTCTATGTGAGACACTTCACCTGAATGTTTAAAATAATCTGCGTTCAATAAGAAAATACAGCAGCAAACCTCTTCTGGCCGCCTTCGGCAGTTACGAGCATCCTGGCAGAGGGGTGTGCGATTATTAAATCCTACCTACTAAATCTTATTTCCCTTATTTTCCTTGTTCATAATATCCTTAATATAATCTATGGTTCATAAGACTTCTCCTTTCAGGCTTCTTCATTGACAAGATGGACAATTATGGGACAGGTTTCCTGATGTCTGGAGTGGCTCTCATCGTCTCGGCGTTGTTCCTGCTCATCCTCCATCAGATGAACCGAAGGAGTCAGGGTACAAAGAGCCGTGACATGGACATTCAGAGTTGAAGGAAGCGAGCCGGACATGGCATGAGTTTAAAATGGCATCTGCGTGTGGATGTCTCTCCTCTCCTTCACCCTCACAGAAAGCATGTTTTTATATGATTTTACAGTCACAGTTTGGTTTCTAATCAGTTTTATTACATTGAAGCATTGCCACAAGACGCTACCGATACGTTGATTATTCATAATGTTGTCACTACTTGCTTCACACTGGCTATCTAGCCCCAATGCTGCCGAAAGAAGCTCTGAACATTCGTGGCTCGGATGAAGGACATCCTAGTGTTTGCTACCAGGCTGTTAGCTGCCATTCTTTGGGCCTGAGGTGTTTTGGAGCGGGGTCTTTGTGGCTTGAGGTTGGTTTATGAAAGAAACCATCAGATTTGTATGAAAGGTTGAGTTTTTCACTGAGTTTTTCCAGGACCTTGTGCCGTCCTGATTGGGAAGGGGACTATTTTGAGGGTGAACTTAAGCCACATGGGAGGAGTTAAGGGTAAAAACTCTTCAAAAAATTCAAATTAATTTGGTAAATCTAAATGCAGGATGTAGATTTACCATCAGGAGACAACACCGTGACAAGATGCACACTCTTCCTCCATGCACAGTCAATGGTTTTATGTTATGGCTGATCAGTATATATGTTCTGCACCAGACACTTCTGGTTTCATCACACATTTCAAGGGCAAAACAGTGAGAAGGCAAGAGAGGGGGTGTCTTCATGAGCTCTGAGACCTTATAGTGAGCCCTCCTCCCCTCATTAAGCTCCTGCATGTTGAACGTTGACCTCACTGCAGACACTGTAGATTTAACACACTAAATAATATTCACTAAATGTGAACATTCAGCCTGTTCAGGTGGTGATTCAGAACACAAAGTTAGTTATTTTTGATTGAATTAAAATGACTTTCTTAGAAAATATTTGCATCTTTTCCTGTGTGAGTGCAGATTTACCAGGTAAAAATATGTCTTTGGCGCCCCCCAGTGTCAGTCTGCTGGTGTTGCAGCTTCCCCTGCTGCACAGCTGGAAGGTTCAAGTTTAATAACATGATAAAAACATGAGCATTAACTCTTCTATGAAGACCATTATCCTATAGTGAAACATTTCTTTCACTATTTTGTCTTTGAACTATTAGATTTTCACCTTTATCTGGGTTGCAGACGTTAAAACGTTTATTAGATGGTGCAAATTTTAAACACACTGATTCCAACAAACCTTATGCAAACAATAATGGG
The DNA here is from genome assembly GCF_933228915.1 of Telmatherina bonti. Classification (NCBI taxonomy): domain Eukaryota; kingdom Metazoa; phylum Chordata; class Actinopteri; order Atheriniformes; family Telmatherinidae; genus Telmatherina; species Telmatherina bonti. The sequence continues at coordinate 39,751,638 of NC_136620.1, read as the reverse complement.
ATAGAAAAACTTGAAAACAGGAAGCTGCTGGTAGGATTACTGGAATTATAACACTACTTTTGACCACGAAGCACCTTAAGGAAGATTCAGCAAGCTGGAGGAGTGGTGAACTGAGAAGAGACACCTTTACGAATATGACCTTGTTTAGAAGATTCCTGTTTTGGATCCTTAAATGAACAACTAAACAAAAAACAAAACATTTTGGCATCAAATGCGGTAAGCAGAGATGGATTACAGTTAAAGGAAGCTAAAAAAAACCTTATTCTGAGCAGTGAAGGAGAAAAATTAGGGTAAAAACATCCAACTTTTAAAGAAAACGATGGTTTGATCATGCTTTAGGTTGGCATGTAGACAGATTTAGAGAAAAAATTTCACTGCTTGAAAGAAAAATAGATTAAATACAAGAACACAATTGTAAATAAATAAATTAACTTTAAAAAAAAATCCCACAAAGATAAAAATAAATTTAAAAAAAAAAAACCTTTGAAAAAAATCCCTGAAATAAGAAGAGAAAGGTGAAAACCTTCTGCCCCATAAAGGTCCTGAGAATAAATTACATCAATCGTTTCATTCAGGTTGAAACTTGTTGGAGGAATTTTTTTCATTTTCCATCACTACTGCAGAACGTTTGCCTTCTGCAACCAGCATGAAAACTTAGTTTTCATAACCCCACACCAGTCAGAGATAATCATCTTCAATCTGGAATCAATCAAACATGCAGTAACTCGTATAAATTAACTCGTCCCTCGCCATAAACCTGCAATCATAACCTCTAAAGCAAGGTTTACAAACTGGGACCCCGCAGGACTTACTGTACACACCCCGACGCATGCATCACCAGAGCTGCAGAGAAAAACTTACTACAAGAAAAGGCCACACACACACACACACACACACACACACACACATGCACAAGAGCCTTTGATCTACCAGATCAAAGACATAATCCATGTTTCAGACCGGTTCTATAAGAAGTCTAAAGGCAGACAAAGTATGCAGGGAACAGCGTCTCCAGTGTCTCTTCGTTTCTTTAGAAACATTTCCAGGAGGGGCCAGATGTGCACCAACATCAGGCCGGTTGTTGACGTTGGAGCAGCGTGGTTGTTATGACAACGTTACAACCGCATGTGTAATAACACGAAGAAGAAAAAGGTGCATTTTACAGTGTGACACTAAAAGCAGCAAATGAATGAAATGAAAAGATAAATAATGAGACAATGAAATGCAGATTATTTCAGACATATGATTTTTAGACAAAGACATGATTTTTTAGACATGTTTAACATGATTTTTAGGATAAAAGACGTCTGTGGAGCTCTCAGGTCTTTGTGCAGGAAGTTCACCGGCCTGGAAAGCCTTCCGACCTGCTGCCTTGCCTTGTCCTGGAGGGAGGATATGGTGGGGGGAGCACAGGTCCGTTGAGGTTCCGGAGAAAGTCTGTAAACATCGGAAGGTGAGGACACAGATTTTAGATCCCATCCTTGCTTTCACTGGAAGCCGGTGGAGGGATGCAGAACTGGCAGGATGTGGCCAGATTTACGTCTCCTTGTCAGGATCGGATTGGACTGGAAGCTTCTACAGACCGCAGTTTTACAGAGATGTTGGGTGTGATACTGACAGGATGGATCAGCGCCACCAGGATAGTAATGGAGCAGGGAAAGGGATGATCTGGCTGGAGATGGAACTGGAACAAGAACTAGAACTAAAACTGGAAATGGAACTGGTGCTGGTGCTGAAACTGGAGATGGAGATGGAGGTGGAACTGGAACTAGAACTAGAGCTGGAACTGGAGATGTAACTGGAGATGGAGCTGGAACTGGAGGTGGAGATGGAACTGGAGATGGAGCCTGAGATGGAACTGGAATTAGAATTAGAACTAAAACTGGAAATGGAACTGGTGCTGGTGCTGAAACTGGAGATGGAGATGGAGGTGGAACTGGAACTAGAACTAGAGCTGGAACTGGAGATGTAACTGGAGATGGAGCTGGAACTGGAGATGGAGCTGGAACTGGAGGTGGAGATGGAACTGGAGGTGGAGATGGAGCTGGAAGTAAAACTGGAGCTGATGTGGAGTTCTACCTGTTCCACGCCTTGATCTCCTCCATGCAGGCTGTGAGGACGGATGACGCGGCTGCAGACGAGGCGGGTCTATCATGAGGATCAGCTGAGTATCACCATCGTAGCATGTGGCCCTGAGGAGCATGTAGATGGAAAGAGAGACCCCACAGGTGACTAAGTGGGGTCTTACATACTCTGCTGTACCTGTCAGGTTCAGGAGAGACCAGTGACTGCAGACGGCTGAGAAGAACTGCAGGAGGTGAGGAGCAGCGCTCCTACTGCGCTGTGGGCCGTGCAGAAACCAGATGATGCTCCTGAAGCTGTGCAGCTGCGACCTTCTCCAGGACCTCTGTGAGGAATGGGAGGTTGGTGGGCTGGGTTCAGTGAAGGTGTTTAGAAGCTTGTGTCTGATGTGTTGGTGGAACATGAGCCGTCTGCAGAGAGCTGTTTATGACGGCGGTGATGATGACAGCAGTATTAGATGTAATGAGAGCGGTGGGAACCATCCAGCTGACTTGTTGATAGCAGCATATGTCGCTCAGAAGCCTTTATATGTTTTTCAGGATCAAATGAAGCTTTGCAGAGGAGAAGGTGACCCAGGCCACGTCCACACAGAAACTGAGATGCTGATGCTTCTGACACCTGGTCAGATTATTTTGTTTATGACGATTTATGGGATTAAAGTTACAGAAGGAAAACATGAAGTAAACTCTAAACTGTGTGATGATATTATGTCATATGATGACATGTGTACATGTGTTTGTAGACGAAGAGGCGTGGAAACAGAAAGAACGTGCGTTCATTTGGATTTCAGCTGTGCAACATGAAGTGTGATGAAGCAGAAAGCCGCCTGACTGCACCATGTCGGTCTGACCCCGGGCTGAGGGTCGCCATAGAAACAGCTGCAATGGTTTTCCTTCTCTTCTGACCTCAAGGTCATGTTGAGGAATGCTGCGTGGCGACGTGAGTTCAAAGTGCTCGGTAGCAGGATGGGCGAGGTGAGAACAGCAGCAGGAGGGAGAGATGCAGGGAAAGGGGGTGGAAAGCAGCCGAGCCTCAACAGAAAATGTGTTTTTCACATTTTTTCCAACTTGTCCACAAAGTAGCAGCATCACAAGCCATGAGAGAGCGCGTTCATACGCCTGACAGGAACGCACAAACAGATGCAACTGCACATGATTGTGACCACTAATCCATGTGTTTTTACCGGATCTGAGAAGATTTAGAAAAGCAGAAACTTCCAGCTCCTGAAAACATTTTGCAGGACGGGTTTCGGTGTATGACCGCTCGCATGATGGAGTGTTGCTGATGTCAGCCCCAGACTGACATAAACTACACCTAACCAGACATTATAAAATGTTTTTTCTTCATTTGTTACAAAAAGAAAAGCAGACTATAGATGCAGAAATGATTTAATCATGCAGGGTCGACATGTAGAGATGATTTCCTACAAGAAGAGAAAATGCTGAGCATGCTCAGTCAGCTGATTCTCATGTGTTGGTATGAAAACAAAGGTAAATGTCACTGCTTGTAATCATTTATCCTTTTAACTCCAAACATCCTGAATGATTCAATAGAAAGCTGAACGAAAAGCCTCCAAAACTACAACTCTGTTCATTTCCAAGCCTCATGAGCAGATGTTTCACATCTCTCACAACATTCCTGGATGCAAGGCAAGGAATCGTTATAAGAAACATATTTCCATTAAAACGCTTATTTGTTGCTGATAAAATGACTCCATAAAAGAAAAACATTGTTGATTCATTTATATACAAAGATCAGTTTGTTGCTTTTGTCCCAAAATAAAACACACCATGGCATCTCTTCATGCGTCCTGTATGGGTGTGTTTTCCAACGCGTAATTACACAGAGCAGGCATGGAGTATTTCAGGAAATCACTTTTTCTTAAAACACCTGTTTTTCCAAATAAACTTCAGTACAAAGCTCAGTTTTTTTCAGATTAAGAGCGCTATCTGCATGTGCACGTAAATCTGAACAGGGGCTTAAGTCACGTGTGCAGAAAAGAGAAACTGGAGCCAGGAGATCGGTGAACAGGATGATAGATGCGTGTGAAAGAAGGAGAAACCCGCTTGTTCCAGGCTGGAAAAGGACGTTGAGCTCAAGAGGAAAAGCTGAAGAAAACAAGGAATGTAAAGAAGAGGAAACATGGGAATGAAGCAGTTTCTGTAAAACCCTCAGAGCTGCATGATGACAGTCCATTTCTGGTCAGAGCTTTCTCATGGTGTTGAACATGAGAGCAGGAGGAAGACATGATGACAACAAGAAACAATTAAACCAACAAGAAAAGGTCTCGGTTGTTAACTACCAGCCAGTCCTGCATGCCGCCTCTGCAGCCTAACACTGCTTCTCGTGCACGAGCAGTTCTGCATATGCAAGCTCTTTGCCATGAAGAGACTTTTGGGTTTTTGGGGCGTTCTGGGTGATTTTCCACTCTATAATTAAACAAATGGAGCAAAAGTCGGCCAAGAGGTTCCAAGAATGCGCAGACAGGCAGAAGTGTTGACTTTAGTGGGTTTTCTGGAGCGTGCATGGCATGCCATTTCAGTTTGCAGGATCTTGGCAATGAGAGTTGCATTTCCTACAAAGATTTCCTTTTTTCTTTCACAGATTTGCAACACAAAGGTGTGTTTGTTCTGTGAAAACGCCTTTCTGTCTGCTGTCAGTAACAGTAATCCTTTCTTCCTTTCCCACTTTTATCTTCTTAATCTGTTAGTTTTCTATCAGTGAAAGTATGTTTTTGTATGGAAGTAAATAGTTTAATGATATTACTAGTCTGAAACAGATGCTGGTCTAGTGCATGGAGAGCGTTCTGCTCTTTTTCTCCTTCTTATTGCCAAATAATTCATCAGAAAACAACAAAACAGTTTTATTTTTCTGAACGAATCAGCTTAGTGTGTGTGTGTGTGTGTGTGTGTGTGTGTGTGTGTGTGTATGCATGTGCGTTGTGTTTTGCTGCCAAGTGCAAGGACAAGCAAACACATGCTATTAATGACCATAACTGATGGTCTGCCAGAGATTTATGAACCAGCTGGAGTTCATGTTGTCAGAAACACATCAAAACCAAATGCAGTGAATTTTTTAGATGTGAGACAATAAAAAAGGAATAAATCAGGTATTTATTGCTGCTGGAACGCAGAATGTTAAAGGAGGAAGTAGATTCTGACGATCTGTGTGTGTTAAAGTGCTGCGGAGACCTTTGTTTACCTGCAACGGTGGCGTGGACTGAGACTGGAAAATGTTGATTTTATCTGTGATGATTCAGAGACTTCGCTCCACATAAATGAAGTTTTGCTGCACAAACACCATCTGAACGCTGGCCCCTTAGGTTGACCTCTGACCCCACCTGACAGACCTCATTTAGAGTGGAGGACTTTGACCGGCTTCTGTGTGAACACTGAAGAGACAAGGAAAACATGAACTCTTCACTTGGTTTGTTCGTATGCAGCCTCACTAACAGGAAATCAGTCAGAGCCCGGATAGCGGACATGTTTGGCTCGTATCAGAGCTACGTCTGGTGCTCACAGCTCAGTTCCAGTTCTGGTAACTGGGACAGATGTGGTCCAGATGTTACCTGCCAGCCTGGCTTTGATTATAGCAAGTCTCTTGTGGGCCACATGTGTTCCAGATGTCAGTTGTCGTTCTGGACGTGTTTTGGCAGCCAGATTTGGGCCAATTTTTCCTGTCTGAGTCTGCGAAATCCACCGCTGATCGTCTTGGTTCAGACATCCGTGTTCCTCTCAAAGGGTAAACAAACGATGCTTCGGTAGCATCAGATTCATCCTCATTAGCTTCAGCTGATAACTGGTAGATGTAAGCATTTAGCTCCATCCTGGCGTTCAAATGAAAAGAAACGTTTAGCAACACAATAAAAGGAGGCTAGCAGCAAGCACTGAGGTCGAACGCAGACTGGTCTCATCGCAGACTGGTCTCATCGCAGACGGGTCTCATCGCAGACGGGTCTCATCGCAGACTGATCTCATCGCAGACTGATCTCATCGCAGACGGGTCTCATCGCAGACGGGTCTCATCGCAGACTGATCTCATCGCAGACTGATCTCATCGCAGACGGGTCTCATCGCAGACTGATCTCATCGCAGACTGATCTCATCGCAGACGGGTCTCATCGCAGACGGATCTCATCGCAGACTGGTCTCATCGCAGACTGATCTCATCGCAGACTGGTCTCATCGCAGACTGATCTCATCGCAGACTGATCTCATCGCAGACGGGTCTCATCGCAGACGGGTCTCATCGCAGACGGGTCTCATCGCAGACTGATCTCATCGCAGACTGATCTCATCGCAGACGGCTCCCATCGCAGACTGATCTCATCGCAGACTGGTCTCATCGCAGACGGGTCTCATCGCAGACTGATCTCATCGCAGACTGATCTCATCGCAGACGGGTCTCATCGCAGACGGGTCTCATCGCAGACTGGTCTCATCGCAGACTGATCTCATCGCAGACTGATCTCATCGCAGACTGGTCTCATCGCAGACTGATCTCATCGCAGACTGATCTCATCGCAGACTGATCTCATCGCAGACGGCTCCCATCGCAGACGGCTCCCATCGCAGACAGCTCCCATCGCAGACAGCTCCCATCGCAGACGGCTCCCATCGCAGACAGGTCTCATCGCAGATGGCTCCCATCGCAGACAGGTCTCATCGCAGACGGCTCTCATCGCAGACGGGTCCCATCGCAGACGGGTCTCATCGCAGACGGGTCTCATCGCAGACGGGTCTCATCGCAGACAGGTCTCATCGCAGACAGGTCTCATCGCAGACGGCTCCCATCGCAGACGGGTCTCATCGCAGACGGGTCTCATCGCAGATGGCTCCCATCGCAGACAGCTCCCATCGCAGACGGCTCCCATCGCAGACAGGTCTCATCGCAGACGGCTCCCATCGCAGACGGCTCCCATCGCAGACAGGTCTCATCGCAGACGGCTCCCATCGCAGACGGCTCCCATCGCAGACTGCAGAAAGAAAGCAAAGAAAGCAGCAGTCATGGTTGTGGTGTGTGTTGTGACACACTCCTGTGACAGAAGATGCAGCTTGACTGGCTCGGTTGCAGCGTGAAGACGTCTCGTAGTTTAAAGACCATCCAGAGATCCCAGGAGAAGAGTAGAGAAGAGGCGGTGAAGGAGTACAGATACCTGGGCTAAAGTTTTCATCCGACACATTTTTATGGAGATATCAGCAGCAGCTGTACGTCCACAGCAGCAGCTGTGAGGTGAGAAAGGACGTCTGCAGGATGTTCTGCTACTCGTCACCTTCTCCGTTAGCTGCTGATACAACATCATGAGCCTTTCAGCACAGAAAACGTCTGTATAACGTGGTAAAAGTCCACTCCAGGATCGTCAGACTACCGGACAGCCGATGGACAGATTGATGGATGGATGGATGGATGGACGGATGGACAGATGGATGGATGGACAGATGGATGGATGGACAAATCGATGGCATGGATGGATGGATGGATGGACGGATGGACAGATCGATGGAATGGATGGATGGATAGACAGATTGATGGATGGATGGATGGATGGACAGATCGATAGAATGGATGGATGGATGGATGGACGGATGGACAGATCGATGGAATGGATGGATGGATGGACAGATGGACAGATCGATGGATGGATGGATGGACGGATGGACAGATCGATGGATGGAATGGATGGATAGATCGACGGATGGATGGATGGATCGATAGACAGATGGATGGATGGATGAACAGATGGATGGACAGATGGATGGATGGATGGATGGACGGACGGATGAACGGATGGATGGACGGATGGATGGATAGATTGACGGATAGATGGATGGATCGATAGACAGATGGATGGATGGATGGACAGATGGATGGACAGATCGATGGATGGATGGATGGACGGACGGATGAACAGATGGATGGATGGACGGATGGATGGATAGATAGACGGATGGATGGATGGATGGACGGACGGATGGACAGATCGATGGATGGAATGGATGGATAGATCGACGGATGGATGGATGGATAGAATGGATAGATCGACGGATGGATGGATGGATCGATAGACAGATGGATGGATGGATGGATGGACAGATGGATGGACAGATCGATGGATGGATGGATGGACGGACGGATGAACAGATGGATGGATGGACGGATGGATGGACGGATGGACGGATGGACAGATCGATGGATGGAATGGATGGATAGATCGACAGATGGATGGATCGATAGACAGATGGATGGATGGATGGATGGATGGATGGATGGATAGAATGGATAGATCGACGGATGGATGGATGGATCGATAGACAGATAGACGGATGGATGGACAGATGGATGGAAAGATGGGTGGATGGATGGATGTACTGCAGCGGGGAAACTTGTAAAACCTGCAGCATATCCTGCTCTGTGGTGCAGGATGTTGACTCCTCTGCATTCAGGAAAAAATGCGATAAACTGCAGTATCAGTTTTTAAACCTACTCTGTGGGTCCGGATGCATTAGAAACTCTTTTATATGTTATATTAAGAGAATGTTTACTAATCTGAATACACATTATTTTACAAGTTTTCTGGATTCAGCAAATGAATCATCCAGAGGAGCGCATAAGATCAGAGCTGTTACTAAATGCTGGTAGATAAACGGTGGATTTTAAATTCTCTATATACCACACTAAGCAGACCAGACAGCACAGAGCTTGTGAACCTCTTTGGTGTATAGATTTTGTTTTTTGTAAATGTGTTGGGGTAAATAAAAGCCACAAAGCATCGACATGAAATCTGGCCTGGATGGGATTCTCCATCTCATGTAGCCCGTATATCTCATGCAGATGCACAAGCTGACCTCTGTTATGACACATATGCTGCACATATTCCTCTTTGTTTGTGGAAAATCACACCTTGTACAGACATCAGCTGTGACTGAAGAGCTGCCCAGTCTGTTTCTGGACAGCTACCAACTATTAAACCCGGAATCAGATGGAATTAATCATGACGAGCACAGGAACATGTGATATGAAGCCCCATGGGACCTGCAGACATTTCATCGCGCAGGCAGAAGTACAATCCATAGTTGCTGTCAGATGAAAGAAATGTTTGTCTTTCAAGTGACGCTCGTCTTTGATTTCCCACCAGTGAACTTTATCTCTAAGGTGTTTCCTGCTCTCACAACTTAAATCTTTCTACCTTATATAAGAAGAATGATTCACACTTTGCTATCATACACAGCCGAACAAGCTTCTATTATGTGAGAGCTAAAAGTGTTCAGACTGAACATCCTCTTCATGACCTGTTTAGTTTATTAAATCATGCTTGCGTGCTGCAAATTGCAGACTTATATTCCAGACAGGATATGGATGAGGTGTTTTTATATGTCTGCAGACAGAAGAATTCCAATCCTCTCCAAAATACCAAAACTAACTCACATTGTTTGGGTTGTTTTCCTAAAGGCTTGAATATTTAGCTGTAAATCATTTAAATGTCTCTACAAAAAACATCTTTACAGTTTGGAGGTGTGCATAAAGAAAATAGAGAGCTGCTACTAGCTGTAAACATGCAGTGACAGCCACATGATTAAATCCTATTTAGTTTAATAGCAGGAAAATGTTTTGAAAAGTACCAAAAAACACTTACAGCAGGTAAGTCAATTTGTTTAAATCCTTCTTGACAGGACAAAAAATAAAAAATAAAATTCCAAAAATACATAAAACTACTTCAGATTTCAGACATTTAATCTACAAGACAAATGACAAATTAAAAACAACAAAACATTTCATTAAAATGCAGAAAAAAACATCAAGCTAGTTCAAATTTAAGCTACATCCGCTCATTTATCCAGTTATAAAACTTGAGTAGATAAATATTTTAAAGCTTAATGGGAAGCAAAAGTCCAGTCATGGTCCACCTGATGTAAATATTAACAGATTAAATCATTTTATATTGTTCTTCTCAAACCGAAGAACACAATAACAGCAACGACTTCAAATAATTTCAAAATAAAAATAAAAAGCCAAGACACATCCATGCGTATAACCTGACTGGATTAAACACACCTCAGCTAAGTTAAGCTAAGATAAACTAAACTAAACTAAACTAAGCTAAACTAAACTAAACTAAGCTAAACTAAGCTGAGGTAAGCTAAGCTAAGCTAAACGAAGCTAAGCGAAGCTAAGCTAAACGAAGCTAAGGTAAGGTAAGCTAAACGAAGCTAAGCGAAGCTAAGGTAAGGGAAGGGAAGGTAAAGTGAATGAGGAACCAGTGACAACCTTCAACCAGCTACTTGTAAAGAAAACCGAGTTAAACCTGTGAATAAATAAACCAAGTGGAGTAAAAACGTCGCTGAGTTGTTGTTTTGTACTGAGATACTCGTCCTGTCCCGTTAATGAATCCTTGAAAATATCTTTTATGTTCTGTCTGTTGTAAACATGTAAAATTATGTTTTCTTATTGGGAACAAACAATCTCCTTTAGATCTGAAATGTGCAGAAACAGCTGCAGCCTGTAGACGTTTTTGCTTCTATAAGTTGTGTTTTATTTTATTTGCAGAAATGGGACAAATCCATGTGGATGTCTTGGAGGAGACGCACCGGTAACCCTTTCATGCCTCTTCATGGAACATTCAGAACAACCGTTGTCCTTGTGACAGTACCACACTACGCTAATGTGTTGCTAATAATCATGTCAGGAGGGAGGGAGGTATAACTTCCAAACATGGGATTCAGAGTTGAATATTATTTGTAAATTCAGTCCAACTCCACCGAAACATTAGAAAACCCACGATTTTTGCAACAAGTGTGTGATGAGTTAGATTCATAACTACAACTAATCAATGTGACCAGAAGCAAGTCTGCTACTATCAGTAACTCTGTTGAGATAATTACAGAGACCGTAGAGTGCATGCGGAGGCTTTGGACAATGCTTTTATGGGGGGGTGAAGTTCACCAAGAAACATCTCCAACACTCATCTCCATCATCGTAACGGGAGCAGATCTCCAGCTGCATGGACACATTACTGGTGGGACTCAGTCACGGACTCGTTCATGCAGCCGTTGCTCTCGCCTGCTATCTCTGCGTCCCCCCCCCCCCCCCTTTCTGCTCTCCGTTTTTCTCTACCCCTCTCGCTCTTTACTCTGTCTTTTGTGTAAGTGAAGCCGGGGCCTCCCAGTGACATGAGCCCTGCTCCTGTAAAACTAATAATGACTGAGATTTCTGCAGGCTTAGCATTCTTTCCCCCTTTCAGTGCAAGACACTGAGAATGGAGCGAGGGGAGGGGATGGGAAGGGGAGGAAGGTCTTGAGGTAAGGCAAGGGGGGGAGACACATGTCCTAGTTTGGGAGGAAGCGACTTGGGGAGATATGTGAGAAGGGAAGACCAGTGAAGCACAGGATGGAGAAAGAGACAGAGAGGCCCCTTTCCCTGAAACACTGCATGCCTTCATTGAGCATGGGTCAGTGCTACGGGAATCCTGCGTCCTCCCCAAGCATGTTGCACAAGTACATGTATGTAGAAAGATCCATACACTTGTCTTTTATGGCGTCTTCTCACCTTTCAAGGAATAATTCCTGGACGTGCAGTCCTGAAGAGAAGGCAGGGTTTGATCATGCGGTTTGAAGTGCATGCCTGAAGTCTAGACCAGCAGGCAAGCGCTTTCAGAGTTCATGCTTTGCAGAGGAATGTTTTCCCCTCCAACGACCCTGCAGGCAAGCAGAGAGAGAGAAACCGAAGAATATGAGACATGTCCCGACTGCATGTTGACACAACTCTGACAAATTCGCACAAAGATCACCAGATGTGCTTCAAGATGTACCGAGAGGGCAAGGGGGAGGTCTCTCCCTTGCCCTCAACGCTCTCCCCTCCCTCCTCTCCCTCTCTGAGACATGTGCACACGCCGTGCCAGCAGCAGACAGCTTCAGCGCTCAGCAACTGATGCACAGACAGCTGCTGTTTCGTCCCCTTTTCCCTTCCTTTCCTCCACTCTGTTCTAAACTTTTTCTCAGCCGGATATAAAGGCAGGTCCTGTTGGAGGGAGCGGGCTTGTGTAATCTCACCGGAGAGTCCCTGCCTCGGCCGGAAAGGCGAAAGAACAGGACCCAACAGCTCCTAAAGCAGAAACGCTGGAGTAGGAGGGAAAAGAGGGAACTTCTGGGAAGAGAAAGGAGATTTTCAGAGGAGAGTGGAGTTAAAGTTTCCACACCATGCCGGGCTGCTTAGTGCTGCTGCTGACCCTGTTAGTCGTCTCCGCAGGAAGTGATGCCAGAAAAATAAGGAAAAGAGGACTCAATCATAAGGTGAGGTCACCACATTCCCTTCTGACTTCACACATGCAGAAGTGAGGTTATATTTGGGTTTTTCTGCCTGTATGTTGCGGTGTGTTGAGTGTAAGTGGGTGAAAGCTCACGGCGCTGCAGGACGGTGCTGGTTCTGTAAGACATCAGGCGGTTCTGTGGCTGAGGTGAAAGGTGGCAGAGTTTACCTGGGACCTGAGGCGAAAAGCAAAGCGAAAGGCTGAGGTGGACTTCTTCTCTCAGTGATGAGTGGAAATAACTCAACCGTTAAAGCTTCATAATCAACCTGCTTTGTTCGTTTTTCTCTTTTTAACTTTGCTAGAAGGAGTAAAAGCAACAAGCTGCAGGTATGGAAGTATCATTCCTGAGGTTTTCTAGGCCATCTGGGATTTAATCAATTAAAAAGTTTTCATCTTTCTTGCTCTTTAAAGCTAAAATAACCAAAAAAAAAGTGCTGGGATTTTTCAGCCTTATATTAATTTCCTCTAATTTCTTATTTAATTTACAGTAAAATCTCATGTTTAACTGACTTTATGAAATGTGACGCGTTTTATTGTATGATTTATCAAAACCTTGTTGCACATTTCATGTGAGTTTTTGTATTTAAGCGACGGTCAGTGTAAAACTTAATGACTTCATGCTGTTTCTGTGAGAGATCTGGCAGTGCTGCTTAGTTTCCCAAACAAATTTAACAAACACCTCCCTAAAATATCTCATTTATGCGCATTCGATCTTTTTAAAGGTAGATAAAATATTGTAAAGTAGTTCTAATAAAAGAGAACATGAAAGCAGACTCATGCTGCTTGTGTCGAGGCAGTCTGGATCAGCCTGACCCAGAGTTTCTACAGAAACCAGATGCATGTTAGACATCAGCATGTTTAACTGTGATACTGTACGTCTCGGCTGTAATCTCTGAGCCAAATAAAAGAGAAACTCAGATTCTTTCAGACATTTTACTTTGATGCTCAGGCGTGAAAAATGTCCGTTTCTGAGCTGTGATGAGGATCGCTGTGGAATGTGCAGCAGGTTGGAATAAGTCACTAATTTTCTAGTTTCCATATGAGTAATTGAAGGGCATGCAGGATGCTGGGTATGTGTGTGTGTGTGTGTGTGTGTGTGTTACGGTGGATTATTCGGGCAGGAACTGAACTTGCAGGACGGGGCCTCTGCTTGTTAGCTCAGCTCAGTGTAGCTGATTGATCGTCTCTAACAAGGACTCACTGTAGCGTGGTGCCGTCTCTTTATTTCTCTTTCTTCTCTCCTCCACAACCTTTCATGCCTCAATGTTCTCACTTTCTGACTTGTTTATGCCCTCACTGGCCTTTTCTGCCTCTCATCCTGCTACTCCTCTCTCATATGAATTAGTCTCCCTGCTCATCCATGTACCTCCCAGCTTACCACCCTCCGTTCTCCTCCTTTCAGATGTCTCTCTGGTGTCCTCCTGCTCTCAGGATGGGCCAAAAGGACTGTCTCACTGGCCTTTGCTTCAAAGAAGCTGTAATTGGAACATGCTGAGATGTCTGTGGAGCTGAAGTTTGCCTTTTCCTCTCAAGCTTTCTCATCTCTGCATCTTTTTTTTCCTTCCCACACAGTTTCATTCATGGCTGTGCAGGAGTGACGTGCAGAAAGACAAATTATAGTCCCATAATGGTGTCTTAAAAGGTAAACTGGTGAAGCCAACAAACCAAGGACCACCAACAGACTCAGACCTTATTTAGTGTATTTGTTACCTTGATCCTCGTGTTTAACTGGCTTCAGTTTCAACCAGATTCATCAAGTCTGAACAACAGTAGGACAAAAACTAAATGAAGTCTACGCGCTTAAAGGAAACAGAAGCATCACAGATGGTTGCATGGAGGTTGCTGATGTCTGTTTTTTATCTTAACAAAACTTTTAAAACTGTAAAATAAATAAAATGTTGAGAAAACATGCTACAAACAGATAACCTCTCTGTAAACGGTTTCAGAGCTGCTTGTCAGCACTTTCTGTTAAAGTTAAAACCAATAAGAGAAAACATGAAACTAGAGAAGTCTATAACTGAGCACCAATCCATCCCAGGAAAAAAAGATCCAGACATTTCTGCTTGTGTTCTTCGTTTTGCTCCTTGTTTCAGTAAAGCTTTGAGACGAGGAAGAGACGTTTCTGCTGCTATTTTTGTCCCCATTATGTCCAGCGTGTCCCCAGATTCCCTAACAAAGGCTCATTAGTTTCACCAAACCCATTAACATGCAGTGAACTTGGGACTCTGGGGCCCCTGAGGATCAGCGTAGTTGGCTGCTTTACCCAGCTGGTAATTTAGCCAGCCTTGTTAATTAAAAGTGTTGATTCATACCAACATGTACATTCTTAGTGAGCATTAAAAATCTATTAAATTCTTTTTATATATTTTCTACATTTCACTGGATAAAACTGGATTTTCTATGCACTTACTAGATATCTTATTGTCTGTGCAGGATTTGACATAATATCAGATAATATTAGCGAAGTGCTCCCTTCGTCTGGGTGCAGGTCTCTGCAGGAGTGGATTATTTATCTCACCTGAATAAAAACCCAGGGCAGGATGACAACACACACAACCAGAAACAGACTAACAGTCACTGAGGCGAGGAGTAAAGGTGTCACTGGGACATGCAGGACGAGGAAATGACAACAACCTGGCAGACAACAAAAGAAAGAAAGTGTTTTATATGCAAATGAGGAGCATGTGAAGCAATCAAGGCCTGTTAGACGAAGGTGGATTTTCTCTCATCCAGGAAAGAGTTTCTACGAGGGTTCACATCTTAAGACCCTTTTCTGCTTCCCTACGTACATAAAACTTCGTCATACATCGCCATCCTCACACTTCTGAGCATCTTTTACGTTGCCATGGTTGCGAATCTGTTCATCCACTAGTGGGCAGTGTTGAGTTCAGTTTTGGCACCCTGTTTCTGCGTCAAGTCGTGGATAACAAAGCCCCTTGAAAACAGACTAAATTATCCCAACGCAGGAGACGGACACAACTGTCCATCTGTTTGCGTGCCCTTCTTCTACATTGAGCATAAATGAGGGTAAATCACCATGGTAACCTACGCTGAACGGCTGACATTCTCCGGAGCAGGTTACGTTCTGGATAAGAGATCAGCCAGTATAAAAGCACAACCTGTTAACCAATGGAAAATGGTCGCCCATTCCCATCCTGTCGGAGGCCGCAGAAATAAAGAGTTTTTAGGGACGGATGCATCCTGTTAATGAAGCAGAAAAACCTTGTCGCTGATCACTGATAAATGTTTCTTTTCTTCACTCGGTGCTGAATCCGTTCAGCTGCAGTCGGGTTGAAAATCAAATCGAAAAAGCGAAAACGGGGATTTTTTTGTTTCACAATTTTAAAATCGATTTTTTTTTTTTGTTAAAAAAAAAATCCTTTTTTTTTCCAAATACATAAAAGTAATCCATTAAAAAAATGTTTTTGTCATTTTTATTGATCTTTTTACTTGTCTCCTTGTTACAGCAGCAGAATGATGGTCTGGCCACTTTTTTTCCTCATTAAAATTAAGAAAAATGACGAGCAAAAAAAAGTTTTATACATTTATTTTGTTTTTAATCTACAAAATTCAGAATTATCGAAGAATTGTGAGATCGCAATTTAAATTGAATCGGCACCCAAAAAATTGGAATCGAATCGGAACAAAAGCATGTCGTCACAGCCCTACTGATAAATGTTTCTGTTCTTGACTCGGTCCCAAATCAGCTGCAGTCGGGTTGCATTCAAAGTAATGAGAGTACACACACATGCAACAGTGTTCAGGAATGAATCCTCCGACACAGATCACGTTCACACGGGAGGCTGATCCTCAGAAGAACTGAATGAAAAGCAGAAAGGAAAAGAATGAACGGAGGCGTGGAGTGAAAGTGAACGATCAGAGTTCTGTTTGCTGATATTCTTCCATAACTTAATGTTCTGTAATCTCGTGGATTTACGCTTCAACAGAGTCGGCTAATTCCCGCCGGCGTTTCTTCCTGGCTGTTGCTATGGTAACAGCGCTGCACGATGTGTTTGAATTCTTCATATTTCAGAATAGTTGTCTGCAGCTGCTTGAGGGTTTCTCCATGACTGTGATTGGCCAGGTGCTGCAAACTCCACCCCTTTTTATGCGAGGACCCTCTGGTGGAGATTGACACCAGCTTCGTAGCGCCGTTTATCAGGATGGCGAATCTCTGGGAAAGGTTAGTTCCAGAAATCCAACATAAACTAAAAATAAAACCCATAAAAGATGACATAAAACACAGCATAGCAGGAAGAGTGTGAAGATAAAGGTGTTAGATCAGTGGTGAAGGCTGCAGAAGCAACAGACAAAACCGCATCAAAAGGACATTTTATTTTATTTTGCAACCTATTTATCACAAAATAATTAAAATTTATCTCAACAATATTCAGACTAAAGGAATCAGACCACCACGCCATCAGAGTGAGGAGTGAAATCATGAAAAAAAACAATTAAAACTGAACCAAATATAAACCAGAAACCTGCATGACTATCACACACACATCCATACACACCCCAACACACACACTAGAATGAATGTTTAGTCTCATCCAGTCATAACAGAGTCTGGATCAGATATTTGCCTGGACATGTTAGCGTGCAGAGTCTGGCATCATAAATCTCTTTATTTCTCTGATGTGATGTGGATCCTTCTGACGCCACCTGTTCCAAAGAAAAATGCACGAAACCGTCGCGCTTCTTGTTCTCTGTCCTGCTGGTCGACTTGCCCCGGGGCTGCTGACAAAACAAACACACTCCGCATATACTGAGGCAGATTTAAAACTTTATTGGCATGAATATTACTTTAGGAAGCACCTGCTGGGCAGAGTTCCAACCGCGGCTTTGTGCAGGCGTCTTTTCATGACATGAACTCGGACAGATAAGCAGAAAGGGAAGCTGTGAAGGTGTGTCGACAAACCGGAGACGCTGCTTGTGGCACCTCTTTCATCGGACAGCAGGAAGTTTCTTCCCTTTTCTACTCTATAAAGCTTTGAAGAACCGTGATGAAGACCTGATAGGAGGAGACGAATCAGCCAAGAGAAGTTCATCTGGAACTTATTTGCTCAACGACTCGTCTTTTCCAGGATGAAACACAGCATATTTCATCACATGCAGCATCGGACGATTCCGCTTTGTGAGTCCGTCTTTAAACGTCGCCACAGCATCTACAAGTTGTGGCTGCTTTAACAGTTTGGAGCACAGTAAAACAGGAGTTAATCATCCAGTAAAGCCGTTTTGTGAGACGGCGTCTCTAGCAGAACTAATCCCAATCAGATGATGCGGGTCAGCAGCAACGCCACACTTAACTTTTCAGCCAATCACTGCTTAGCGCCATAAGTTAGCATAGCAACTTTCTCTTTTCATTAGTGTCCTGTTTCCCTTTTTGCCTTTTTTACTATTTTCTTTTATCTCTTTTTTTCTTTTTGAAGACTGTGGTAAATTCTGTAAAAGAATTGAAGATATCAATAAAAAAAAAAATAAAAAAAACATAAGTTAGCATACACACACTAAAGCCATAAGCTCACTTCTGTGTCTGCTGTTGCTTTCATAACCAACCACGCTGTTTCTACGGCGGTAAAAGGCAGCGAGCGATAGTCCAAACAGTCTTCCTAAAATCTGTAAATCTGTTCAGTTGTGTGAATCCCACCTCATCTGGATCGGCTTCATCGCTAGCAATCGCTGCTGCGCCGCTGTGGAACTCGTTCCCGCCTATTCGTCAAACATCTCAGCCCCGACTGATTTACAGGCTGTCTGTATCCTCACAACTTAGCTTCCATTAGCTCTTTGTGTGTTTTTCTGTCTTTCCTTCAGTCTGAATGACAGAAATTAGTTCTGACAACCCAAAAATCTAAACGGGAGCCTGCTAGGATTAGAGATCCGGAGCTTTAAGTTGACATTTCTGTGTTTTTTTTCTTGACAGCTGAATCTGTGGTTCCAGCTCTGGGTTTGTATATGTGTGTGTCTGTGTGTGCATGCATCTTTGCACAAAGGAAGCTGAAATCCTTCATATCTGTCTGTGATCTCAGTGCAGAACCAGAACCGATCTCTTATCAGCTGAGTTGCGGAGCCAGAGAGGGTCTCTAGTGGCATCACCCCACAAACGCCTCTCACGCCATCGGACGAGAGCCGAGAAAAAAGGGAAATAAAAAGGAAGAAGGAGTGATCTTGCTTCTACTTTTCAACGCCATCAACAGTGGAATAAAGATAGAAAAGAAGAGATAAAGTTACAGACTCCCTCTGTGCCCTCAGAGGGGTCTGAGCTTCACATGCAGGCCTGCTGGCGGTGCCTCTATAGGAGGGCAGCGCCGCAGACGGGACTGTAAATAAACAATGTGAACATCAGAGTGATGCGAGCAGGATGGTGTGATGGCGCTCCGGATTAGAGGACAGAGGGATGTCTGGTAGAAAGTGCACTGACAGTGAAGCTCTTGCAGTAACAGATGAATGAAGCGGCAGCTGGAAAGTACAGTAAAGAGTAAAGAGGCCCGTCGACTCCAGGGCCAGTTTTTCATTTTGTGCAACTTTGTGTGTTCAAATTGTGTACGAGTGCTGTAAGCTCCCACTTTACCCAAACACTTACCATTACATAAACAGGAAGCCATGCTTGACTTTTTATAGGAGAGGCTCAAAGAGTGCAGATCGGATATGAGGCAAGGGGATAAGGGCTCGCCGCAACCATCCAATCAGCAGACTTTGTAATCCTCATTCATGAATGTAATCAGGCCAGCTGACTGCTGGGAGTTAGAGGCTGTGCAGCTCTTTGTCTTATTACCATCATTTAAATTAATTAAAAAAGTTTTATTGCCCATTTTTCATGAGCCAGTGAGCCCAAACCAAACAAAACACCACAAAGAGAAAAGTGTTTGAAAAGTTCACACACACCAGAGTCTTTATATATTTAATATTTAGCTTTGTGGCTCCATAAAGCAGATGTTTGTCTTGGTTTTCTGTATAAAGCAGACAAAGCGAAGTGAAAACGCCGCCAGATCAGTTCCACGCGTCTCTGATGCTGCCCCCTGGTGGCAGACATATGTCGTGACATGCAGACATAGCGCGAGGACGAGGAGGTACGTTTAGTGGCAACATGTGTTCCAACATTACAAAGTAACCTTCATGGACACGGTTCTCCAGGTTGCATTAGTTATATGTAAACACATCATATTCATTTGAAACCCAACAGGTTCCTGCTTACGACGACGTCACACGTTAGAATATCAAATGATCATCACATAAGAGCAAAACTACTCATCTATTTTCATCTTTTCATGCCTTTTTCTCAGTTTGACTAGATATAAGTTTCATCTCGATGCCTGGAATCATTTTTAGGGTTTGAATCAGAATCAGAAAGACTTTTATTTCCATTGTTTTGAACGATTCACAGACTAGGAACTTGTTTCAGTGATAAGGTGCTAAATAATAAAAATAAGAATAAAAACATTGAATAATAATAATATATAAAAGTAGAAATACAGCTATTTTACAACTATTTTACAAATAAGAATATGAATATGAACTGGAAAACCACAGGGAGGAAACAACAGACGTCCAGAGGAGCACAAAGTCCGAGCACCTTGTGGATTTCCAAACTTCTCAGATAAAGTCGAACCACACCACAGAGCTGAAATCTAACTTTGTCTTCTTTCTCCGGTTGTAACTTTCTAACGTCTAAGGCAGGGGTGTCAAACCCCAGTCCTCGAGCGCCAGTATCCAGCAGGTTTTTGTTTTCTCCATGCTCCAACACACCTGACCGAAATCCATAAACATGCTGACAAGAAGCTGCTGGATCCATTTGATTTGAATCAGCTGTGTTGGTAGAAGGAAACAACAAAAACCTGCCGGATACGACCCTTTAGGACTGGAGTTTGACACTCCAGGTCTAAGGTCTGAGAGCGCGAGCGTTTCCTGGCTGGTAAATTAAGATTTTGACTACGTTGGCGTCTGTTTGCCAGTTTTAACCATGAAAATGAAACACACTCTTCTAATTGGAGTGTTTGTGACTCAGCAAGTAGAATCAATCTGCTTCACTGCGGTGCATGAATGTGTGTTTAAATCAATGAACGTGGCTTGTACAGTAAATAAGAAGAGAAAGGCTTTGTTGATGTCGTTCATTCATCAAATACTGACCTCAAATTCTCATCAGAAGACTTTCACTGCTTCCAGCAACATGTGGGCTCTCATAATAACCTTTACAAGCTGCAACCAAGCCTCACTTTGCTCCCTCCATCATTCCACGGTGAAAATTCACTCCAGCCACAACCTCTAATAACCATCCACCCACTCGGCTCACAGCTGCCAGGTCAAATGAGTGTGTGTGGAAAGTGTGTGTGTGTTTGCGCTTTGCGTTTGGTTTCCAGTTGGGTTGGAGGAGCAGTGTGTAAGCCTGCCAAACAAACAGCTGTGCAACCCACAGCCAGAAGTACAAATCTTCAATCTTCTCAGCTGCTCTCCATCTTTTTTGGTTTTTATTCATGGAAACTTAAAGATGCACAAATAAATGTTTGTATGATTTTTTATGGAAAAGAAAAAAACATTTTTACTGCCTGTCACATGAACCGCAGCAGTGGAAAAAACTGAAATGTGATCATATGAGGTTGATGCATCGTGTGGAAATATGAAAGCAAATGTGCATACGAGGGGCGGCTGTGCTTCTGGAGGTTTTGTTCTAATAATTCCCATGTGTGCACAGCGAATGTCCACGGCAGCACAAAACATGTGATACTCCAGACCAGCAGAACAAGTTCCTCCACATATTCTGCCCCAACCACGCCCAAACCAGCGTGGAAACCAACAAAGCTGCAGCTTTTTAGAGAAAAATGTTGTGTGTTGCCGTTAGTCTGTGTTTAATGTTTCCAAAGCAGCTGGTGTGAAAGTTGGTCCAGTGTCATGTGTCCCGTTTCCTCCCTTCAGACTCACTGGAGTAACTCTTCTCCCCACCATCAATCCCGTTTCCAGTCCAGGTCGAGACATCGGCGGTTTGTCGAGGTCACCTTCATGTCTGAGTTGCAGCTTCTCTGTGATGAACGAGGCTCGGCCAGGTGTGTTGCTGCCATCTGGTGGCTCACAAACAAACCAAGCACGATGCAGAGGACATCCAGGAAACCAGGGGTGGCCAAAGTCCGTCCTGCAGGTTTTCTCTGAGTCCCTGCTCCAACACACCTAAATCACATTAAACGGATCCAACAGACGTTCTGCTCAGTGGCTCATTAATTTGAGTCAGGTGTGTTGGAGCAGGGATGCATGGACAAGCTGCAGGATTGTGGCACACGGAGCTGGACAACCCCGGTGTAAAAATGGGGGTCATGACCCAAACGGAAAGCGAACCACACCCCCAGGTGGGCCGTTAATGTGTGTTCTTCTCTGCCTCTCAGGACTACGAGTACCCCAACCATCCTCAGTCCACACAGCACCAAAAGAACGACCGGTGTCCACCGCCCCCCCAGATGCTGCCGGAGCGAGCGTGCGAGGTGCCAGGCTGCCGCTCAGACTCCGAGTGCGAGCGGCACAAACGCTGCTGCTACAACGGCTGCATCTACGCCTGCCTGGAGTCCGTCCAGCCGCCGCCAGGTCAGCTGACTGGGATTAGATTCATTTTCACATTAATCCAGATGTTTACGTTTAATCCTCAGTTTTTCCAGCTGTTGCTCATTTTCTTTGTGTCTTGGGAGCAGTGCTGGACTGGCTGGTGCAGCCCAAACCTCGGTGGCTGGGGGGGAACGGTTGGCTGCTCGACGGCCCTGAGGAGGTTCTGCAAGGCGAGTGCACGCACCTCACTGATCAATACGTTCAGCTGGAGCGAACACTCACTGTAGATCAGTTTCTCTGCATCTGAGGCTTCAGCAGCTTCAGTTTAACCGAGTAAAAGAGAAAAGTTGATGGTTTTAATGAGCTGTGTGTGATGCCACCACACTTCTACCCTCCTCCTCAGTGTGTCATGCATTTTGGGACATTTCCTGTGTTTATTGGGAATAAAAGGAGTTTGGATAATCCTCCTCAGCTGAATTTGAAGCTTTAAACATCTTCAAACAAAGCAGACTTGCTCTAATTCAGGGATCCTGCAGTCCTTCCAGGCCCACCTGTCCTGCAGACTTACTCAGCAGCCGTACTGGACGAGTGCGGAGTTGTCAGACACCCATTTCATGTGAATCAGGTGTGTTGCAGCAGGGCAGCATCTGATGCCTGCAGGATAGCGGGCCTTGAGAACCAGGGTCGGGGCTCACTCCTCTAATTCATCCTCTATGCTTGCAAACTCTTTTACTGCACTCTCAAAGCTTTTGGGATGTTTGTCCAACAGCTGAGGCGTGCAGCACGACGGAGGACGGAGACGAGCCGCTCCATTGTCCTACAGGCTACGAATGCCACATCATCAACCCAGGAAACCCTGCAGCGGGCATCCCAAACCGGGGCCAGTGCATCAAGCAGCGCGGTAACTCCGGTACAGCTCCAGTAACTTTGGCCTTTAGCTAAAAGTCACATCCAGACTTTAAAAGCATCTTTTAGTTTCATTTTCTGCACCTCATGTGTATTTATGCAATTTAAAAGTTAAAAGTTCCTCCCTTTTATAAAGCAGCAGTGTGTGTGTGTGTGTGTGTGTCTGCGGGGTCGGGACGCTGGGCAGCTGTCCTGAGTCTTGGCAGACTACTTACTGTCAGGCGCCAGGTTTCTTATTTTGAATCCATCTATAAATACACAAAGTGCAGCGGCCTGGCAAATCACTAGAATGCTGCGCGATGAACTGATGATGTGTGGCTCAAGCTGTTGGCAGGAACATCAAACTAATGATTTAATGGAGAAAACCTGCTGGATAATCTGTTATTTCACTTTACAAAGAGCATTTGCAGAAGAATGTATGTGAGAAGAATTTATTTCTTGTTTGTTTTGTTGTTGGTCTCGCAGATGGACGTGGTCTAAGGCACAAATACTTTAAGGACTACAAGGACTACTTGGGTAAATAGTGAGCGAGGACGGCGTTACGGTGGCCGAGAACTGCAAAATAATGTTACATATTTACATCA
Organism: Telmatherina bonti; assembly: GCF_933228915.1. Taxonomy (NCBI): domain Eukaryota; kingdom Metazoa; phylum Chordata; class Actinopteri; order Atheriniformes; family Telmatherinidae; genus Telmatherina; species Telmatherina bonti. The sequence goes on along the minus strand of NC_136620.1, from coordinate 39,728,238 downwards.
CAGAAACCATATTTACATGTAAACAAAAAAATACAGTCTTGAAACACTTTTATCAACAAAAAAAACCCAGCTTTACCTTAACTCAAAACGAGGACAGTTTTTTTCTTGCGAAACACGATGCAAGTCCTGGAAAAACAAGTTTTAGGGACATTTTGTGGAGACAGAAGAGAACTTTATGGACAGTGCATTGACAGTCTACACAATGTCCGCTTGTCTTTGCAGACTCATTCATTCATTAACCGCTGAGTCCGATGAAGGGTGGCGGGGAAGCTGGAGCCTATCCCAGCAGGGTACACCCTGGACAGCTCGCCAGTCCACCTCAGGGCCACACAGAGACACACAACCACTCATGCTCACCACAGAGTAACCAGTTAACCTAACATGAACGTCTTTGGACGGTGGGAGGAAACCCGAAGATCCCAGAAAGAACCCACTCATACACAGGGAGAACATGCAAACTCCACACAGAAAGGCCACTGTTCAAGCTTCGCTCCAGCCGAGGATCAAACCAGTGACCTTCTTGCTGTGAGGCCACAGTGCTGACCACTATGCCACCGTGGAGCCCAAGCTGAAATGAATGATGACCAATTCAACGCCATCCGACTGGACCTTCTCGTGTTTATGGAGAGGTTACCAAACATAAGCAGAACTTTGTAGCTCCTCCGTCATGTGTAGCTGTGTCCACAGTCACCAAAAACTAACCCTGAAACTTGGAAGTAGTCTTCAGAAAACTCCTCCGCTGGTTCAGCTGCTGGATGGTTTCAGACACCAACTGGTTTGTCCCCACTTCCAACCCAGCAGGTCACGTCTCTGGAGCTGCCTTTCAGGACTTTGTAGAAGTGTTTTGTTGGTAAAATGTGTTCAGGAATGTGTTTTTGTTTACATGTAAACATGGTTGCTTGTGTGTAAACGTGCATGGTGACGATGTAAACGTGTTTCACGCCACCGTTTAACAGACTTACAGGAAACAAAGCTGATCCGCTCTGCATCACTGCTTCTCCTTTCTTACAGGATCCACCTTGAACAACGCTGTAGGTTATGAGAAACATCATCACAAGCACCTGGGATGAAGTACGTTTTCAGCCAAAAACACATCATTTCGGTCTTCCTCTACAGAAAACTCTCTTGTGTCGTTTCCTTTCTCAGATCGACCACAGCTCAGATTCAGCTACAACCTAAAACCTCGGACATCGACCCAGTCCCGTTTGATCTGCTCACACAGAACCAGGATCACATCTTACCGACACCCCCCCCCCCCACCTCGCAGCTTCATCTCAAACCTGTCCTTTCTGAGACAAGTCTGATGTTCCTCATCATGCAGCCGAAGGAAAACAAGCTTTCCTCTGACGCCTGTGACAGCAGGGATGAAGGTGTTGATGAAAAAGCAGAGGAAGGGGGGGGACGACGTGTGCCAAAGCCGTTAAATCAAAACTCTGAAAGAAAACACGAATCCAGCTCCACTTCTTTACAGCCTTCCTTCCCTTGTGCCTGGTCAGCAGAGACCATCCAGCCCTCTCCCATCCTCAGAGGAACTCAGCTGAAAAAGCTTCAACAAAGCAGGAAAATCCATCTGAAGGGTAAATCTCTGAATCTAATCCAGATGTGATTGGTCGTTCAGATTACCAGCAACATTTATCTGAAGTAACTCTTCATGAGTGGGTGGATCGTCACACATATGAAGGATTTAGAACTACTATGGATTTGTTCTGCAGCTATAAGGTGCTGACGTAACTGTAAAATGTAATAAACCAGATGCATAAAGAGCTTTATGGAGGGAAAAAATACTAAAAAAAGTAGTTTAAAATACACGTCAATGCATAAAACTCCACAAGTAAACATGGTACTAAAAGATTCAGAATATCCCTTTAAAATGTAGAAAACCTGAACTAGATCTGGGATAAAGGTGTTTTATTAACGAAGCAGTTGAAAATGAGTAGTCTGCGTATTAAACGACCAGTAAGAGTCCCTGATGTGCCACAAGACCGTAACATAAACGCACAAATTCTTTTTAAAACAATCTAAACATCCTTTATGTTTTTCCGTGTTAGATGTTAACTGGGATGGTTCTCTGGTCAGCTGCCACCTAACCGAACAATAAGCTGGTCACCTGATGAGCTGAAGGTGTCAAACAAACGTCTGCGTTTCTCTCCGACTGGTTGCTGCTGTGTGTATTCTAAATAAACCTCATGATAAAATCATCTGTTGACTCCTATTTTCTCCTTTTGAATCATTTGAAATGTTGACAACGTTTCATGTAGTGATGAAAAAAACACTGCAGAGCTTCACCAACCCGATGCAGTGTTGTAATAAGTGCTTATAATGAGATTTTAGTCATTAAGTCGCCGTTTAGGTGGGACAGGAACACATTACACACAGCAGAAAGCAGTTTGTTTCGTCTGGCAGTTCATCAGCGTCAGGAGGTCTTAAACAGATGTATGGAAAGCAGAGGTGGGAATTCCTGGTCCAGAAAGTAAAAAGCAACTGTTAGTGAAAACACCTGTTTTAAATGTACAGGTAGATCCAGAAACACGGCAGGACTTTTATTTTCCGGACCAGGAAAAGACTGCCACCTCTGATGAAAAGGGACGTTTCTGCACCGAATGGTTCCTTACAGCGGTGGTTCTGGGGGCGCGAGATCATTATTAAAAATATATATCTTACATTTATCAGATAGTTTGGGGACTTTAATCAGGGTTGTCAACACTTAATAATTATGCAGATGAATCTGTGGATTAGCACCTTAATTTTTAGCACATTTATGCAAAAACAAAGTCAGGACATGAAGCTTAAAACTCCGCCTCTGATGTTCTGCTCCATGACTCAGGTGTGTTGGAGCAGGGAAACGTTGAAAACCTGCAGGACTGAACTGAGTGTCCAGCATCATCTCAGCAGCTGTCTGTGCGGGTGGAAATGTTTGTCCAAACTGTTTACAAAGCAGACATAAATGCACCAGATGGGGCGACTAAACGCAGAATAATGAGGTGAAGCTTGTGTTGGAATTTTTCTGTTATTAACAACGAATAAATGTTGACGTGTCTGAATAAGAACAACAATGTCATTGGCTGTTTGCATCGCTGGAGCCCTCAGTCACCCAGTTGTTTCCATGGCAACTGCCCTGCAGCCCATGTAGCCGGTGTGGAGCATCCCCATGATGAAACACCGGAGATGAAAAAATCAAATAAACTTTAAAACAATGAGATTAAAAAAGCAACAAGTATTGAAGTTTATTAAATTAATTCATCAAACCAATATGCAAAACCATAAAAACATAACAGAAAAACTTTAAGATGAATGATTTCATGTTTAAAAAACTAAAAATAAGGACTTTAAACAAAATTCTAAGTTGTTATTTTTTAATAATGAGTTTTTATCTCATGATGATCACATTTCACCCATGATTATTACTTTTCCAATCATAACTGAGTTTCATAATAACTTTTTGTTAAATCTAATAAATCAAATTTTATTTCATAATTATATGGGTTTTTTATTGTATTTTTTATTTTAATTGTATTTATTTGTTGTTGTTTTTTAAATGAAAATTAGGAGTTTTTATCCCATGTTCATGGCTTTTTATGTTAACTTTTGTGACTTTTATGAAATGTGGTAGAAACGTGCGCAGACAGGCCTGCTCCTGCGGGAACTCTGCAGCAGGTAGCGTTCCTGCCACGTGGAAAATGTAGAGCTCACCTGGTGCCAAACTCCATCTTTGTCCCGCGGTGTGTCATATACGTGCACGCGCAGAAAGCTGCGTCAGAAAAAGCACCAAAAAAAGCGCAAACAACGTGACTGTGCGTCTGGATCAGCTGCGCATCACGGAGACCTCAGCTGTCTCCAGCCGGGTTGTCATGTCGCGCGCAGACGTCTCATCACTGCAACTGTAGGTGTTTCCACCTGGGAAATAATCTCTCGTGGCAGAAATGACCACGAGCGCGCGCGGAAAGTCACCAGAGAAAAGGTTTGTGGCAAATATTCCTGAAAAAGTCTTAACTTTGTAAATATTTACAGAGTTTCTTGTAATGAAAAGCTAAAAAAGCAGAAACTCCACGTGATCAACCTGCATGTTTACTGAATCTGATATGTTTCATATGAGCCGCGCACGCGCCCAGAAGGTGTCAGTGTGGTTTGCATTACTGAAGAGCAGCTGTGGCTGTCTGTAAACCTGCTCATTCATGTCATTCACATTGTTTTTACGAGCTTCTCAAGGACAAGCAGGACGGAATGAGCTTCCATGCCGGAGTTTTATCCCCTGGTTCATCCTGAGGAGTCATTCCAGAATACTTTCCATGCATTTCCATGTTTTCATGTTCTGTTTTGTCTTGTCTTGTTTCTACAGGAATGGCTTTAAAAACGAGCTGGATCAGCCACTAAAGGAGAGGAAATGCACCTTTCCCCTGCTGATCAAGGTATTTTTATTCCTTACGATGTTTACAAGCTATTTTCTGTGCTAGAAGTTTTATCTGTTTTGTGGAGGAGAGTCTGCCCCAACGCAACCAAACACCCCGTTTCCATCTACAGGCCATAAAATAAATGTTATTCATGTGATTGTGTGTCCACAGCAGATGGGATTTATTATGGAACATATTCTAACTTCTAATAATCTTGGCTTGCACCAGCGAACCATCTGAGGGATGTGCCCTGTTGGTTCCTGGGAGCAAAACTAACCCTCTGAAAGGCTGTCGGGGTCCTTTGCTTTGGCGTAAACTCCATTATTTCCTCTTCCTGGAAAGTTTCAGACACACTGATGCAGCAGAGAACAGATTCAGTCCCGTCCCTGCCCTCCATGGAGAGATTAGCATGTTTATGCAGTGTTTTCCTGTTCCTGGGGGTTTCCTGGGGGGGGGGGGGGGGGGGGGGGGGGGGGGGGGGGGGGGTGCGAGGCAGGCGAAGGAAAAGAATGAAGGAAGTTCCGTCATAAAGCCGTCATACAGAAGCAAAGACTCAGATGCATGCCGTACACATACACGACTGCCTGAAATCTGCTTTAATCAGTCTGATCTTCTCATCCATGGCAGCCTGGTTGCTGCCTGGTTGCAGGCTGGTTGCAGACTGGTTGCAGATTGGTTGAAGACAGGCTGCAGCCTGGTTGCTGCCTGGTTGCTGCCTGGTTGCAGACTGGTTGCTGCCTGGTTGCTGCCTGGTTGCAGACTGGTTGCAAATTGGTTGCAGACTGTTTGCAGCCTGGTTGCTGCCTGGTTGCTGCCTGGTTGCAGACTGGTTGCAGACTGGTTGCTGCCTGGTTGCTGCCTGGTTGCAGACTGGTTGCGGCCTGATTTCACCTGGTTGCAGACTGGTTGCAGCCTGGTTGCAGACTGGTTGCAGACTGGTTGCAGATTGGTTGCAGATTGGTTGCAGACTGTTTGCAGCCTGGTTGCTGCCTGGTTGCAGACTGGTTGCAGACTGGTTGCTGCCTGGTTGCAGGCTGGTTGCAGACTGGTTGCGGCCTGATTTCACCTGGTTGCAGACTGGTTGAAGACTGGTTGCTACCTGGTTGCAGACTGTTTGCAGCCTGATTGCTGCCTGGTTGCAGACTGTTTGCAGACTGGTTGCTGCCTGGTTGCGGGCTGGTTGCAGACTGGTTGCTGCCTGGTTGCGGGCTGGTTGCTGCCTGGTTGTGGCCTGATTTCACCTGGTTGCAGACTGGTTGCTGCCTGGTTGCAGACTGGTTGCTGCCTGGTTGCAGATTGGTTGCAGACTGTTTGCAGCCTGGTTGCTGGCTGGTTGCAGACTGGTTGCAGCCTGGTTGCTGCCTGGTTGCAGGCTAGTTGCAGACTGGTTGCGGCCTGATTTCACCTGGTTGCAGACTGGTTGCAGACTGGTTGCTGCCTGGTTGCAGACTGGTTGCTGCCTGGTTGCAGATTGGTTGCAGACTGTTTGCAGCCTGGTTGCTGCCTGGTTGCTGCCTGGTTGCAGACTGGTTGCAGACTGGTTGCTGCCTGGTTGCGGGCTGGTTGCAGACTGGTTGCGGCCTGATTTCACCTGGTTGCAGCCTGGTTGCAGACTGGTTGCTGCCTGGTTGCAGACTGTTTGCAGCCTGGTTGCTGCCTGGTTGCTGCCTGGTTGCAGACTGGTTGCTGCCTGGTTGCGGGCTGGTTGCAGACTGGTGCGGCCTGATTTCACCTGGTTGCAGACTGGTTGCAGACTGGTTGCTGCCTGGTTGCAGACTGGTTGCTGCCTGGTTGCAGATTGGTTGCAGACTGTTTGCAGCCTGGTTGCTGCCTGGTTGCAGACTGGTTGCTGCCTGGTTGCGGGCTGGTTGCAGACTGGTTGCTGCCTGATTTCACCTGGTTGCAGACTGGTTGCTGCCTGGTTGCAGACTGGTTGCTGCCTGGTTGCAGATTGGTTGCAGACTGTTTGCAGATTGGTTGCTGCCTGGTTGCATGCTTGTTGCAGATTGGTTGCAGGCTGTTCAGGATGGCAACGGTGAAAACCTTTGAACATCATGGTAAATTGGACAGAGCTGAGGTGTGTGTGAGGCTTAGTCTGAAGATGCTGTGTGTGGAATCAGGGTGTCAGTTTAAAAGATTTACTTGAATTCTAAGTTAAGATATCGACGCAAAGCATTTGCGTCATTGCAGAATACAGACGCAGAGATGCTTCACACCCTCAGAAACACTCAGACTGGAGCAAGCAGCTTGTTTTTACGTGTGAGGCTCTTACAAATGATGACTCACTGCTTATATCCAGTTTTTCCATTTATATCAGGCGCTTTTATTAGATTCTTCCAGATGCATGCAACAGTTTATGAAGAGCGTTTTATAACCTCTCATGTCTCAGATGCAGCTTTAAAAAGTCTGAATTCATCCTTTTCTCATCAGCTTGCACACAATGCTGCACAAGTGCAAGTCAAACTCTCGCTCCTGAAATGTTTTAATGGATTTATAAAAATAAAATATGAAAATAAAGTGTGATGATATGCGACCAGGCGGATTAGAAAGACTGACGCTCAGTCTGGTGGTTTTCTCTGGCATGCGTCGCATCATCGTCTTGTTGATGTTTTAACTTTGATTTGCAGCCTGAGATCAGATTTTTTTTATCCTCTATCGTAACGGGGCTCCCAGCACCTGCTGCTGGAGGCCGGCAAGGGTTTGCTTTGTATTCACAGCCAGGTCTGACATCCTTATGGCTGGGTTTCTACACCAGCAGCCAGGTCTCTCAGCCATAAGGCTGGGTTTCTACACCAGCAGCCAGGTCTCTCAGCCATAAGGCTGGGTTTCTACACCAGCAGCCAGGTCTCTCAGCCATAAGGCTGGGTTTCTACACCAGCAGCCAGGTCTCTCAGCCATAAGGCTGGGTTTCTACACCAGCAGCCAGGTCTCTCAGCCTTATGGTTGGGTTTCTACACCAGCAGCCAGGTCTCTCAGCCTTATGGTTGGGTTTCTACACCAGCAGCCAGGTCTCTCAGCCTTATGGTTGGGTTTTAACACCAGCAGCCAGGTCTCTCAGCCTTATGGCTGGGTTTCTACACCAGCAGCCAGGTTTCTCAGCCATAAGGCTGGGTTTCTACACCAGCAGCCAGGTCTCTCCGCCTTATGGTTGGGTTTCTACACCAGCAGCCAGGTTTCTCAGCCATAAGGCTGGGTGTCTACACCAGCAGCCAGGTCTTTCCGCCTTATGGTTGGGTTTCTACACCAGCAGCCAGGTCTCTCAGCCTTATGGTTGGGTTTCTACACCAGCAGCCAGGTCTTTCCGCCTTATGGTTGGGTTTCTACACCAGCAGCCAGGTCTTTCCGCCTTATGGTTGGGTTTCTACACCAGCAGCCAGGTCTCTCAGCCTTATGGTTGGGTTTCTACACCAGCAGCCAGGTCTCTCAGCCTTATGGTTGGATTTCTACACCAGCAGCCAGGTCTCTCAGCCTTATGGTTGGATTTCTACACTAGCAGCCAGGTCTCTCAGCCTTATGGTTGGGTTTCTACACCAGCAGCCAGGTCTCTCAGCCTTATGGTTGGGTTTCTACACCAGCAGCCAGGTCTCTCAGCCTTATGGTTGGGTTTCTACACCAGCAGCCAGGTCTCTCAGCCTTATGGCTGGGTTTCTACACCAGCAGCCAGGTCTCTCAGCCTTATGGTTGGGTTTCTACACCAGCAGCCAGGTCTCTCAGCCTTATGGTTGGGTTTCCACACCAGCAGCCAGGTCTCTCAGCCTTATGGTTGGGTTTCCACACCAGCAGCCAGGTCTCTCAGCCTTATGGTTGGGTTTCTACACCAGCAGCCAGGTCTCTCAGCCTTATGGTTGGGTTTCTACACCAGCAGCCAGGTCTCTCAGCCTTATGGTTGGGTTTCTACACCAGCAGCCAGGTCTCTCAGCCTTATGGTTGGGTTTCTACACCAGCAGCCAGGTCTCTCAGCCTTATGGTTGGGTTTCTACACCAGCAGCCAGGTCTCTCAGCCTTATGGTTGGGTTTCTACACCAGCAGCCAGGTCTCTCAGCCTTATGGTTGGGTTTCCACACCAGCAGCCAGGTCTCTCAGCCTTATGGTTGGGTTTCCACACCAGCAGCCAGGTCTCTCAGCCTTATGGTTGGGTTTCTACACCAGCAGCCAGGTCTCTCAGCCTTATGGTTGGGTTTCTACACCAGCAGCCAGGTCTCTCAGCCTTATGGTTGGGTTTCCACACCAGCAGCCAGGTCTCTCAGCCTTATGGTTGGGTTTCTACACCAGCAGCCAGGAAAGCGTTGCAGGTCCAGACAGCGGTGTAACGTCTGACCTTCCCCAAAGAACTGAACCAAACAGAACGATTCCAGAAAACATAGAAGCAGCTGCATAAAGATAGAAGTAAAGATGCGCCAGAGCTCGCTTGTGTTGCAGAGGCTTTGGATGCTTCTAACAGTTTGCATCTCTGAAATGTCTCAGTGCTTTGTTTGTCCAGTTTATTCCTCATGAACTGATGAGGAAACAGTTATTGGAAATCACCTTTAGACAGTTATTTTACCTCGGTGTCGCTTGAGTCGTGCCTGAAACTCGGACTGCAAACAATCAGTGTTTTCTTAAAAAACAACCATAAAAGCAACACATTTATATGAGAACCTGAAAAAATGTTGTGTTTAATATAAATCAGACATGAAACATGTAAAAAATGCGTATTTATTTTCTAGCAGCCTCACATAAAATAAATAAAACACATGATTGCATTGCTTGTGATTAGTTTTCATGCACTATATGACCTGTTTGTTTATGAGTGCAGACTGCTGCTAGTGGCCCCCTCATCACCCCCGCTCACCATCTTATTCTGATGAACCCTGGCCTGATAGTGTTTCTCATTAAAGCTTTGTCCCGCGTTGACACCGGACCCTCTGAATTACAGCAGGTCATGTAGAGGCAGAGCTCACTGCTGCTGAATTACAGGCTGATATCAGCGTTGCTGAATGGTTGGCGACTGTCTGTTAATTATATCTGAACTAACATGCGCTGCCTTGCAGACACGTGGAATTACCTCTCATATTAGCGCATCCTGTTGTATTTGGTCTCTGTTTATGATCGCTGGCAAGCCTTGGTGTGTGCCAACGGAAACGCCCGCCATGAGAGCCGTCACGTGGCCCGTGCTTGTCAACATGTGAGACTCTGTTCCATTGCAACCAGAATAGTTCCCGATGGAGCAGATGAGTTATGGTCCACATAGGGATGACAAAGCCTGGGCAGCGTCTGGACTCCTACTGAAGCTGATCTGGTCCAGGTTGTCATGGTGATGAGGTGCTACCCCCAAGAGCTGGACGGAGACGCTCCCCTCAGTCTGATAAACATTAACTGGATCTTGGAAGAACGCAGCGTAAACAGCCTCCCAGGGAGTTTAGTTAATGAGTTGCTGTCTGTTGTTTCTTTAACAGGGAATCATGCAGCACAGAGCTGCAGGCTATGCCAACATCTTCCCCCATCACACACTCTCGCTCCGTCTCCACAGGCTCTGGAGTGGTGTTGCGTAATCTGGTCTGATCTAGAATATTCTTACATAAGAGGACTCTGCTGTGGTGGTGGGCTCACTGGTTGCTTCAGGTGTGACTGAAAGGTTTTATTTTAAATTTTAAATCATTTAGTGGGTTGTGTAGTGACTGGGGGTGATTCCTAATGACTTTAGCTTTCCATGTGCAGGATGGATGCCCTGCAGGCTCACAGTTTCTTATTGATGGGAAGCTTCCTTCATAAAGAGAAACTTTCGCCTCATTTCTTCCTTATGAAGCTGGAATAGTAAAAAACAATATGCACAGCATAACCAGAAACATAGTTGGACATGTAAAACAGAATTTGTCTGACAGGCTTACAAGCGGTTATGGGGTCGGATGATATTCCTCTTTCCATGCAGTCGGACTCTTTTCCACAAACGCTGCAAAGGCTTCAGTCCTCGGTCACACGGCCGCTCTGCAGACTGCTTACAGGATGGTTTAAGGCTCTTTTCTGGATCTTTCTGTTCCCTCTTACAACATGAAGTTCAGACTCTGAGGACGACCTGTCCAGGTCCAGGTTCTGGGGAGGCTCCACCTCTCCATCAGACCTGTCCAGGTCCAGGTCCAGGCTCTGGTGAGGACTTGCTCCTCCATCAGACCTGGACAGGTCCAGCTCCAGGTTCTGGAGAGGGCTTGCTCCTCCATCAGACCTCTACAGGTCCAGGTTCTGGTTCTGGTGAGGACTTGCTCCTCCATCAGACCTGTCCAGGTCCAGGCTCTGGTGAGGACTCGCTCCTCCATCAGACCTGTCCAGGTCCAGGTTCTGGTTCTGGTGAGGACTCGCTCCTCCATCAGACCTGTACAGGTCCAGGTTCTGGTGAGGACTCGCTCCTCCATCAGACCTGTACAGGTCCAGGTTCTGGTTCTGTTGAGGACTTGCTCCTCCATCACACCTTCTGTCCAGTCCTGCTGTCATGTGACATCCGCCTCTTTTTCCCATTTAACCTCCCTAAGAATGACCTCATGACAGCCTTGTTTCCACGGAGACCGTTTCTGACGAGGCTTCAGTGAACAGAAGGTCCAGATGTATGAACTTCATTGAGGACGTCTCGTTTAGACTCAGTTTATCTGTTCTGGATTCATTTTCTTTCTGTTTTTCAGACCTTCCACCTCCTTCGTCCTCCATTTGTCCAGTTTTCTCCATTGTCCTGTCAGGACTCTGCAAAGTTTAGGTTTACAGCTTTTTATGAGTCACTTTGTTGGTATAAAAGTAAAACTTTATTATAAACAGATTTTAGATTCAGCCTCAGAAGAAACAAAACAAAAAAACATGTTTTTACAACACTTTGCTAAGTTACCTGTTATCCATCGACACGGCACCGATTTAGTCCACAAGTCAGGAGTCTCGTGTGTTTGAAGTGAATTAAAAAACAGTCAGTTTTAAGGACTGGGCTGAAAATAAATCGTCAGAAATGGAAATTATTAAGACAGATTTGAAAGACCTTCAGAAAAGCCTGAGAACACTTAAAACCCAGGATCAGGTCAAAAGGTTATAATAAAGTCTGACTGCTTGGAAGAAAAATATCCAATCATAATAATAAAAAATATTATTATTATTATTATTATTATTATTATTTTTATGACTATTTTTATGACTATTATTATTATTATTATTATTATTATTATTATTATTATTATTATGCACAAAAGCTTGAGAACACTTAAAACCCAGGATCAGGTCAGAAGTTTAGAATAAAGTCTGACTGCTTGGAAGAAAAATATCCAATCATAATAATAAAAATGTTATTATTATTATTATTATTTTATTTTATGTATTATTATTATTATTATTATTATTATTATTGATGTAGCAGTATGGTATAATCCACTCATCCATCTCGTCATAAAGACATTTAATGTGTGTTACATAATCCTGTTGGCGTTAATGAGGATGAAGCTTTAAGCTTGGACAGAACGGAGTGTGTCCGTCCGTACTCGCAGCGTCTTCTGACACACAAGTCTGAACACTTAAACACACACAAGTCTTACATGTTAGAAGAACCAGCAGAAGGTTTGCTTTGCGGACCCTTCAGGCCTGGAACATTTCACATCTGACTTGCTAAAACAACAAGCGTTAAAATCACCTTTTGTCCACATCTGCCGTGCACGGCATCGAGTTAAATCCTGTAGTTTCCACTAATCTGTACAAGAGCGTGAGCCAGCTTAGCTCAGCCTTTTGTATGCAGGTGGTGACAAAAGAGTATCAACGTGTTGAAGGCGATAAGAAATGTTCTTCGGGGTCAGGGTAGGAATCACGACGCTCATATTACCCCAGCAGAAGCAAAGAGGCGGCGAAATGCTTCACAGTGACTTACAGCTCCTGACAAACTGTCAGTGACCCGGATTGAGTGGATTTCTTTCCTCTTTGCAGCAGAAATAATGTAAGAAAAGATAAGGAATCATTTTATGGAAGTTAAAAGTGGACAACGAAAGGTGGTAACTCACCCCGCTCTGCCTGGAGACTCGTTTACCGGGGGCAACATTAACGCCATTTGTGGAGCGAGTGCAGCCAAACATGCCGGGGGATCATCACTCACACTGGCCTGATGATGCATGCACGTCCTCTCCATCTGCAGCTTCTCATGCTGGCAGGGCAGAGTCGGGGGCATTCAGGCCAACACCTGCACTGCACATGATATGCACAACGCTCACAATGCTGCGAGCGTAGAGCAGACACACACACACACACTGCAAGCTGGAGGTGAAACCTAGGCCTTTGCTGGTTTGGACTGGTTTGTGCTGAGAAGACTTTGTGTGCTGAGCAGAACCAGAAATGGGGCCTTGGGTTCAGTCTCATTCCAAGAATCAGAAGAAGACGGTCTTAGATGCGAGGATGATTGATGAGGTAAGACGTCTGGGGTCTGACTGAAATGCAAACACTGGGTTCAGTTTGTGGCTTTTACTGGGAGCAGTGGGAGGAAAGTGTGTAACTCTAAACTTCTGAAGTACATTTCATATTTCCTGAACATTTTCTCTCAGGATGTGTGTTAATTCAGTCAGGATGTGACTGAAGTCGTAGCAGATGCTTCATGTGTGGAAGATAATCACTCTGTTCCTTTAGCGGTGCATCAACTCATCATAACTTCACTGCATCTTGTTTTCCAGCAGCTTTATTCATATAAAACACTCCAATGTCATTTATACACCTTTCTACATTTTAAAAACAGCAAAAGAATCCTGTTTATGTGGATTTCGATCAGATTTCGAGCCTCAAACAACGATGTGCTGGAAAGTAGGTTTGATGCATTTCAGCAGAAATACGATCTGAAACATGATCAGACTTTAATGTTCTAAAATAAAGCTGTGTGTGTGCATGTGTGTGTTTGCAAGCGCCAACCTCTGCAACCGCTCCCAGCTCTGCATTGTAGCACAGCATGTTTTGTTGGGTTGTATTTTACATTTTTAGATGTTTAAGATGCACTAAAATCCCTACAAAGTGGGTTTCAGGACAGATCAGGGAAAAGAGAATTAATTACTCATCAACATGGTCACACTAAGGCGGTGGTTTCATCGACGAGCCCCCCCCTCCCGTCACATAAACCAGAGAAACATACGAAGAAATGCGCCTTTAGTTTTAGTGGCTGTATTGTAGATAATTACAATTAAAACGGTATTATATCCATTCTTCTGCTTCAGTGTGAAACATTTTAAACCAGGAATCTCTGCAAACTACTTCAGGTGAGTTTTTTATGAAACAAAGCTGCTTCAGTAAAACAACTTTATTTCTAGGTTTATTTATACAGCACCTTTCATGTACAAGACAATTCAAAGTGCTTTACATGAAACATTAAAAGCATGATAGAAAAAAAGCATAAAAGAAAATACAAAAAAAGTCACAATGAAATCATAAATTATATTAAAATAATTAAAGCAGAATTAAGTAAAAGTTACTGCAGATGTCATGCAGGCGCAGGAGAAAGGAAATGTTTTTAATCTGGATTTAAAAGTTTCATCTCTACTGGCAGCTAAATGCTGGTATGGTCCCTGGTCTGGTTCCTGGTCTGGTCTCTGGTCTGGTTCCTGGTCTGGTCTCTGGTCTGGTTCCTGGTCTGGTCTCGTCGTCTGGACTCTGGTCTGGTCTCTGGTCTGGTCTCTGGTCTGGACTCTGGTCTGGACTCTGGTCTGGACTCTGGTCTGTCTCTGGACTCTGGTCTGGTTCCTGGTCTGGTCTCTGGTCTGGTCTCTGGTCTGGACTCTGGTCTGGACTCTGGTCTGGTCTCTGGTCTGGTTCCTGGTCTGGTCTCGTCGTCTGGACTCTGGTCTGGACTCTGGTCTGGTCTCTGGTCTGGTTCCTGGTCTGGTCTTTGGTCTGGACTCTGGTCTGGTTCCTGGTCTGGTCTCTGGTCTGGTCTCTGGTCTGGACTCTGGTCTGGACTCTGGTCTGGTCTCTGGTCTGGTTCCTGGTCTGGACTCTGGTCTGGTCTCTGGTCTGGACTCTGGTCTGGACTCTGGTCTGGTCTGGACTCTGGTCTGGTCTCTGGTCTGGTTCCTGGTCTGGTCTTTGGTCTGGACTCTGGTCTGGACTCTGGTCTAGTTCCTGGTCTGGACTCTGGTCTGGTCTCTGGTCTGGACTCTGGTCTGGACTCTGGTCTGGTCTCTGGTCTGGTCTCTGGTCTGGTTCCTGGTCTGGACTCTGGTCTGGTCTCGTCGTCTGGACTCTGGTCTGGTCTCTGGTCTGGTTCCTGGTCTGGTCTTTGGTCTGGACTCTGCTCTGGACTCTGCTCTGGACTCTGGTCTGGACTCTGGTCTGGTCTCTGGTCTGGACTCTGGTCTGGACTCTGGTCTGGTCTCTGGTCTGGTCTCTGGTCTGGTTCCTGGTCTGGACTCTGGTCTGGTCTCTGGTCTGGACTCTGGTCTGGTTCCTGGTCTGGACTCTGGTCTGTTTCCTGGTCTGGACTCTGGTCTGGACTCTGGTCTGGTTCCTGGTCTGGTCTCTGGTCTGGTTCCTGGTCTGGACTCTGGTCTGGACTCTGGTCTGGTCTCTGGTCTGGACTCTGGTCTGGACTCTGGTCTGGTCTCTGGTCTGGTTCCTGGTCTGGACTCTGGTCTGGACTCTGGTCTGGTCTCTGGTCTGGACTCTGGTCTGGACTCTGGTCTGGTCTCTGGTCTGGTCTCTGGTCTGGTTCCTGGTCTGGACTCTGGTCTGGACTCTGGTCTGGACTCTGGTCTGGTCTCTGGTCTGGACTCTGGTCTGGACTCTGGTCTGGACTCTGGTCTGGTTCCTGGTCTGGACTCTGGTCTGGACTCTGGTCTGGACTCTGGTCTGGTCTCTGGTCTGGTCTCTGGTCTGGTTCCTGGTCTGGACTCTGGTCTGGTCTCTGGTCTGGACTCTGGTCTGGTTCCTGGTCTGGTTCCTGGTCTGGACTCTGGTCTGGACTCTGGTCTGGTCTGGACTCTGGTCTGGTTCCTGGTCTGGACTCTGGTCTGGACTCTGGTCTGGTTCCTGGTCTGGACTCTGGTCTGGACTCTGGTCTGGTCTCTGGTCTGGTCTCTGGTCTGGTTTCTGGTCTGGTTCCTGGTCTGGACTCTGGTCTGGTCTCTGGTCTGGTATCTGGTCTGCTCTCTGGTCTGGTTCCTGGTCTGGACTCTGGTCTGGACTCTGGTCTGGTTCGTGGTCTGGACTCTGGTCTGGTTCCTGGTCTGGACTCTGGTCTGGTTCCTGGTCTGTTTCCTGGTCCGGTCTCTGGTCTGGTCTCTGGTCTGGACTTTGGTCTGGATTCTGGTCTGGACTCTGGTCTGGTTCCTGGTCTTGTTCCTGGTCTGGTCTCTGGTCTGAACTCTGGTCTGGTTCCTGGTCTTGTTCCTGGTCTGGTCTCTGGTCGGGTCTCTGGTCTGGTTTTTGGTCTGGTTCCTGGTCTGGTCTCTGGTCTGGACTCTGGTCTGGTCTCTGGTCTGGACTCTGGTCTGGTCTCTGGTCGGGACTCTGGTCTGGTCTCTGGTCTGGACTCTGGTCTGGTCTCTGGTCGGGACTCTGGTCTGGTCTCTGGTCGGGACTCTGGTCTGGTCTCTGGTCTGGACTCTGGTCTGGTCTCTGGTCTGGTTCCTGGTCTGTTTCCTGGTCTGGACTCTGGTCTGCACTCTGGTCTGGTCTCTGGTCTGGTCTCTGGTCTGGACTCTGGTCTGGACTCTGGTCTGGTCTCTGGTCTGGACTCTGGTCTGGTCTCTGGTCTGGTCTCTGGTCTGGACTCTGGTCTGGACTCTGGTCTGGTCTCTGTTCTGGTTCCTGGTCTGGACTCTGGTCTGGTCTCTGGTCGGGACTCTGGTCTGGTCTCTGGTCTGCTCTCTGGTCTGGTTCCTGGTCTGGACTCTGGTCTGGTCTCTGGTCTGGTTCCTGGTCTGGACTCTGGCCTGGTCTCTGGTCTGGTCTCTGGTCTGTTTCCTGGTCTGGTCTCTGGTCTGGTTCCTGGTCTGGACTCTGGTCTGGTCTCTGGTCTGGACTCTGGTCTGGTTCCTGGTCTTGTTCCTGGTCTGGTCTCTGGTCGGGTCTCTGGTCTGGTCTCTGGTCTGTTCCTGGTCTGGACTCTGGTCTGGTCTCTGGTCTGTTTCCTGGTCTGGACTCTGGTCTGGTTCCTGGTCTGGTCTCTGGTCTGGTTCCTGGTCTGGACTCTGGTCTGGACTCTGGTCTGCTCTCTGGTCTGGTTCCTGGTCTGGTCTCTGGTCTGGACTCTGGTCTGGTTCCTGGTCTGGACTCTGGTCTGGACTCTGGTCTGGTCTCTGGTCTGATCTCTGGTCTGATCTCTGGTCCGGACTCTGGTCTGGACTCTGGTCTGGACTCTGGTCTGGTTCCTGGTCTTGTTCCTGGTCTGGTCTCTGGTCGGGTCTCTGGTCTGGTCTCTGGTCTGGTTCCTGGTCTGGACTCTGGTCGGGACTCTGGTCTGGTCTCTGGTCTGGTTCCTGGTCTGTTTCCTGGTCTGGACTCTGGTCTGGTCTCGGGTCTGGTCTCTGGTCTGGTCTCTGGTCTGGACTCTGGTCTGGTCTCTGGTCTGGTCTCTGGTCTGGTCTCTGGTCTGGTTCCTGGTCTGGACTCTGGTCTGGACTCTGGTCTGGACTCTGGTCTGGTTCCTGGTCTGGACTCTGGTCTGGTCTCTGGTCTGGTCTGTGGTCTGATTTCTGGTCTGGTTCCTGGTCTGGACTCTGGTCTGGTCTCTGGTCTGGTATCTGGTCTGGACTCTGGTCTGCTCTCTGGTCTGGTTCCTGGTCTGGACTCTGGTCTGGACTCTGGTCTAGTTCCTGGTCTGGACTCTGGTCTGGACTCTGGTCTGGTTCCTGGTCTGGACTCTGGTCTGGTTCCTGGTCTGTTTCCTGGTCCGGTCTCTGGTCTGGACTTTGGTCTGGACTCTGGTCTGGACTCTGGTCTGGTCTCTGGTCTTGTTCCTGGTCTGGTCTCTGGTCGGGTCTCTGGTCTGGTCTCTGGTCTGTTTCCTGGTCTGGACTCTGGTCTGGACTCTGGTCTGGTTCCTGGTCTTGTTCCTGGTCTGGTCTCTGGTCGGGTCTCTGGTCTGGTATCTGGTCTGCTCTCTGGTCTGGTTCCTGGTCTGGACTCTGGTCTGGTTCCTGGTCTGGACTCTGGTCTGGTTCCTGGTCTGGTTCCTGGTCTGTTTCCTGGTCCGGTCTCTGGTCTGGTCTCTGGTCTGGACTTTGTTCTGGATTCTGGTCTGGACTCTGGTCTGGTTCCTGGTCTTGTTCCTGGTCTGGTCTCTGGTCTGGACTCTGGTCTGGTTCCTGGTCTTGTTCCTGGTCTGGTCTCTGGTCGGGTCTCTGGTCGGGTCTCTGGTCTGGTTCCTGGTCTGGACTCTGGTCTGGTCTCTGGTCTGGACTCTGGTCTGGTCTGTGGTCGGGACTCTGGTCTGGTCTCTGGTCGGGACTCTGGTCTGGTCTCTGGTCTGGTATCTGGTCTGCTCTCTGGTCTGGTTCCTGGTCTGGACTCTGGTCTGGACTCTGGTCTGGTTCCTGGTCTGGACTCTGGTCTGGTTCCTGGTCTGGACTCTGGTCTGTTTCCTGGTCTGGTTCCTGGTCTGTTTCCTGGTCCGGTCTCTGGTCTGGTCTCTGGTCTGGACTTTGGTCTGGATTCTGGTCTGGACTCTGGTCTGGTTCCTGGTCTTGTTCCTGGTCTGGTCTCTGGTCTGGACTCTGGTCTGGTTCCTGGTCTTGTTCCTGGTCTGGTCTCTGGTCGGGTCTCTGGTCGGGTCTCTGGTCTGGTCTTTGGTCTGGTTCCTGGTCTGGTCTCTGGTCTGGTCTCTGGTCTGGACTCTGGTCTGGTCTCTGGTCGGGACTCTGGTCTGGTCTCTGGTCGGGACTCTGGTCTGGTCTCTGGTCTGGACTCTGGTCTGGTCTCTGGTCGGGACTCTGGTCTGGTCTCTGGTCGGGACTCTGGTCTGGTCTCTGGTCTGGACTCTGGTCTGGTCTCTGGTCTGGTTCCTGGTCTGTTTCCTGGTCTGGACTCTGGTCTGGTCTCTGGTCTGGACTCTGGTCTGGACTCTGGTCTGGTCTCTGGTCTGGTTCCTGGTCTGGACTCTGGTCTGGTCTCTGGTCTGGACTCTGGTCTGGACTCTGGTCTGGTCTCTGGTCTGGTCTCTGGTCTGGTTCCTGGTCTGGACTCTGGTCTGGTCTCTGGTCTGTTTCCTGGTCTGGACTCTGGTCTGGACTCTGGTCTGGACTCTGGTCTGGTCTCTGGTCTGGTTCCTGGTCTGGACTCTGGTCTGGTCTCTGGTCTGGTTCCTGGTCTGGACTCTGGCCTGGTCTCTGGTCTGGTCTCTGGTCTGTTTCCTGGTCTGGTCTCTGGTCTGGTTCCTGGTCTGGACTCTGGTCTGGTCTCTGGTCTGGACTCTGGTCTGGTTCCTGGTCTTGTTCCTGGTCTGGTCTCTGGTCGGGTCTCTGGTCTGGTCTCTGGTCTGGTTCCTGGTCTGGACTCTGGTCTGGTCTCTGGTCTGTTTCCTGGTCTGGACTCTGGTCTGGTTCCTGGTCTGGTCTCTGGTCTGGTTCCTGGTCTGGACTCTGGTCTGGACTCTGGTCTGCTCTCTGGTCTGGTCTCTGGTCTGGTCTCTGGTCTGGACTCTGGTCTGGTTCCTGGTCTGGACTCTGGTCTGATCTCTGGTCTGATCTCTGGTCCGGACTCTGGTCTGGACTCTGGTCTGGTTCCTGGTCTTGTTCCTGGTCTGGTCTCTGGTCGGGTCTCTGGTCTGGTCTCTGGTCTGGTTCCTGGTCTGGACTCTGGTCTGGTCTCTGGTCGGGACTCTGGTCTGGTCTCTGGTCTGGTTCCTGGTCTGTTTCCTGGTCTGGACTCGGGTCTGGTCTCGGGTCTGGTCTCTGGTCTGGTTCCTGGTCTGTTTCCTGGTCTGGACTCTGGTCTCGTCTCTGGTCGGGACTCTGGTCTGGTCTCTGGTCTGGTTCCTGGTCTGTTTCCTGGTCTGGACTCTGGTCTGGTCTCTGGTCTGGTCTCTGGTCTGGTTCCTGGTCTGGACTCTGGTCTGGTCTCTGGTCTGGTCTCTGGTCTGGACTCTGGTCTGGACTCTGGTCTGGACTCTGGTCTGGTTCCTGGTCTGGTTCCTGGTCTGGACTCTGGTCTGGTTCCTGGTCTGGTCTCTGGTCTGGTCTCTGGTCTGGTTCCTGGTCGGGACTCTGGTCTGGTCTCTGGTCTGGTCTCTGGTCTGGACTCTGGTCTGGACTCTGGTCTGGACTCTGGTCTGGTTCCTGGTCTGGTTCCTGGTCTGGTCTGTGGTCTGATTTCTGGTCTGATTTCTGGTCTGGTTCCTGGTCTGGACTCTGGTCTGGTCTCTGGTCTGGTATCTGGTCTGGACTCTGGTCTGCTCTCTGGTCTGGTTCCTGGTCTGGACTCTGGTCTGGACTCTGGTCTAGTTCCTGGTCTGGACTCTGGTCTGGTTCCTGGTCTGGACTCTGGTCTGGTTCCTGGTCTGGACTCTGGTCTGGTTCCTGGTCTGGTTCCTGGTCTGTTTCCTGGTCCGGTCTCTGGTCTGGTCTCTGGTCTGGACTTTGGTCTGGACTCTGGTCTGGTCTCTGGTCTTGTTCCTGGTCTGGTCTCTGGTCGGGTCTCTGGTCTGGTCTCTGGTCTGTTTCCTGGTCTGGACTCTGGTCTGGTCTCTGGTCTGGACTCTGGTCTGGTCTCTGGTCGGGACTCTGGTCTGGTCTCTGGTCTGGTTCCTGCTCTGTTTCCTGGTCTGGACTCTGGTCTGGTCTCTGATCTGGACTCTGGTCTGGACTCTGGTCTGGTCTCTGGTCTGGACTCTGGTCTGGACTCTGGTCTGGTTCCTGGTCTGGACTCTGGTCTGGTCTGTGGTCTGGACTTTGGTCTGGTCTCTGGTCTGGTTCCTGGTCTGGTTCCTGGTCTGTACTCTGGTCTGGACTCTGGTCTGGTCTCTGGTCTGTTTCCTGGTCTGGACTCTGGTCTGGTCTCTGGTCTGGTCTCTGGTCTGGTTCCTGGTCTGGACTCTGGTCTGGACTCTGGTCTGGTCTCTGGTCTGGACTCTGGTCTGCTCTCTGGTCTGGTTCCTGGTCCGGACTCTGGTCTGGACTCTGGTCTGGTTCCTGGTCTCTTTCCTGGTCTGGTCTCTGGTCTGGTCTCTGGTCGGGTCTCTGGTCTGGACTCTGGTCTGGACTCTGGTCTGGTTCCTGGTCTGGACTCTGGTCTGGTCTGTGGTCTGGACTTTGGTCTGGTCTCTGGTCTGGTTCCTGGTCTGGTTCCTGGTCTGTACTCTGGTCTGGACTCTGGTCTGGTCTCTGGTCTGTTTCCTGGTCTGGTCTCTGGTCTGGTCTCTGGTCTGGTTCCTGGTCTGGACTCTGGTCTGGACTCTGGTCTGGTCTCTGGTCTGGACTCTGGTCTGCTCTCTGGTCTGGTTCCTGGTCCGGACTCTGGTCTGGACTCTGGTCTGGTTCCTGGTCTCTTTCCTGGTCTGGTCTCTGGTCTGGTCTCTGGTCGGGTCTCTGGTCTGGTCTCTGGTCTGGACTCTGGTCTGGACTCTGGTCTGGACTCTGGTCTGGTTCCTGGTCTGGACTGGTCTGGTTCTTACAGTCATGAAACCTGCTGCTGAGTTCTACTGCTGGTTCTGGTTCTGGTTCCTCCAGACGTTCCAGTGATCACCATCAGCATCATTCAGGATGTTTTTCCACCACGTTTCTTCCTGGAAGTCGAAGCTTCTCCACCATCCTTCCAGTTTTAATGCTGCTGGACGGTTCTGAAGCCAGTTTCAGTCGTTCCTGAGTCTCCTCACATCTTTTCTCTGCTTTATGACGACGATCGGACCCTTCTGGAACAGACTGACATCTTTTATGTGACTTTCTACATGCTGGTTGAACAAATGAGAAGCAGCTTGTTGCATCATTTTATGTCATTTTCATCAGCGTTTAGTCCAGTCCAGGCTCACGTGGCGTCTGTCCAGCAATCATATGGCGAGAGGCAGGTTCACCTGGGCAGGTCGCCAGTCCATCGCAGGGCCTCGTCGCATCAGTTGGTTGTTAAATAACTTTATGGAGCTGAAAGATAATTATCCTGCAGGAATTATCCAATCGGAGGCTCCAACCTGTCTCCTGAGTTAAATCCAGGCAGTGTGTTTTTGCTCCCAACCCTGTTTTTTTTTTTTTTACAATCTGCATCTTTTGCACTGAAATTATTTTGACATATTAGGTTAACAAATGGCAGAAATATGCAAATGATTATCCTTTCATTTAATTTTTTAAATAAATATTCTGTTAAACGGACAAATAAAGACTTCATATTAAGAAATATTTGAATTTTCTGCCATTGCTGCTTGGGTCAGGCGTTAAAGGGTTAACACATGACTGGAGAGAACATACCACGTCGGCTTCCTTTGAGGTGACAGCTGAGCATGTAAAGCACTGAAATAGTTCGCCGTACAGTTATCTATCACGCTGGTATATATAAATAAAAGGCTAAACAAGGGGAAGGATTTGTTCTGACCCAATCGTCTGCCAGAGTCAGGGAAAAT
The DNA here is from genome assembly GCF_933228915.1 of Telmatherina bonti. Taxonomy (NCBI): domain Eukaryota; kingdom Metazoa; phylum Chordata; class Actinopteri; order Atheriniformes; family Telmatherinidae; genus Telmatherina; species Telmatherina bonti. The sequence continues at coordinate 39,706,341 of NC_136620.1, read as the reverse complement.
CATCCGCGGCCCAATTCGGGTCATTTAGTCCCAGTCTGGGTCTCTGTCTGAAAAGAAGTCAGACAGGAAGCGCTTGTGTGTTCCTGGATTTTACTGTACATGAAGTGATGAGTAATGTGTTACAGAGCATGAGAGGATTATGCTCCTGTAGGTGGTCCCGCCAGGCGGGCACAGCTGACACCAATATAAAGTAGTAGGTCAACCACCAATTTCTGCAAACACGCCGCGAACTAAGTCAGGAGCAAATGTTATAAGTGTTTAGTGATATTAATATGATATTTAGCAGCTACTTCCGTCCCTGTGCAGGCTGCTGTTCATGCAAAATGTACTGAACAACATCAGGAGATCATCTGAGGTGGTTTAGATTTGCTTGCAGAAAGCAGGATTTCCTCCCAACTTACAGCGTTTTGCATTTATTTTCCACTTTCAGGTGAAATAACAGGAAAAAATCATCAAAGCCTGGATGTTTAAACTGAATTAAATCACATGAAAACAGAAACATGATGATTCATATCTAGTTTTGTGAGGATGAGATGCAAGGATTTGGTTTTTTCCAACTTGCCTGATTTGTGCTTTTCAGCGGCTGTTTTTTTTTCATGTTCCAGTTTCAGTACGAGATGTTCCTAAAGGACAGGACGACAGCAGATGCATCAACCCATTTAAAGCTCGACGCTGCTTTGTGACTTCTGTAACCCCAGTTAGACACACTGGTGCAGTTGTCTGGTGTGAAGTGCGACTGGACGGTGAATTTATCTAAAGATTTAGCCAAAGAGCCTTTTGATTACAGTGCCTGCAGTAGCAACATGCAGCTTTTAGGCTTAATCTTCCTATAAAATGTGAGAAAAACCCCAAACTAAGACACATACACACACACACACACACACACACACACACACACACACACACCCTTTCCCAGAGAGCAATTCGGGTTTCCACCTCAGAAGTAGATCAGAATGGTTGTCAAGATTAAAAAGGAGCAAACAGACGGAGATTCCTGCATTTATTTGGGAGATAATGACTTAAGGAGTAAGTTTTTGTCTCACCCTTCTCACCCCTCGGTGGAGACAGCGTCTCCACATGGCTAATAGGATTAGTCATGGCCTGCAGGCTGCTTCATTCTCAGCTGTATCTGCAACCGTACACACTGCAGAGATAAAAGCACACACACACACACACACCATTTTCAGCAACAAAAGTTCTGAGTTCACATAAAATCTTTTTTTTTACATTTTTTTTTTATTTTCTCTGATTAAGTATCAGACGTTGAAACTGCATAATCTGATAAAAACCTGTTTGAAATCTAAAAATAAAACTAATTTACACTTGAAGACAGAATCATTTTCAGTGTTTCTTTAAAAGCAAACACTTGATCAGACGTCATTTAAACATTTGGTGAAAATATCCAGGAATGTTAAAGAACTGTAGAGCATTTTGACTCATTTTGACTAAATTTAATGAGTTAAGGCCTAAACAACTCTTATTTGACACTTAGCAAGTCAAAGAAATGAAGGAACATTAAGTTTGGATTCATGTTGGGTCACTGACTCCCCATTTGCACGCGGCCATTGGAGGCTGAGGAGAAATAACAAACACTTTGTCGACCGGAACTCCTTTCCAAACCATTTTAAAGCTCCATTAACATGTAGCGTGTTAGTCACAATTGAGCCTCTAATCGCCGGCAGGCTGTGACTGTGTACAGATGCATTTGCTTGTGTCAACTTGTGAAGTTGACCTACATCTCACATGGTGACATGCTGTCACTGAGAAGCCTGCTGAAAGTGCAGATGCTGCAGTCCACCTGCCAGCCAGATCAAACTACCCACACTCCCCTCTGCCAGAAGGCAAGCCACACTCACATTGTCTGCTTTGGCTAACAGGTTACCACGCCTCGGTTTTCCTCATGTGACACCTGCCAGGCCTCACCAGAATGTCTCAGGAAAGAGTCATCTGGTCCGGTGTAGCATGTCCGACCACCTGCTGAGCCGGTCCGCCCAGATCTGGCCGGATCCTTCACAGGCGTAGAAAACATGGAGATGAGCGACGGCTGCTGAGGTGTTATGCTTGGATGTATGGCTGATTTATCTATTGATTTATTGATTCATTTAACATTTATTCATTAATAGAGGAATAACCGCTTGAGATGCACCATCTGGTTTTCAAGAGGGTCCAGTAAATAAAAGTAACAACACAAAACAAAAGCAGCAGTGTCGACAAAAAAAAAAAAAAAAAAAAGAAAGAAATTTACAGACAGGGGAAAAAAAGCATAAGTAAATAGATAAATAATTAAATAACAAAAGAACAAAATAAAAATAAATAACATATGTAATACATGTATTAGTCATCATAAAAACAAACACACACAAACCCCTCTCGTAACCCTACCCTCCGACTGATGCTCAAAACCTGTACAAATTAAATACATAGCAACAAAATACGAGGATGTGATGCTGATAGGCACTCTGGACTTCTTCCTAACCCTTTATAGACCTGTCAACAGAATACATGGGTATTGTAGAGGCTATACGTATATGTATGTAAAAAAAAAAAAAAAAAAATTATATATATATATATATATATATATATATATATATATATATATATATATATATATATATATATGTGTGTGTGTATATATATATATATATTTTTTTTTTTTTTACATAAAAAAACGTAAAAACAAAATTTGATATATATATGTGTGTGTGTATATATATATATATATATATATATATATATATATATATATATATAAATTATGTTGACTTGTCTGAAATAATGGAAAAAAAAAAGTGAGAGAGAGGGAAAAGATGTGAAAAGATGGATGAAAGATGGGCAGGGGATCCACAACTGAATATATTAATGAATCATGTTGAAATAAAAAAAAAAATGCTGGAGGTGAGACGTGGGAGAAGACGTGCAGCTTTACTGTACCTCTGTGTCTTACGGCGGCGTGTCCAAACCGGCTGACTGGGCAGTAATGAAATACAGTAGCGCGCCGCTTCCCGCTACAGAAATAGCAACATTTTTCCTGTCACTGAAACATGCTGATTTACAGACGGTATCTCTGGTCGAGGCCTTCAACCTGGGCGAGCGAAGATACTTCTGCTTATTGCTAGAGTTGCCTTTGGTATGAAAACAACATGTAAAATGAAATGATGATCTGTAACCATCCTAATAACATGAAGGTAAATAGACAAGCGGTATTTAAGCACCTTTTAGTCGCCTCCAGTTAAACTTTCATAATTGATAAGGAGTCCAGCGCTACAGAGATAATTATGACACGTTGTTACCTGCAGAATAAAGCCCACAGTCGGGATCTGAGCCCCGGCCTGCTGTGGACTCTGCTGTCTTCTTCTGCTGTGTGCAGCCGGCAGGAGGCCAGGGCCGGCTCGGATAGTGTGGGGCGAGCTGTTTGTCAGCCAGGCTGAAGCGCCCTACGGGGGCTGAAGCAGCAGTAAAGCAGGTGGAAAAAGGCAGAAGATGGGTTCGCGGCGCGGGGATGTCACATCCCACTGGTTTTGTCTCCAGGATACTGGAAGCAGAGGAGAGAGTTGCAGCCACCTGGGAGGCCCATTAAAGCTGCATCTCCTCCCAGTCTGACTTCCTCTGCCCCATGAAGGGCACACCTGGGAACGCGGTGGGATCCGTATCTACAGCACCATCTTCTTCTTGTCTGTCGAGCCCCCTCCGAACCCAGCACCCCCAGAGGCGTCTTTTACAGGAAACTGAGTGGCAGGCACCTGCTGCTCTGCCTCCGGCTCAGGATGGGTGCCTGCTTGAGTCCCATCCGTACGTCACTGGCAGCAGCAAAGGTAGAGCACTCCCTCACAGGTTAGCAGCAGCATCGTCTCGCCGTCCATCAGCAGTTCACTGTTCTGTTAATGCCCTGGAGCTGAGGAGCGTCTGCAGGAACCTGACGGGGCAGAACACCGAGGCTTCGGTGTGTAACCTTACGCTGAATATATAAACCATGCAGAGAAGCAACGTCCAGATCACGGTGGAGGTCTGGTCACAGGAAGTTTGATGCAATCCAGATCTAAGGACGTGGCAGGAAGGCTGAAGGTCGTCGAGGTTCTCTGAAGAGGAAGAAGGATCTGTCAAAGAACCAAGGTGGAATTCAGGTCCAGCATCTTCATCCTGCACAACGAAGAGGATGTCCGCTCGGTGTGATGAGGAGCTGCCCCCCGTCTGGCAGGAGACGCTGTGGAGACGGCGAGGTGGGCTGTAAGGTGCGACAGCATGGGAGTGATGTGCTATGTGGGAAGACGGGACCTCGCCGGCCTGCTGTGGCTTTAGCTGCCTCCAGGGCTGCTGCTGGGGCAGGAACAGGAGGGTCCAACCGGAGGTACGCTCACAGGCAACACGGGTTAGACAGCGCCGCAATCATGTGTTTACATCTTCCATCAGGCCACGCCCACTCCTCCATCTTTTGTTTCCTCCTCAGAACCTTTAAGTTATTTTCTTACATACATGTTTTGGTTGTCATGGTGAGACATATGCGTTGTTTTGTCACCGTGGCGACCACAGAGCAAAAAAAAAAGCTTTTCTAAACCATCACACAGTTGCACAATGTTTCCAGTTTGGCTTCAGCTGTTTTATTTATCGTTTCCAGACTGTTGTTTTCTCATTTTACTCCTTTTATCTGCAGCTCTGATGCAGAGAAATGTATGATTAGTTCAAACAAGCATCGTTCAAAGACGCACAAAGCGAGTTTTCCTTCCAGCTTTTCCCCAGTTGACTTCATGGCTGCACAAGATGAATACATGCTGCGCCAATCTTTTTATAAATCAGCCTAGGTTTAAATAAATCCCTCTTCTCCTGAGAGGCATGAGTATCCGCGTATTTATTTAGCTGTCACCGTGTTCCCCTCCTCTGCAGGGAATTCCTCCAGCAGGGTCTACAAACACTCTTCTGCTGCACAACTCTGACATCAGGTTCTCTGTTTTTCATGAAGCTCCAATCTGATCATAACGATTTTTATGGCAGTAAGGAACTGATGAAGTGAGGGGAGTGAAGAAATGTAGGAGCGTCTTCCTCGATAGCTCCTCATCCTCACAGACTGCAGTTGCATAACGACATCCTCTTATCATATTCATCTCCTACTTGTTGTTGTGGGTTAATCATCACATGGAGCAACTCAGCAACTGCAGTGTGGATTAGTCACTGGAAAACAAACGGCCTCCATGCAGTCACATTAATTCTGTTTGGTTCCAGTCATTTTACTGACAAATAAGCTCATTTATGTTTCTGTATGTCTGCAGCTCTTCAGGCAGCATTAAACTGGTGGTTTTACATGCTTTTCAGATGTTTCATTCATGCTTTTAGTGAAGGTTTATAGAATATAGTTGAACATTGAGTGAAAATTTTCTTCTTGCATTGAATAAATACTAAACTCTGTTGTGTTTCTACAAGGAGTTCAGCTGCAGGAAAGAAATAAAATCATGACAATCAATAGGAAATTTAAACAAATGATAAAAGATGAGATAATTAAAAGTTATGAGGCAAATGAGGTCATTTTTTTAAAGCAATGTATGTTGAATTCTATGATTTATTGTGTGTATTACGACTGTATACGGTTTAAGTTTCATTATAATGGAATTTAATGTGTATTACTACATTTTTCATGCTGTGGAAAATTTTACAGTGTCGTTGACAAGGAGGTTTTGGACTAGATAAGTGCCCAACTTATTCCAAAACCCTTTTTTTGAACTTAAGAAGCTCATTTTGTTTGTTGTTTGTTGTAACCAATATTTGTTCTGTTAAAAGTCCTTTTTTTCCCCCGTATATTTTTATTTATTTTCAAGTTTTATATACATACAAAGAAAACAACAACTATAAAAACACTCCTCACATTCTCACACACACACACACACATTTCCATAGCAATGCACCTTTGATGCAGACAGTATGAGGTTGTCGAGTTATGGCATCTAAAAAGTCCTTTTTTTAGTTCGGGAAAAAAAAAAAAAAAGTTCCATCAGATTTTTATTTCTTCACTAAAACATTTCTGTGATGATGATGATGATGATGGAAAATAGGTGGGAGAATATGAAACTCTGTGGATGAGAGAGACAGAAAACTCTGGATGTCATCCTGAGAGCGAGCAGTCGACATCACGCGCGTGCGTCGGCGTGGAAAGCGGCGTGGTTGCGCATCAGCCTGCTGTAGGTGGACTCCCGGCACACAGACAGAAAACACATCTATATTGGTCCAGCCCCAGCTGTCAGCGGCAGCAACCTGAACAGGTGGCTCCCTGGGTGTCTCAGCAGAGCGCGTGAAGGCGCGGGGACCCTCGACAGCTTGCCTCGCGCGCTAATCTCCCCTCTGACGACAGCGCACTGACCCGCTGCGCGTAAAACCGGGAGCGCGGCGCGGTCTGCTCGTCGGGATTTTACGCAGTTTGGAGCAGAGAGAGAGAGCTCTGCTTTTGCTTCCACGGACTGACACAGCTGGATATCATGACTCTTTGTTGGATTTTATAATTCTTCACGTTTGGGTTGAAAAGACTGACAGAAAACTCATCATGCTGCCAGAAATAAATAACAAGGTGAGGCATCTTTGTACAGTTTAATAAGATTTAATGAGGAAGGATGAGGAGATAAGTACCACTGTGCTGTGGGAACAGAAATTATGATTCATTCTGTGTGGTTCATGTCTCCTTATGTGCTTTTGTTTTAATAGAAGAAGGAATTTCTCCCTCATGACAGACTGACTTTTATTTTCCAGAAAATAACATCTATGTTTAAAAAATGAGCCTAAAGCAGAAATCCTCCTCTTCCTTCGTCTCCATTGCGTGGGCAGTCACTCTGTGTTGGAAACTATTCCCATTTCTCCACCAGTTATCCCACTTCGCTGCTTATTTTGTTGTCCGCCCCCTTCCTCCTGAACGCATGCCAAGTTCTGGTGAAAAATCTGATCCATTTCTATTTCAGTCGTTGTTTAGCCCACTTATTCCAGCGTTTGTTGTGCTGACAGATTCTGTAAGTCTATATGCGTTCTGGTGTATTTTTCACTCCCTACATGGAAACTGATAAATTTAACCCTTGCTGTTTATGGATCTTAAAACAACCTGAATGATTCATTTCCGTGTAAATCACGGATCGATCTGAGATTTGTTGCTTTCCAGGCAGCATGGGACCTTCCTGGGGCCACACTGGAAGGCAGCAGGACCCAGCTCAGACTTTTCAGTGGCAAGCCGCTCCCTTACAGACAGCAGCTCGACAGCTTTACTTTACTTATTCTTTACAGGAACATAAATCCCACTGAGTGAGAAGAGGCTTTCCACCTGCAGCTAAAAGCATCAAGATAAAACCCAAAGATCTTTCTGCACCGACTCCCTCCTCATTCCATCGCTTTGGTTTGACCCTCTGACCAGCTGACCTTCCTGGAGCACAAACTGCTCCCAGACACTTCCAAGGATCATTGTGGGTCCGACGAAGACCTCCAGCCACATGGAAGAGTCAGCTGATGTCTGTCAGGACATTTCCTCACCTATTAATGGATCATTCTTCTATTTATACCCCAGAAAAACCTTTTCCATTGTCATCCAACACTTTGTGTGGAGTAATAGATTACTCCCTGTGTGTCATGGAAAGCTGAATTAATCCACATTTTATTTCAGGGAAATGTTGTTTTCTTTGTTTTTACAGTATTAGTTGATCATTCATGTGGCTCATTCAGCTCATTTTCACCAGTGAACTTTACACTGTTTAGGTGCTGATTTGCATTCATAGCAGTGGAGTAAAAGGTCAAAAGTCACTGTTTGCCTTCAGCACATGATATGGCAGTGGCTTTCCACCTGCTCAGGTCTCATTAGAAAGGCTTACAGCGAACCTTCACAGGTGATGATGTAGAAGCTGACTTGCCACAGTGACCTACATGGTGGCAACAGGACTGGATGATTGTACCTCACAGCTGTCTCGGTTTAATTAACTCATTAAAAACTTTAAATCGGCTTCAATGTGGAGCAAGAGCCTGAAGAAAGCAGCTCAGTTCCTCATGCAGCTCTACCTGAGGTCACCTTCCTCTACGACCCCCTGCGAAAGTGACCTGATGTTGCTTTTACGTCCCAGGAAATGACAGAGTTATTAATATTTGGATTATGTGTTGAATCTGTGAACAACGCAGCACTTATCCAGATCAACCCCTCCCTGTGTGGCTGCCAGGCGGGTAGAGGGAGTTTAGCACCAATCCCCTCATGAGGCTAAGCTTTTTTCACCCATATGGTGTCGCCGTCACACACTCTCCCCTGCCCTGCTGATTAATGAGGCACGTGGAAGCTGGCTGGATGCTGGTCTGCACAATTCATCCCAGATCTGCGTACTACGCTTTTTTTCCCTGCTTTTTGCAGAACATCCTGATGTATTTATTGTAACACATTCCCTCACATTGATCCCAGCTGTGCTCAGACACGTGTACGCCCGCTGCCAGACACATGGACGTGCACGTGGGTACACACCTCCACAAACTGGAAGGTACACAGAGAGCGCTGGAGAGCGAGAGGATCGTTGTTGCTGGGTTTTTGCAGCAGGGATCTATTTTAGGACCACGGTGCATTATTTTTGCTAGTCTGGTTTCAGATGCCCAGAGGCAACGCGTTGCTGAAGAGAATGCACCCTGCACGAACACGAGAAGCCATTTCATTACAGTTTCACACTGCTGCTGCTTTAATCTGTCACTTCTAGCGTAAAGAGACTCCTAAATCGGACTCATCATGGGTCGTTCTGTGTAAAAGTCTTTGCAGAAGAGAAAAATGCTTAGTTATTGTTCAGGTAATGAAAATAAAATGCAGGTATTTTTAATGTGTGTGTGTTTCGTTTTTTTTTTATGAATGGCTGTGGTTCCTCCTGCAGACGGCGCGACCAGAGGCCTTCCCTCACCCTCACAGACTCCCAGCAGAAGGCAGCCGCATTGGAACAAACCGACCCTGCTCACAGGTCAGCGCTTAACCTGATCAAAGCAATCAGATCAAAGCAGAATCCTTACAAACTTTACTCTTTACTGACAGAAAAACTGACGCTGAAGAATCCAGATGACATTCATTTAGATTCTCGGACAAACATTGATGCCGCTGTGCACATCTGTGTGCACGTATGGGATGTAAAAGCAGCGCAGATTTCCAGAGCATCTGATGTGAACAGCACGCCTCCCCGTTATGAGCAGGCATGGAACTGTGTTTACTTCCTTCGCCTGTTGCGGCAGGTGCTGGGGACTATATTTAGCTCTATCTCTATGCGTCATAACCAAGTTGGCAGATCCTGTAGCAGCTCTTAACACTGAAATGTCACAAAATCCTACTGTATGGAAAAGCTTTTTTATGGAGAGTTAATAATAATTCATGCCTGACAGGATTTCAGTAACACTCCACCTCGAGGTGTGTAAGAAATAAAAATGTAATTTATATTCGCCTCTTGTCAGAGTAAAGTTTGTTCAGACATAAAAAAAAAGGCTCAGTATCTCCTTTTCCAGCGATCATCTGGCAGGAGACGGAGGTCTAATGCTGCCCATCACTGCAAACACATGTAATCGTGCTCGGAGAGCAATCACAGTGGCAGCCGGAGAAAAGCAGGTTGCTGCACCTCACCTCCCCCACAAAGCCGCCACAGACAGACCCTGTCAAGGCCCAGCCTCGTGGGGCTTTGTCCCCATCTTACTCTCACCCTCATCAGTAATTCCAGCCGGTACCTGCTGGGGGGTCGGGGTCACCTGAGCCTGCATGTAGGGAGGCTGCTCGATTCAGAGCACAAAACAAAACCGACGAGAAGAAAGACGATTCAGAGATGCAGAAATATCTTTACTTACTGCTTTACTGGAAACGTTCTTCAGGTTTGGTCTCTTAATGGATCAAAACTTCAGATTTTGTTTTTACTTTTAGAAATACAGCAGTGCTCAGATGTATTCATCCCCTTTCATTGAAGAAAAGGCTAAATTTACAACAGTCACTCAAATAACTGGAGACTTAAAAAAGGAACAATAACTAAAAATTTGCAAAAATATAACTTAGTAATGTGACACTTTTTTTTTTTTTTTTTTTTTTAATTGAGTTGAAGAAAGAAAAATAAAACAAACAAATGTGTCCTGGACAAATTAGAGACTTTTCTGTTGAACAGTGGGACAAAATACCTGTCAACAGGTGCAGAAGTCTGACTGAGAGGAACAGAAAACACCTGACTGGAGCGGAAACATTAAAGGATTCTTCAACTAAATATTACTTTATGACTGATGGAATATGTAATAAATTATCTTATTTGTTTGCTTTTTTTAAAAAAATTCTATTGAACCAGAATTAGAAAATAATGTCATGATTTTCATAAAATTTTTATTTATTACTTTAGTCAGTTTCAGCTTATTTTACAGGCAGCTGTTTTTTTCCTCCTTTAATGAAATTAATAACTATGAGCTTAACTGTAATGTCTGTTTCTACTTTTTTTTCTTTTCAACTGAAGTCATGTTTCTAATGTTTATTTTATCCCCTGATTCTTGTGAATTTCAGAAGTTTGGGTCTGGTGTGGGAACGCTGCCTCAGCTTGAGCCACCGGTGGTCCAGGTGGTGGTCAGCAATGCCAAAAACCAGCACCAGCAGTCAGACAACATCCTGCCCCAAATTGCCAACAAAAGGGGTCAAAACAACTTTCAGACCCACTCGGTGAGACTCTCATGTCTTTACGGCCGCTGAAACGCTGCGAAAAACACCTTGTTTTGTGTGGCAGTGAAAGATCTGTGTTGCTTCTTCTGCTGTTTCTTGGCTCATAACGCAACGCGTCCGTCTTGTGCTCGTTACCTTGCAGGACGAGAGGCCAAAGCCCACGCAGCCTTTCACCATGCGGTTTGGAGCAACAATGGATAAAGTGTCGGCCGCTCGCAGCAGCAAGATGTTTAGCAACAAAATAGAGAAGGAGAGAGCTTATGAGGGACAGCGGTTACCCATGTCACCTTCAGGTACGGCAGGTTGGACTGAAGAATGCAAACAAAGTTCCTGCCGGTGTTTAAGGATGAAATCACTCTGGTGGTGACTGATCCTGTGTTCCTCCTCTTCCAACGTCCTCCTGCAGAGGCGCTGAACGGCTTCCAGGAGCGGCTGACGGAGTTTGAGCGCGAGGAAATCAACGACTATGCAGAGATCTGGTTCCTGGGTCTGGGCTCCCAGAAAATAGAGGGTTGCCAGGGGGCACAGCAGAACTCTGGATACGACGACGAGCACGGAAGCTACATCAGGGTACAGATTTCACACCAGTTTCAGTCCAGTTTCACTCCAGTTCACGCAGAATGATGCATTTTAATCATTTAGTGCTTCCAGTTTGTCAGGCTGAACTTCCTCACAAGTGGCCACATTACAACTGAAGCCACCATCACGTCTCTGTTTAACCTTCAGCACACTGCTGGTGCGTTCAGGCGCTCAGCAGCTGCAAATACAGAAACACGGTTCACTGCTGGTGAACCTGCAGCGCCACATTTAGAGGACATGATGTGTCTGAAGGGGAATGTTTGAGTGATTCTTCACCAAAGCGATCGTCGCTCTGATCGTCCGCCAGACTAATCGGTATGCAGACCGAGTAAAAGATGCAAACGGGGACGGAGCAGGACGATCAGGTCGTGTTGCTCACTTTGAGTTTCAAGGTAGAATAAACCCCTGATCTTCACCAGGAAAAAGTTCCAAAGAAAAACTATAAATACATTTTTGTTTGTGTTTTTTTTTTTTTTCAAAAAATATATGCAAAAGACACGATGAACATATTTTTCAGTCTTTATTACAACAATAAAAAAGAAAGATGTGCTTTTGAAACAGGATTTTTTTTCTGTTTGTGGAAAAAAAAATGCAGTTTTTTAAAGAAAAAATTCTATTTTTTTTTGTGCAGTGTGATGAAGGTTAACCCGAGCTTGTCTCACTCTGAGTATCGCCCACGTAGAAGTATACAGAATCACCACATGTAGTACTCCAGCACACACTTTCCCACTGTTTAAGCTGAAATCAAATCAAACTTTATTTATTTTCATGCCACATGCAACACAAAGTGCTTTACAGGATAAAACCAACTCATAAAGATGACATGATGCTGATATCTAGGGATCTATCCGCACCAGGAGCCTGTCCCCCGTATGCTCATAGGGGCTGTCACCATGGCAACCAGCAAACCCTGCGCCACCCAAACAGGAGCGGTCGCCATGACAACAGCCTCCAGACCAAACAGGCAAGGCCCCGAGCGTGCAAGATCCCCGTAAGGAAAACACTGGAGTTAAAATCAGAAGTTAAATAACATTAAGTAAGAAGAAATAAGAGCAACAACAATAAAAGTACGTAGTTCTGACTTGAGGAACCACTAAAAGGTACCAGAGGACCTCAGGGTCCGCAAGGGCTCGTAATTAAAAAGAAGGTCATATAAATAAGACCAAGACCAATAAGACATTTATAAAGTAAAAAAGTCTTAAAATGGATCCTGAAAGTCACAGGAAGCCAAAGCAGCACTCTGTGTACGGGATCCGATGTCGTCACATGGCCTTAATCCTGCAGCTGAACGTACGAACCGACTGTTGGGTATGGCAGACTTTATTGTTAGTTTATTGTTTAATAAACAATCACCTGCGCTGAGGTCACCAACCCAGCAACCGCAGGCTTTACTGTCCTGTTTGAGTCAGACGGCTGATTGGCGGCTGTGTAACAACAGACAATATGCAGCGAATGAGCTGCTTAAGGTTGAGTGACTGAACATTGTTTGGACTCTCACGAGGCTTCTGATGCTCATCTCGCTGTCCCAGCTTTGACTGGCAGCAGAAGCGACGCTGTCGGACAGCTAATAGCTGCGCGGCGGAGACAAGGCGGCTTACATGACCCTGTAAAAATGTTCCACAGAATGAAAGTACTTTAGATGTTTTGGTGTGACTGCTGGAGATGTTTAGAGGAACTTCAGTGCAAGCTGCAGCTTCCATGTTGGCTGACACATTCACCGTGCTCCTCCTGTTGTCTTCCAGGTACTACACGACCACATTGCTTACAGGTTTGAGGTTCTTGAAGTGATCGGGAAAGGTTCTTTTGGGCAGGTCCTAAAATGTCTGGACCACAAGACCAACGAGCTTGTAGCCATTAAGATGATCCGCAACAAGAAAAGGTGCGACTTGACATTTCTTTCCTTCATCTCATTTCATTCCCGTCTCATCTGCGTAACCGTGCATTTAGGAACATCTTCGTTATGAATTATTTACCAGATGCAAGGAGTTAACTTTTGGCCAGATGTGAGGTTTTTCCCACATGCCTGCACCATGATCATTTTACATTTTAGGAGCCTGCCAATCCGTTGAGACCAGATTTAGCCTGATAGAAGTCAGTGCTTCGTGGTGTTGTCTTACCTTCCTCACAGCGGCTGCAAATGCATCAGTCCTGTTAGTTAGAAGCAGGAGCCTTTGGGACTTACCGCTGCTTCAATAATGCAGAAAACAAAATGGGAGCAAAGTGCCACAGCTCTGGTTTAGGAGAACCTTTTGCTCTGTCAGCCGACTCTCCCAGTAGTAGTAGGACGTGCATGGTTGACATGGAGAATTATCACAACATGTCTTTATATTTCTGCAACACATAAAGATTTAAACATGAATATTATTTATATTTCAGTCTCTAAAACTTGTGCATCTGTCCGTAGGTTTCATCATCAAGCTCTGGTGGAGCTGAAGATCCTGGATGTAATAAAGAGGAAAGACAAAGACAATCTTCACAACGTCATCCATATGAAGGAGTACTTCTACTTCCGGAACCACCTCTGCATCTCCTTTGAGCTTCTGGGGTTAGTTTGTTTACTCACATCCATGCAAACAAGCAGGCTTCCACAGAGCTTTATAAACACTTTACTGAATAATTGATCCGTTATTTAAAGGTTTTCAAGGTGAGTCACCTTTCCCAGGTACAAAAGCTGGGCGAGAACTCGTCTCGAGTTCTACTTTTACACAACTGCGCTGGAGTTTAGTGATTACCTGTGCATCTGAAGCCATCTACGTTTTAGCATAGCTTGCCGCTGACATCTATTTGAGGGGAGATAGTTTTGCGTCTCGCTCTGGCTGAATGACCTTTAGGGGACGTCTTGGACTGGCACCTTGTCTAACATTACTGTCACTGAATCCTTTAGTTAAGGCCTTGATCGGGGCCCTATCTCTTACCCCATCTTGCTTCATGGTGTGAAGGATCCAGTTTCAACCTCTAAAGAAGTTTATGCTTATCACAAGCAGCAATAAATAGCAGGAGGATACTCTTCAGTGTATCTGCCGTCCTGTCAATGTGAGCACAATCAGATTATTTCTCAGTATGCGCCTGATATTCAGAGGATGTTCAGTCATGGGTGTTAAGTTTCAGGTATTTTAGATGTGGAACATGAAGTTATTAACGTACTGCATGTTTTAATAAGTATTTTTTTAAGGAGCTCGCTCAGCTATCTGGTCCGTAGATCCATAAATGTTCTTCTTGAACTAATCCCACATTCTGTTTGGTCTCCATCGACAGGGTGAATCTGTATGAGCTGATCAAAAAGAACAACTTCCAGGGCTTCAGTCTTGCTCTCATCCGTCGGTTCGCCCATGCGCTTCTCAGGTGCCTGCAGATGCTGCACCGGGAGAAGATCATCCACTGCGACCTCAAACCGGTACGGATCTCTTCACATCTGGAACACTTGAACCTGTTTTAAAGTAATGAAATAAGAGGTGGAGCTGACACAATCCTTTGCTGGGACAGTTGAGCTGTTGATGTCTGTAGAGGTGAATGAGGATTGAGCGCCCTCTTGTGGACATTGTGGTACTGCAACGCTACGATGTGAACGTTTCTGAATGTGTCTGCTTCTGCTTCGCTTCAGGAGAACATCCTCCTGTCTCAGAGAGGGCCTGGGAACATCAAGGTGGTCGACTTTGGATCAAGCTGCTATGAACAGCAAAGAGGTAAGAGTCTAGCCAGCGTGAACACATGAAGTTTTGTGCCTTTCAGTCTTAATTCAGTCTTTCACTACTCCGTTTTCACCTCCTCTAGTGTACACCTACATCCAGAGTCGCTTCTACCGCTCCCCAGAGGTCATCCTGGGCCACCCGTACAGCATGGCCATCGACATGTGGAGTCTGGGCTGCATCCTCGCTGAGCTCTACACCGGATATCCTCTCTTCCCAGGAGAGAGCGAAGTGGAGCAGATAGCTTGCATAATGGAGGTGTGATGTTGAGATTTAACATCTTTATTTAACTTTTCAAGCTGTTTCAAATTCAGCTTCCTGCTTCTGTGCCTGAACGATTCCTGAAACTTTTCTCTTCCAGGTTCTGGGAATGCCTCCAAATGACTTTGTTCAGTCAGCATCAAGGAAAAAGTTGTTCTTTGGTGAGAATTTTACGTCTCTTCATGATAAATATGTGTGTAGAATTTAGCTAAATCTCATTTGCATGTTGGATGCAGGTGTTTGGAGTTCAGTTCATAATTCTGATGATGTTAGACTATGAATGGACAAGTTTAGCACTGTTCAGGGGGCAACACTATGAACACTCAGTTAAAATAAACTTGTATTGAATGTGCAGACTCCAAAGGAAACCCAAGAAACATCACGAACAGCAAGGGGAAGAAGCGGAGACCCAGCTCGAAGGAGCTGTCGGCTGCTCTCAAAACAAATGATCCCTTGTTTCTAGACTTCATTAAATGCTGCCTCAGGTATGTTTCATCAGAAATTCTCCTCAGTCATTATTTATTTTGTTAGGATTAGGGATGCACCGACCCATTTTTTAGGAGTTCTGATCCGATACCGATATCTGAAACTTGAATATCTGCCGATACCAAATCTGTTTATGTGAACATTATTGTGACTGTGGTTATTACTGCTGTTATAACTGTGTCAGATGTCATCAGGTTGTAATAAATGACCCATCCTTTCTGAAGTTTCCTCACCAATACAAATATAATAACATTACAGATCGAACAATTTCAACTAGTTTTATTCTGATTTGGCACATTTTACCTAAATAAAACTACAAATGTGTGGTTTTGGAACAAAGAGCTCGCTTTTAGTGGAACAAAAAATGTCCCATTTTAACATTCATGGCATTTATTTCCTTTAAAACACGTCTGAAGCATCAAACACATCTGCGCTGGCTGGACTAGTGTGGTATCGAGTCGATACCAGTATCAGTATCAGCTCAATACCAACGGTGTGTACTCATACTTGGTATCAATAAAGTGTACCGATACTACAACCGATACCACACTAGTCCAGACAGCGCAGATGTGTTTCATGCTTCGGACGTGTTTTAAAAATAAAAGCCTTGAATGTTAAAATGTGACATTTTTTGTTCCACTAAAAGCGAGATCTTTGTTTCAAAACCACACATTTATAGATGTATTTAGGTAAATCCCTAGTTCTGATACTTTTGTTTACCGGGAACATTCGAGCTTGGACTAACGCCACCTGGTAGAATGAAACACTTTTCTGTGCTTCTCAGTTGGGATCCAACCAAGCGCATGACTCCTGATGAAGGGTTGCAGCACCAGTGGATCCTTGAAGGGAATTTCAATAAAGTCCGATCCAGAACCAAGCCCACAGCCAAGAAGACCACAGACAGTTCAACCAGCACAGACAGACAAGCTAACAACAATTCTAGTAAGAGTTGAACTGAACATAAAATAAAAAAAAAAACAACATAAAGCTGAATTTTCCAGGTGAACTAACATGAAACTGAATCTGTTTCCCTTCGCTAGCGGAGAAAACCGGCTCTGAATGCAGCAGTGATGAGAAGCTAAGCAGGGACAGTTCAACAAGCGGAACAAAGCTGGCGTCTGCCGAGCGCCTGCGACCCATCGGGGCCTCAGCAGAGGAGGAGGTGTGTGAGAGTGGGGGGGGGCTTTCCACAGACACCGATGAGCGTGGAAGCAGTGAAAACAGGCCGATTCACATCATCATCAAGCCTCAGGATGAAACGGGCTCAGAAAGGGATGATAGCGAGGAGCCGCCTCAGTGTTAGCATCCTGAATCTCTGTCACGCTGCATTCATGGCAAGTGGGAACTAAGAGCGCTGAAGCTGGATGTCTGAAAAAGCTGCGTTTGTTTGACTCTGCACTTGCAGAAAACTACATTTAATCTTTTTGTTATATAACATCTTAGACAAGTCAACAGTTGTGAAAAAACAGGAGACGATCTGAACAAAGATGGACATCTTTTCATTTTAAGTACACAGTTAGTGAATTGTTTTTGTTTGGTCAAGCTTTGATTTTTTAACAGTAAAATCTGATGTTTTTTTTTTTTTGTTTTTTTTTTTTTTATTAAAGATAAATAGTTGTTGCAGAAATTTAGTCTCAAACCGTCACATCTGTCTGCTAAATAGTATATTTACAGCACAGCGTGAAGACTTGCTGCTGCTGTCTCCTGTTTTTATTTATTGGATCCAATCTTTGCTGTGCATTGAAGAAATCTCATTAAGAGAGCAGATTTTAACATCTCAGTTCACATAATAATATACTAAAAAACTGATTTAAAAAAAGTGCATGGTTAGAAAAGTTACCACTGTTGTTGCGCTTTCTTCTTTTCTTGTTGACATTTTAGCCTCCGTTTGCTTTACAGTGGTGAAGATTTGCAGGACTGAGTGCAATAAAGGCTGAGCCAAATGTTTTTAATAACAACAATTAATTGTTGATACGTACTTTTAATTGTAAAATGAAGTTAATGACACACAGAACTGATTAATTATTTTCTCTATTTATTGTGGAATATCTCTGAGCCTGTGTTTCATAATTGTTTTAAAAAGTTAACTCAACAACCATAAAATGTGTATTTATATCAGAATTTATTGTATATATTTCTGCTGTAATTTCTTATACATGTGTACCACAGAACATATTTTAAAATTTATTGAGGAAATAGACAAGGTTTTACTTGTTGTGCTGTTACTGGATGGAGATATTTTCTATGTCTGTAATGTTCCCTGTACTTTTTATATTAGAAACCAAAAGACAATCCTAATATTGATAGTTTGTGCCTTGCAGTATTAGAAATCTTGCACTTTACTGTTGTGTGTGTGTGTGTAAACCTAAAATAGACACCGCGGCATACTTAGCTGATGTGATTTGGACAGGATATATTTTGTTTGACAAAATGATCAGGAGATATTATATTGCCTAAAGAAACTATTAACTGACTTTTTATAACCAATCTTTGTAGAGTTTCAATTCAAAGTAATATAAAAAACGGAGAAAATAATTTGCCCTCGGCTTAATAATGACTCCAAGAAGATGGATTGTAGCTGTAATGTGGTAAATTAAGGAAAAATGTCTTTTGAGATGAAATAAAATGTTTTAAAAACAGTTTGTTTTCATAGTTCACTTTTTTTTTTTTTAATTTTTAATTCTGCTTTTCCAAACTAAATTCATCTTGGGACCAGATTGGTACTCTTCAGCACATTACAAGCCTTTTACACACAGACAAACAACCTCTGCCTCTGTAGAGCTTTTTCTGAGGCATATACACTCAAATTTAGTACGTTCTGGGAATAGGGATTATTTAGGGCCCAGTTGTCCCTGCTATGAAAGCCAGTACACTGAGACATATTTACATGAGAAATATAGAAGTACTTTATTAATCCCAACTTGGGAAATTTAGTAGTTGCAGCCTCCATGTACAATTGTGTTTATAACACAACAACAGAACAGTATAGTATATCCAAGGCCGGATTATCCAATGGGCACAGACCCAGGGGCCCATGTAGGGAAAACACCAGCAGTTTGGACATGAAAAAAATGTACATAAAAGCCAGATAGTTACAACACAGTGTCTTGTGTCTTGCTACTGGTACCACTGACTGAGAAATGTTAAATGTTTCACAGTATCATTCACAATTTTCACAATGTTGTGGTGTGAAAGGGGGGCTCCTGGAACACTCTGGGCCCAGGAGCCTGTACACTTTCAATCCGGCCCTGAGTATATCCTATTTAAATAAATATCCTATTTAAAATACTTAATATTCTATTTAATCAGCTTTTATTAAGTTGCTTCTAAGTGTGAAAGCCGTTTTTGTCTAAGGTACAGCTGTGTTCATGTGTATTCATCCCCTTTCATTAAAGAAAAGGCTGAATTTACAACAGTCACTCAAATAACTGGAGACTTAAAGGAACAATTACTAAAAATTTGCAAAAACATAATTTAGTAATATAAGACACTTTTTTTTCATTTAATTGAGTTGAAGAAAGAAAAACAAACAAACAAACAGTACAGAAAACACCTGACTGTAGCGGAAACATTAAAGGACTGTTCAACAAAATATTAGTTTATGAGTGATGTAATATGTAATAAATTATCTTATTTGTTTGCTTTAAAAAAAAAAGAGTTCTATTGAACCACAATTAGAAAATAATGCAATGATTTTCATAACATTTGTATTTATTATTACTTTAGTCAACTTCAGCTTTTTTTTACAGGCAGCTGTTTATTTTCCTTCTTTAATGAAAGGCTATGAATAAATATGAGCACAACTGTATATATTATTTTATATTCATTCTATGTTTCAAAGTTTTAAAGCAAAAAAAAGAAAAAAAACGAAACAAAATTTTGTATAGTCATTCATTTTTCTGATTTAAATGTTGTGAATTTGAAATTGAATTTTTAATCTCCTTGTGGTACCAATATAATTTGTTTAACTTATTTGATTAAATAAGATCTGCTTATGTTTACTGAATGATGTAGATCTCGGTGAACAAACTCAAATCATTGTCAATGACTCAATATACTCTTTTTTTATTTTATTCAACTAATAACAAAACTTACTTGAAAGGATTTCCATTGATTCTGAACATAAATATAAAATATGAATAAATATTAACACAACTGTAACTCCATCTTAGCCTGACAGTCGCATTTCGACTTTTTTTCCCCCTTTTTTTTTGGCCTGACCAGCTGCCGTAGTCGGAACGATGCTGGTTAGCCGTCCTGCGAGTGTCCTTCCGAAGATTTCGAGTAAGTAAAATTACAACTATAGACAGGGTTTATTAAAAAATATATACCTGACTGCTTGTTATAGTAGATTCTTATGTTTACACGCTGCTTCAACACAAAGCAAACATTTATATCACGCTCTAAACTGACGTGACCTTGCTAACGTGTTCGGCTAATAACCCGCTAGCAGAAGCTAGCCTGCTGCTACATTATGTCTCTTATCTTCAGCTGCGCTGTGCACGCATTGTATCTGCCTTTATCAGCTCGTTTTGACTAAACAAAACGACTCTGTTTGAGCTCGATCACTTTGTTTTAAAGTTTTTTCTTGTTTGCAAACATGTAGAAAAAGCATGAAAACGCAGTGCAAAAATAACAATTAGCATGCTAAGTAGCGCTACATCCGGGTCTTTATAATCACGCTTTGTAAACAATCTGTTTTTGTTTTCTTTAAAATGTGTTAATTATCATTTTTATAAGATCACCACTTAAACACAACTGTGATCATCGCTTTCCATGTCAGTTAGCAATGAGTATAGTTAGTTGGAAGCCGTGCATATCTAGAAACCAGTGTTTTCAAGTTTTTTTGAGCCAAGGGACACTTTTTTTCCACTAAAAAATCACAAGGCACACCACAAACTAAAATGTTTTTTCCTTTTTTTTTCTTTTTCTTTTTTTTTTTTAAGTGCATATTATTAATATAAAGTTGTTTTTTTAAGTTCATATTTTTAATATAATGTAGGGCTGTGACCATATGCTTTTGTCCCGATTTGATTTAAATTGCAATTCTCACAATTCTTTGTGACATTGATTATTTCTGTAGATGAAAAACAAAATAAGTGTATAAAACTTTTTTTTTTACTCTTCAATTTCCTTGATTTCACTTAGGAGAAAACAACACAGTAGCCAGACCATCATTCTGCTGCTATAATGCCCAAGAAGACAAGTAAAAAGATTTTTTTTTTTTTTAAAAAGTGAAAATTGTGAAGCAAAAAAATCCATATTTTTTATTTTTTTATTTGATTTTCCCACCCCTAATATAAAGTCCATCTTGTCAAAGCCCCTTGAATAGAAATCTGATAAACACAAGAAGATGGAATTTTATTATCTTTCACTGGAACCTGTTTGGACTAACATAGAGCTGCTTTTTAGACCAATTAGGTGAAATTGGGTCATTTCTCTGGGCACACCTGTTAATCTCTCAGTGGTTGAAAAACACTGGCATAAACACTTAAGATACGTTTCACCTTTTCCTTTCTTTTTGGTAGTTTTTGCACCTACTTTTATTAGCAGTGCATTTATGACAAGTTAGACTAACCAACTACTAACATCCTATTCTTTATTCCCAACAGGCAGCTGCTCCCCTGCAGTATTAGCAGCTGCTTCTGTTACCACAGTTCAGCAGAGGAAGCTGCACCATGCTGTCATCCCCAAAGGGTCAGGAGGACGCTCGTCTTCTAGTGGAATAGCAGCCACAGTGTTTGGTGCCACAGGCTTTCTGGGTCGATATGTGGTCAACAGGCTCAGTGAGTAGCAAACACAAGGATAAAGTACTAACAAAGTATTTATTTAGCATTTATAGTTGGTTTCACAATATAAAGACCATTGATAAACATTATGAATGGCTGTCCTGTGGTCCTGCAGGTCGGATCGGTTCGCAGATTGTAATTCCTCACCGCTGCGATCAGTATGATCTCATGCACTTTAGGCCTATGGGTGATCTTGGGCAAATCATTTTCATGGTAAGATGTAAACAAAAGTGGTGCTTTTATAAAGTGTGAAAACATTTGCTCATAATTATAGAGCCTCAGATTGATTGATTGATAACTGATTTTCTCTGTTGTTTCTGTGTGAAAGGAGTGGGATGTGAGGAACAAAGACTCCATCAAACGGGCTCTGGAGCACTCTAATGTTGTCATCAATCTGGTGGGCAAAGAGTGGGAAACAAGGTGTGCCAGTTTGGAAAATCTCTCTGCTTTCTGTTCGGGCTGGGCGATTAATCAAATTTTATTCTTAACTACGATCTGAGTTTTCAACGATGATAAAAATAAAAGGGTGTGATTATTTCTCTCTCTGCGGTTTCCTCTCCTGCTGTCTTCAGCTGCTAATCGAGCGTCTCTGGCGTTGCAGCGCTGTGCTGTAAACTCCTCCCACAGCCGCTTTGCTTTCATTCAGACACTGTTGCCAACTTGCCGACTTTCTCGCTAAATCTGGAGACTTTTTTTGTTAAAAGCGACAAATCTAGCAACTTTTACTGGAGTTATTAGAGACTTTTCTGGTGTTGTGGCGACTGACTTGTTCTGCAGTTACTGTAAGGAAGGAGCAGCGGGAGCCTCTCCCGTCCTAAAGCACTCCCAGGCGGCCAGTCTCAGTCGGCTCCGGCTGAAGGTCAATGTAGAATAACTGCAGTAGGTTGTGGAAGTTCACCTAAACATACTTTATACCATTGTCAGTGACAACTGGCTGCATTATTTTCCTATACCTAGTTTGGCCAGTTAAACACTGTAATTACCCTCCGTTACAGGGCGTTACCATAGCAACGCGTTAACCAGCTGGTTCAGATCAGCCGTCTTTTAACAGGTGGATGAGAGAAACGCGCTGCAGCCTGACAGCGGTTGTTTGGTATAAAACCTACATCCAGGCCAACGTAAAATAGTTCCTATATAAGCGGTAAAAGCGGATTAAACAACTCAGAACCGTGCATTAGACGGTTATAATGCACGACACGGAGTCTAGAACACCACGACGTGCAGCGTTGTTTAAAAATATTGGGATAATTGTGTTAAATAATCAAGATCTCAATTTCAGCCAAAATAACCGTGATTCTAATTTTTGCCATAATCGAGCAGCCCTACTTTCTGTTATCTGATACACATAAGTCAGAATTATGTTTTTTATCAGATGAATTTGAGTTTTATTTATGCTTGTTCCTCATTTTTATTAAATTGAAGAAACTACCGCTTTGAAGATGTGTTCGTGACCATCCCTCAGCAGCTCGCCAGGGCAACGAAAGAAGCAGGCATCACCAAGTTCATCCACATGTCACACCTCAATGCTGATATTCGCAGCTCATCCAGATATCTCAGGAACAAGGTAGGAGGCGTTTCTCTGCGTATCACACACACATTGTAGTCTAAATGAACTAGTTTAACATATTACATGTTTAGCAGCTTAAATTGAAACTTTAAAAGAAATCAAAGGTGTATAAGTTTACCGTGTTCAACGTTTTTTTCTGAAAGGCTGTTGGGGAGACGGCAGTAAGAGATGAGTTTCCCGACGCTATCATCATGAAGCCCTCTGAGATGTTCGGCAGGGAGGACAGATTCTTCAACTATTACGCAAGTAAGAAAGCTGTGTGTGAGGTGGAATTTGTCCCCTTTTAAAACTACCTTTGCAGTTTAGATTATTTATTTTGGCCGTGAGATTGTTTCATCGTGTTGAAAATGTCTCGTTTGAAGAGTTAAAAACTTGGATGTGTTGCTTAAATCCTCTTTGCAGACATGCGCTGGTTCGGTAACGCTATTCCTCTCATCGACCTGGGGAAGAACACGGTGAAGCAGCCTGTTTATGTAAGTTTATATCAAACAAGTAGGACTTTTTTCACTTTGCATCCATAAATCATTGCTTGGATTTCACAGCGTTGCTCTGGTGTCAAGTCTCAACCACACTTGTAACGGCAGTCAAAGCTTATTCGGTTTGAGGTTAGCGTTTAACTCCTTGGCTGCCGGCCGTACCGTCTGTCGTACCGCCAGTCGTACCGACAGCGTTTCGACTCGTCTTTCAGGATCCACACAGCATTGAGTTCTGTAGCTACAGAGGGAGGACCAGTTTGGCCGCGTACATGTGTCAAGGCATCTTTGGTATGCGCTCTTGCAGCGTGCATTTTGTGGCTGAATTGAGTACTCATCCGGCCAAATTGGTTTTCCGTTTCCAAAAACTAAAAAGAACATCTTTGGCAGTCGTGTGAAATGTTAAACTACTTTCCATCCATTCTTTCTTTTAACCACAGTGATTGGCCAAGCAGTGAAGAACAGTCAGGCACAGGTTTAAAGTAAAAAAAAAAAAAAAAAAGGGTTTTTATTATGATCCATAAAAAGAAAGTTATTTTAACATAAATGAATAAATCAGGCCCATAAAAGAGGTCAACTTAAAACTATAATCAAAGAAATGTAACAGAAATAACTCGAGCAACAAAATGAAACCAACTGACCTAACAAATGACACACAAGGGGACGAACATAGAGGATGACACAAATAAAAACATAACTAAATTAACAAAAGCAACCCTAAATTCCCCTTTTAATGGCAGCAAATGATCTGATCCAACTATCTGCTCCACCCTGTGGCCTCCTGCTGGTTCACAGCCAAGGAACTGGAGCTGCTGGAACTTAAAGGGAAAAGAACACAAATGAATAAATCAGACCACAACAAACTAAAATGCGCGCTATTTCAGAATAGTTGTGATTAAAATAATGTCTAACAAAAGTATTATCTGTTAATTAAATCCTAGTTGGAAAAAATATAAATCTAAGTGTTTGTGTGGAGCATTTTGATTCCACCTATGTGTGGCTGGAGACACAGCCATCATAACCACCTAGTCCAGGTCAGGGCGAGAGGCAGCTACACCTTGGACCAGTCCATTACTGGGAGACAACCAACCGTTCACACTCACTCCAGTTTAGATTAACCACTCTGCCAAACTGGTTTTGGACGGTTGGTGGAAGCCGGAGAACCCGAAGAGAACCACGCATACACGGGGAGAACATTCAAACTCCACACACTCTCTGAACCTCCCCCCAGTTGAGGCTTGAACCAGCGACCTTCTTGGCTAACCGCTGTGCCACTACGGAGCATGAAAACCTGTCTTAATGTCATATTCATCCCTTCCAATTAGCAGGTTATCAACAACTTTCTCAGTAAACGTGTTGAAGATGTAAAACAAACTGATGATAGCTTTGGTTCACGCCGCTGATCTCACGACGCTTCAGCGCCACGTGCACGTAAAGAACCAGTTGTGTGTCCAGTAAATCCAGCAGCGCTGATTTCTCCTTCAGGTGGTGGATGTAGCCAAGGCCATCATCAACGCCATCAGAGACCCCGATGCAAACGGCAAGACGTTAGCGCTGGTCGGGTAAGCAGTTGGCTAAAATATTCCTGATGCTTTAACAAAACTGGTTTGTATTAATAACTAATGTTGTGTTCAACCTGCATTGATCAGGTTTATACTTGAAACAAATTGTTTTCACAATGTTTAAAGACCAATCTAAATGTTGATCATGAGCTCCTTTAAGCTGTGACCTGTATGCCGTTTTAGCCACACATATCTGTGCATCACGGTTTCTGGGTAGAATCAGCCGTGTTATGTAATAAACAGCTTCTCTCTGCACCATATTTGTCATTAATATTCATGCTTAATGTGCTAAAAGGAAAAAAATAGGAATCCTGGAACACAGATGCTTCTGTTTGGGTGAGTCAGTGCATCCACGAGCGCCTGGAGAACGTCACATTCTCCGTTTCGTTTTCAGGCTGAGAAAATGTTGATTCCTTTTCCTAGAGGGCATCTTTAATATTTTCCTACGAGGTTGAAATGGACCAGTACCCTGTCGGTGTTCTGGTACCTCCTATAGTACACAGTCAGCTCTGTAAATGTGTAAACTCTAATTCAAAAAGTAGAGTTAGGTAGGTATTCTATGGCACATGTAGCACACAGTAGTTCTGGAATCATCCTTAAAGGTGATTTAATGAAGTTTTCAGGGGAGTTTGTGTCTTACAGGAAGTGTGAACCCTTTCCTTTCTGTGTGTGTTCTCATATTATTTACATGAAAATAGAAATATAGAATATAGAAGTTACTAAAACATTGATTTACTTTTCAACCATGTGTGTCTTCATATTATTTACATGAAAATACAACATAGATTTACTTCATCTCTGTTTACTTTCAGGTTCTGTGTTTTACGAAACAGGCTGCTCTGTATCAAATTTTCTCATGTGTTGAATTTTGTGGGAGAATTTAAAAAAAAAAAAAAAATTCTGTTTAAAATGTTAGCGAGGCAACCCGAGGAAAGCTGAATTGCTAACCGTTAGCATCCAGTGTCCCTGCCAGCTGTTACGTGGGGGAGATTATGAATGAGTATGACTGATTTAAATGGTCAAACTTGTTTTGTTGTTTTTGTTTTAGTCCCAGCCGTTACCTCCTTCATGACATGGTGGAGTACATTTACGCCGTGGCACACAGACCTTTTGTTCCCTACCCCTTTCCTCGTCCGCTCTATCAGTAAGCACGTTGTTCATATTCTTCATTCTCTCTGATTCATTCATGTTTATTTGTCTTTAACCTTTTAATCAAACAAATACATGCAGGCAAATAAAGGAAATGCACAACGTTTTACTCCTTCTTTGACATATTACAGCAGTCTGCTTGTTCACTAAGCCACAAGTAGAAGCTGCATGTGTCAGATGTCATCTCACCGTCTCCTCAGTGTGTCGTCTTGTTCTTCCTTCTAGCATGGCTGCACAGTTTTTTGCACTGAACCCGTTTGAGCCCTGGACAACTCCGGACAAAATCGACAGGGTAAGGCCATCTTTTTAAATCAGGAAAAAAGCTTCTTTAAAGAAAATATGCTGACAACTTATATATAATATAAATATATATAAGTATATATATATATAAGTATATATATATATATATATATATATATATATATATATATATATATTTATATATATATATATATATATTTATTTTATATATA